>NC_047130.1:24342615-24675115 GCF_009829125.3 Periophthalmus magnuspinnatus | reverse complement strand
ATGTTTTGCCATAGTTAAAATTAAATATTTATACTTCCAATAGCATTAACATACTACACAGGTCATGAGCAAGATTTTTGTCATTTTCATTGTATAAGTGGCTAAAGCACTTAATTAAAAGTCTTATAACAGAAATGTAAATGTAATAATTTGATTCTTTTAATAAACCATTTAACTTGGATGGATGCGATGCAGCAGGACCACAATGTGCACGTCTGATGTCGCTCACACTGGTCCATGGGACCACTCAGGGAGTTTGTGTGTTTGCTCAGACTCATGAAAAATTAGAGGGAACATTGGTTACAGGACATTTTAGTAAGAATGCATTTTTTCAAGATATTTTTTTAAGCAATAATAACACCCAGATTAAAAAAAGAAAAAAAAAGATTGATATGTTTATTGCTATAATATCATGCAGCATTCAGGCAAAGCAGGCATTGTACTCCTCACCAGAAAATGTACATAGACCGTAACAGAAAAGAATTACATGGAAAAAGTGACATAATATTATTTAGAAAGATTTTGTTTGTCTCCATGTTTGACATGTTTTCAAAGCCCATCCATCTGAGTTACTTTTTGGTAACACTGTTTGGTGCACTGTCCGACAGTAGCAGCTCTCCTGCCTCGCTCACTCTGAGTCTATCTCTCTCCCTATCTCTTTCTACCCCATCCCCCTCTCTTTCCCCCTCTCTCTATCTCTCTCTTCCCCCTCTGTCTCTCTCTCTCTTTCTTTCCCTCTTTCTCTCTTCCCCCTCTGTCTCACTCTCTCTTTCTTTCCCTCTCTCTGTCTCTCTTTCCCTCTCTCTCACTCATCCCCCTCTCTCTCTATCTCTCTTTCCCTTTCTCCCACTCATCCCCCTCTTGCTCTCTCTCTTTCTTTCCCTCTTTCTCTCTTCCCCCTCTGTCTCGCTCTTTCTTTCCCTCTCTCTGTCTCTCTTTCCCTCTCTCTCACTCATCCCCCTCTCTCTCTATCTCTCTCTCTCTTCCCCCCTTTGTCTATCTCTCTCCTCCCCTCTGCCCCCCCCCCCTCTCTCTTTCCTCGTTTCTCTCTCTGTCTCTTTCTCTCTATCAAAGCCTATCCATCTGAGTTACTTTTTGGTAACACTGTTTGGATGCACGGTTCGACAGTAGCAGAGCCCTCCTCCCTTGCTTACTCTTTCTCTCTCTCTCCCTCTCTCTTTCTACCCCCACCCCCTCTCTTTCCCTCTCTCTCTATCTCTCTTTCCCCCCCTCTCTCTCTCTTTCTCTCTTCCCCTTTTTCTCTCTGTCTGTCTCTCTCTCTCTCTCTCTTTCCTCCTCTCTCTCTTCCCCCTCTCTCTGTCTCTCTCTCTATCTCTTTCCCTCTCTGTCCCTTTCTCTCTCTTTCCCTCTCTTTCTCTTTCCCCCTCTCTCTCTTTCCCTCTCTCTGTCTCTCTCTCTCTCTCTTTCCCCCTCTGTCTCTCCCTCCCTCTCTCCCCCCTCTCTTTCTCTCTCTCTTTCCCCCTCTGTCTCTCCCTTGCTTTCCCCCTCTCTCTCCCTCCCTCTCTCTCCTCCCCCCCTCTCTTTCTTTTCCTCTCTCTCTGTCTCTTGGTCTCGCTCTCTCTTTCCCCCTCTGTCACTCTCTCTCTTTCCCTCTCTCTCTCTCTCTCTCTCTCTCTCTCTCTCTCCTTCTCTCCCCCTCCCTCTCTTTCGTACCTGTCGTCAGAGTTAACTCAAAGTGACACTAAAGATGTGTCTGTGTTCCCCGGCGGCCCCTGACAGTCACTCTGCATTAGCACACATGACAGAAGAGGCGGTGAAGAGGTGGACCAAGTATCAGACAGGAGCCACAGACAGGAGCCACAGACAGGAGCCACAGACAGGAGCCACAGACAGGAGCCACAGACAGGAGCCACAGACAGGAGCCACAGACAGGAGCCACAGACAGGAGCCACAGACAGGAGCCACAGACAGGAGCCACAGACAGGAGCCACAGACAGGAGCCCGATGTCCCGATCAGTCTTTCTCTACAGCTGTTTTGGATCTGCACTCAGCCCCCTGTGGTTTCTAATGAGAAAAACATGGAGATGCAGATAGTTCAGTGGGGGATCTATTATAACTGGGGGAAAAATGCAAATGTTGAATGCAATTGTGGATACCATGCTGTTAAGAGTATTACCATAGCAGCCCATGTTATGTATGCAGCAAACAGGCATAATTGTTCTTTTTGTGATTTCATGTGCAGACAGCAATACATGTTTTTGATGATAAAATTACAGGTTGCTGGGGAAATAGTTGTGCACAAATTGACTTTTAAAGAGTAGTTTGCAGTTATGGTAAGTGCAGTTCAATTAGACTATTTCATTACATTGATGAAGTACGGTAATCCTCCGTTCAGAGCCTTTGTTCCAGAGTAGACAAGCCGACACAGTGATCGTGCTTGTATGCATCTAGAAATCAAACATTTCAGACGTCATCTGCATTTCCACCTGTAACTTGGCCGAGGTGGGACAACAACGTCTTGATGGAGACAAGCATGTGTCCACAGGAACACCACCAGAACAGTTGCATAGTGCACCTTGAATTTGCAAAAAGAAAGCATTAAATAATGTCTAGTTCCATGGTGACTTCTCTCAGTGTAACTATTGGAGCTGTTTACAAACTCCAAGCGGATCTGTTTATTTCTATCACAGAAATGTTCTCTTAACTGAAGTGTTTATTGATTAAGTAAAACCTCCCTGTTTATCTGTCCCTGCTCTTGTCGGCCCAGCTTGTCACTGTGTGGTAATAACAGCCTGCTCAGTCGTATTACTGACATGCCAATCCAGCTGCGTCTCAACCAATCAAGCCTCTTTGTTTTTGAGCCTCGGGCTGTGCTCATGTTGGTTTTCCCCTACTGTTTTCAGGAAGGGATTAGCTAGTTCATTGTGAATAGCTCTGTATTGTGTTTTCTTTTTTCTTTTTTCTTTTAATCATGCCTAATACCCAAAGCACTGTTTCCTATGTCCCTGCTTTAAATCCCGGATTTCAATAGAATCCACACTGCACCAATAACGTCACCTCATTAGGTTTAATGTTTTGCACAAGCAAACACGGTCCACTTGAACAAATCAAAGAAACAAATAAAAAGCAGTCTGGGATACTGCTTAAAGCGCATAAGACAGGTTTTCCTGTTTTTCTTTTTATTACTTGGGTGGGTGGAGTAGTGAATATTTATCATAGTTTGACATCAGTCAAGTGGCAGTTTGTGGAAAAAATATTGAAAAGAAAAATACAAAAGTACAGAAAGTAGCACTGAGTTCTTCCACAGAATACCTCTATCTATGCCATCAACACGCAAAATTCCATCCAAAATGCAGGAACAATTTACAACCAAGGAAAGCATTTTTCTGTCAGTTTAAACATTCATTTAAAAAAGTTAATTTTTATTAGTCAAATATAACTATTGTGCAATTTATACAAGTTTTCTTCCTTGTTAAAATCACAGTTGCTATAGGTAATAGTTATATAATTGCTCTATGTATATCATGTCTGTTGCCTGTGTCCAACCCAAAACTTTTTAGTGAAATGAGCAGTTTACCTGTGAAAATGCACTATGTGATCTTTTAATAGAATCCACACTGCACCAATAAACAACATTTTTAAACAACAAAGTGTTCATATTCCTTAACTTTTCCCATACGTATCACTTTTCCAAATACTGGTAAAGATTGTAACTACTGAGAAGGTCAGAGGTTGCATTGACCTATAGGCTGACATGTCTCTAGAGGGGCATCCCGTCGTGGCATTTTGGGACAGCTTAGATATGTGTAAAAGTCCAAATCCTTCAACAAAGAGTGCTTATGTTACACCCCACACTGCTGTGTGACCTTTGAGCAGACGTGAAGAGAGCTTTGTTTTACCCCTGGGACACTTCACTTGTTGAAACTACAAGAGCTATTGTTCACAAGTGTTTATGTTACAGAGAAATATAGCATGGTTTTCTGGGATCATATATATTGATCTGATTTATAATAAATTTACATTTTGATTTTGTTTTTTATACATTTATTTTAATTTTATTTTTTTATTTTTTTTGTACGTGGAACACTTAATAAATGGCATAATTGGTTTAAGTTAGACCCTTATGTTGGACCAAATATTCAAAAAAATACAAATAATGATAGAAAATATATGTAATAACATTTTTTTTATTATTTTATTTTTCATCCATTCATTTGCAGGGTTTTCTCTGTAAACACATTATACTGGTTTTCAATAGAGGTTTTCATACCCAAAGCTTCACTTTTAGCTCTGTGCATGAAAACATCCAATCATCTAATTTGCAGTTGATCTCACCCTGCCAATGTGGCCTTAATCAGTAAAAATAATTTTCTAATATTTCTAAATATCCCTTGTACCTCATTTATTTGGAGGTCACTGGCTATGCAGTTGGCTATATCATTTTATTTGACAAAAAGCATTCATCCATAGCAATTTGATCAAATAAATGGGATAAATACCAGTGGATTCTCTATAAAACAAGACGCCTTTGGCCAGTGAATTCAGCGCGTCATAAATTCAACATGTTTATTGTGTGCAGCAGTCACCTCTGTTAAGGTCGTGTGACATCATTGACTATATTTCTGAACAGAAAGCCAATACTTGGCTAACTTTGGCCTTTATAACCACAGATGCATGGGGCATGACATAATGAGTATTGGTAGGTCTCCAACATGGATCGAATGAGAAATACTTCATATATCGTCTGTGAGCCTGTCACTAATCAAAATGCTGATAAGAGATATTAAACACTGACAAATTACCTTACACCCAAAGCTCCAGAAATAATTCACATCAGTAATTCACTCGCACTATTTCTTTATTTTGCCCACACCATATTTAGGTGCAATTGAAATGGACTTTGTATTACGTCAACAGCGTGTCAAGGATAGTTGGGAATCTTGCACTGCTTTGACTGGGGCAGCCTTGAGCATGCCATCCCTGTGTGAGCCCTCTGCGTCCTGGGCACTGCGCCACAGCTCTAATACTGGAGATGTGAACTCTTGGGAATGCTGAGAGGAATAAACGATGGTCTTGTTGAGCAAAGACAACACAGAAATTTGGATGGGCAATCAAAATGAGAAATGACACATTAGTGCGTGCAATGGAAGATTCACTCTGTCATCTGAAGGTAATAAAGTATCCACTAATGGGAAAAGCATGACCGAATTCTCCAAAGAGACAACGCAACGTCTAAAAGCACTGGCTCTCGTACTAACTGCATATATTACTGAGGTGTTGAAAATGAGACCTATAATGTGCATGGAAACTGCAAGTTGAACCAAATGATGAGTTTTTGGTGCGGTGTAAACCCTGAGATTTTAAATGTGATATTGTACACTGAGATTATGGGGCTGAAGATATCAAAAGGTCAATAAGGGCTTATTATTATATAATTTTGTGGCTTTGTGGCTAAATGAATGTATTTTGAACCCGAAAAGCATCTTCACCACTCTGAGACATGGCAGGAGATTCGTGAGGGAGGTCAGCACTGTTCAGGTTCTTGGAGTTTAAAAATACAGTGGTTTATTCTGAGATTGTTATTCATTTTAGCTGTCTCTGAAGCCCTGGCCTTCTTCTTATTCAGGTTATATAAAGGTACACTGTGTAACTTTTCTGTGGGAATGTCCGTCACTTGTTTGCCTCCATGCTGATGTTACATTTTTCCTTAAAGGTTCCACAGTATTACATGATGAGTCTCACGTTACACAATGAATTTGCCAAACAACACGACAAACATTTAATAAGGCTGTATCAAGGCATCGTCTTCGATTGTGTAATAGGCAAATCTATCCTGTATTGAACTTCCGCACACCAGAATGCAGCGTCTCGTTTGGAGCAGGGCGTCAGGATGCAGACATCTGTGTTAATCTGTATGGCAGATGATGGACTCCTCTCTGTCCATCAAAGTGTGACCCAGGGCAGTGTTTAATGAGCTCCATCCCCCGGTTCGGCGTCACCTCTCCCTGGGCTGTCTGCTCCTCCGCTCCTGTCCGCCTCACGCCACATGTGCTGCTGTTTTACATGGAATAACTGTGACCTATAGACCTGTACAGTCAAGTTCAAGTTCAAAACTAATCAGTTATCCCCAAACACTCAACGCTCCCATGGCCTAATTGAAGGGAACAAGAACAATGTAACCTTTAATTCTGCAGTTTGTTTTGCTGTATTAGCCTGTACGACCTGAAGTGGAAATAGGCCTGATGGCTACAGTACAGTAACATGTACAGCAGACCTGTATGAAATGCGCAGCTGTAATTCTATTATAGTGCATAGGGCTGTATAGAGCCTGCCTTTTATTTTATTTCAAAAGTATTTTAGCCTATTTGATTACAATATAACCATACACCATTTTGTGAGCAAAAAAATCATCCATAGGCTGTGGCTTTTTAGGCAAATCAGCCAACCATGCATGGTTCAGGAATGTGATTAGTTTCCACAAAAGGAAACCATGGTTAAGTACACATTACTATACATAAAGGGCCTCTTGCATTAGGATTAATATAAGCTTATTTTCTCATTGTAGGGTTGTTCAATTGAATGATTCCCATCATATACTTTGCAGTGTTTGATGGTCATATAATAGATCAAATGTTGAGAAATTAAGTGGCTGATAGTTTCAAGGAATATGAGCTCAGAGCTGCTTTAACTTTTCAACAGCATAGGGACAGCTGTTGAACTGGACACGGTTCTTCTAGTATAAGCTCATCTCAACAACTTTATTTATACAAATAAGGATTATGACAAAAGTTATCACTTAGAACCAAACCCCCCCCCCCCCCCACACAGAAAAAACACCCAAAAAATCATAGATGTAATGAAATAAAATAAAACATTTTAAAAAATGCTTATACTTAAGAAAAGGTTGCCAGATTTCCAAAAAACTACTGGACAGTCTGATCTTTTCCATTTTCATAAAACATTGTGATGGAGGCAGTGCATTTTTCCAGTTTAACAACTACGAGCAAGGAGTGTACAGTGAGCCACAAAGTCTTGTTAGTATCTGGCTCTTTTTTGAGTTATGTCCAGGGGCCTCACCCCCTGGACATAACTCCAAAAAGAGCTGTCCGTGGATGAGGATCTAAAGGAAGCCTTAAAGTGCCTGACAGCATCTCGAAGAAAGGGACCAATCTGGTACAACAGAATGTGTGAAAATGTGTACCTTCTGTTATTTTACACTGGTCACAAGTTGAACTGATGTTGGGAAATCTTCTTGCTAGTCTGTCTTTTGACCAATGAACTCAATGAACTATTTTAAATTGTAACAAGCCATGCCTGGCACAAACTGATGAAGTGTGGACCTGTTTAAAACATTTTCCCCCCCAATTTTCAGCTGGTAAATCTCCTCGTAGATCCTGTTCCCACCTGTTTTTAATAATATCCAGAAATGGACAATGTTAAGAGTGTAACGTGTAAAGAATTGAGATGATCCCTTTAAATGACTTGTAGGGGGAAGGGCAGGTGCTTCTTCCTAACAAAGTCATGGATCTGTAAGTACCAGAAATATGTGTACGCAGGATATCAAAATCAACACACAGTTGTTGGAATGAAAAAAATGGTCAGTTTTTGGGTTTCGATATATATATATTTTTTTATCCTGGAGAATATTGATTCCATTATTCTTTCAGATTAAAAAAAGCATTACTCTCACGAGAGGGAGGACATATCTCTCACATGAATAGGGGCTCTGTATGACAGGGCAACCCATAACATTTTCTAATCGGTTTCCAGATTTTAAGAGTCACCAGTCACCTGTTTGTTCTTTGTAAAAAGATAAAAGTCAGTCCAAAGTGAGGAGTACACTAGGGCAGCAAAATAGGAGGGATCGATTGTGATTCCAAAATACACCATGAAGTAGCGTCAGCACCTGGATCTTTATATGACCAGTCAATAATTAGACAGATATTCACATTAATACTATCGGAAATTTGGGTGGGCCACTATTTTGTTTGGTTGTTGTAGAAAGATTTTGCTCAAGCCTGGCAGCTTTTAATATTAGACCAAACCAGATGTAATATGATCAACTTTTTGAAAGAAAGAGATTGGAACAAAGATTGGCATGTGCTGAAAAAGATAACTGAATTTGGGGAGTGTTTGTTTTACCAGCAATTGAAAGGTTTGGAGAAGTGTTTTATACTCTCTCCTAGGTCATTAACAAGAGAGAGGATATTTTCTTTAAAAAGATGATCTGTTTGTTATGTGGACACCAAGATAAGTGAACATGTTTCTAGTAACCTTAAAGGGTAATGGATCAAGAAGGTATGCCTGAGCATGAGAGTTAACAGGGGAAATTTCACATTTCTAAAGATTTATTTTGTATGCTGAGATACTGCCAAATGCATCAGGTGTTGAGAGGACAGCAGGGACTTAAGTCTCCAGATCCGAGATGTACAGGATAGTATCATTCATACAAAGACACTTTTTCTTTTTTGTTTAAGACCTTCCTGAAATATACCACTTATTGGCATATTTTGCCTAATTGCAATTGCCAGAGGCTCTAGAGCCAGGACAAACAATAAGGGTGAGGGGAGACAACCCTGTCCCAGGCCATTAGAGATGAGGAATGCTTCTGAATATAACTCGTTTGTGCAGACTGATGCTTAAAGAGTACTGTAAAGTAATTTTATCCAATTTATAAATTGAGGTAAAAAGGAAATCCCATTTGAGTCTGACAAAAGCTTTTTCAGCATTCACTGACAGTATTCATTTTGGAATTGAGTTTAAAATGTTTACATCAACATTCAGCAGAGATATGGGGCAGCAGGACACACGTTTTGTTGGATCCTTGCACTTTTTTGCAATGAGAGATATATATTCTTAATGTCTGGGAAAGAATACCTTCTTCAAGAGATTCACTGTACATGTTCAAAAAATGTGAAAATAATTCATGAGAAAACTTTTTTTTAAATTTGGGTGGAACTCCATCTGGCCCAGGACACTTACCAGACTGTAGGGAATTGATGGCTGTTCCCAAATCCTCAATAGTTATTGGAGCTTCAAGACTATTGTGAGAACCCTCACTGAGTTGGGGTATATTTAATTGGAAAAGAAGCAGTCAAAGTCATGCGTATTATGCTCAGAGGTGTAAAGAGACAAGTAAAAATCCTTAAAACTATCATTGTTTTCTGCCATCATGTGTAAAACTTTGCTGTGTATCAGTCTTATTAATGAGCCTGAAGACCACAGTCACAGCCACAGCTTCATCTCAACTCTGTCATCCTGTTGTTTACAAATGTATTGATTACCTGTGCAGATTTAGATCCTTTTGAAGCAGATGAGGAAGATCTGTCTAATAAAGGGTTTAGACTATAATTAAAGTCACTGCCCAAAACCAGGTGATGAGCAAATGGCAGGTGATGGCAAATTATATAGAAAGTCTGAAAACAGATCAAACTCCCAGACTCTCCATCTGTTCATTCCAAAACTAACACTAAAAATGTGCAAGCTCAGGTCATTACAGAATAAGCAGACTTTGGAAAAATGAAATAGCATCAAGAAAGATATTCAGTGTATAGTGTATGTGTCTCTGCTTTAACAGCTATACTTCCAACAAAGGAACTAACAGGGACATAAAATTAAAAAAAAGAAAACATGCTTGTTGTTTGTGGGAATGTCCCATCATATCAATGTCCTCAAAAAAACAACAACAAAAAAACAGTAGAAGCATCCCGGATTTGCAAATGCAGCTTGTACAAGAGTGACTGCTGACTGGATTTGTGCAGGATCTGACCTCTCATGTGAGTGTAATGATTGTGTATGATGAATACATGTGGAGGCCCACCTGGCTTTGTTTCTTCTTGACTGGATGGATGCACTCTGTCCAATAGGAGAGCAACATCTAATCCCAGGACTTCTTTCACAAACTTTGTTAGTTGACCGCACTCCTTGCTCTCCTCAAGTTATTACGCCTGAACCTACCCTTAAGATTTTCACATTTAGCTCATAACTCCTTGATTCCTTCCAGTTCCTTCATGCGAGTGTTGTTTGATGAGAGCGTGGCCTGTATATTGGCAACCAATGTAGTCAACACAGCTTTCACAGAATCAGTGTTCTTATTCAAATTAATTTTCAGGTCCCTTATGTCTTGCCCAGTCTTCTCCCATGCAGAGTCTTCAAGGATTCTGTGAGCACTGTAGCCTTCAGTGTCTTATCAGCCTCTTCATCCTCTGCTGTAATGAGGGTTAACGCAGAGCTGGCTTGGGAGCAACTGTGTGGTTTGTTTGACTGGTTTTGGGTCACTGGAATTGCCATTTTGGACTATTATTTCAAAATATATATCCTCATACAACATTGATAAAAACAAACAAACAAACAAGCAAAAAACAAACAAACAAAAAAAACAGGTTTCACAAAGATAGACAATTGAAATGCAAAATAGTGAACTTGTATGGAGCTTGCAAGAAACACGTCTACATCTCACAACATTAAGTGTATGAGGAAGAATGTATTGAGAGAGTAATGTTTTAAGACTTTAGAATAATAATATTGTTTGAGATGTTTAACCTGGATGAGTTACATTGACGATATGGGAAACTATAGTGATAAGAGTCCTGGATTGAGGGGGAGCCATGGGCAATTGTGACATCCCTCAGACAACATTTGCACAGTTAATTAGATTTTGGACTAAGCCTCAGTGAGCGACATGGTATTGAACCCTCTATTGATGTTATGATTCTGTCTCCAGACAACTTAGAGAGGATCTGTGAGACACAAGTGCAGCTGGAGAGAGACATGGGACAAATGCCACTGTGGACATGAGAACATTTATAACACAAGGTATACGGTATGTGTAATTCATGTTTAATGAAATATGTCAGGCAAATATTAGAAATGAATGAAACTCTGGAAAGAAGTAAGGTGTAGTGGGAAAGTAATTGGTGAAAAGTAGTACAGTGTTACTACTCCTTCTACAACACTGGTAAGGTATGGCAAGGTACAGTTTATTCTCAGATGTAGAGGACAATAGGAGAAATTTCCCCATCCTTCAATGCCACTGGGTCAAGCAGGTGCCATAGTGTTAGTGAGCTTCCATCTCCTGATCCTGAGCTAGACTACCTAAGTTGGTGGATTTAGCCAATTATGCATGTTTAAAGTCTGTCATACCTACTACCAGTTGTGCACTTACTATATTTGCATCCGCTGCTGGTGCTACTTAGTAAAACTGTCCAAGTTAGTGCTAGCCGTAGCAACTGCTCCTGGTACTACAACTACCACCACTTAAATTTTTATATTCTAATTATAATCTTATATTACGTCTACTAAAACCATTTTCTTGGCGGTTACTGCTGTCACTACTAAAACTAGGCCATTAACCAAATATGAATCAAACCTGACCTTCTAGTTGGCAGGTGAATGTGTGTGCCACTATTTTGTCATTCCAATAGAAAACGTATTTTTGTAAAAGTGAAATTGTACTAAGAGTCTAGTATTTAGTGTCCTATTTACTTCAGATTTATGTCCATTCATTTTGCTGTGTGGAGTTGATATTGGATCACATTGTTCTGTCTGCTGTGTGTCTGTGTGTCTGGTGCATTCTGGAGCCACCTGTTTGCGGCCTCATCAGCTCCGGTGCTGACAGGAGATGAGCTGTGGAGCTCGGGGAGGAGGCTCAGGGGAAGGGTGAAGGACAGGGGACTCCTTCCACCAATCACAGCCGCTGCCAAACCGTGGGGTAAATTAAACACACACGTAGTAATGGTGTATTTTAAGCTCTGGACTCTATAAATGTTGAGCACACACACACTTGTAAGACAGTGATGAGTAGAGATGAGGGAGCGACATGGATCTAGGAGGCATGCTCAAAGTACTGTATGCATTCATGGCTTATAGGTTAATGGTTATACGTTCTGTTTATAGCCAGTTGTATGTCTGATGTTGTTTGAATAAAATTTCTATTAGTACATTAAAGCTTTGTGCTGTGTTCACAATATAGACTATGGGGACAGACAGTCAAAAAGAACTGCACTCATTTACAAGAATAATGTTGGGTACCCTTGCCTTAATATTTGTATCTTTGTGCCTTGAGGTTACAATTTAAAACAGCACAGAAATTGGAAACAGATAAAACAAGAATGTGGAAATGTAAAAGACAAAACTAAAGACATTTGGAATTAATGCCAAGATGCGTAACTACTGCAGGATGATGATAAACTAGTTTCTTTAAGTACATGCAGCTCTAGCATACAGTATTTTAACATTTTTACTGGAAGCGTTGCCATTGTTTCAGAGCATCGATGTGAGACATTTTTAAAGGTCTAATTTAACAAGCTGACAATACAATAAGTGTTAAACTATAATTTGCAGTAGTTCTTTGTTTACTCTCAAATCACCATCATTCATAGCCCACTTCCTCAGCAGTCAGCTCTGTCCAGTGTAGTACAAAAATGCCCAGTCATTTCCGCTCGCTGTCCTGTCTCAGCTAGGAGCCAGAGACGTGTGGCTGGATACTCTGACAGCCCGAGACCCATTGCAGTCTGGGAAAACTATTACCCAACACCCCCCTGAATGAACCAACCACCAGCTGACCACAGGTACCAGCCATCCTGGACACCTCCGCCACACAGTCACGCTAAATATAAAACCATTGTTGATGTTCACAGCCCATTTTACAGCGGTGTGGCCTCAATGAGCTGATGTAATGTAATATGGGCCCAGCTGAAGACAGTAGTGCTGTAGTACTGACAGAAGGAGACTGGGTTAGACCATGTGGAGCCTGCAGGACATGGTCTTTGTACTTTTCACTCAAAACTGTTTTCTGCTCATAAAATATTTACGATGTTGAATATCGTCCTTGAAATTAAATTAAGACAGCTTTAGCACCAGGATCTGCAATTGTACGTAATATTGTTCACGGAATACTGGGACCACTGAACAGAACTATATAACTATACAAAATATACTCATAATTTAAATGGCAAAAATTCTGCTCTGTTTTGGAGTTCACACAAGACTAACTCCAGGTCTAAGCCAGGACTAAACCAGACCAAATTACAACTTTCATCAATAAAAATAAATGAGTACTGAAACAGAAGAACAACTTGAAAAAACGTTGCCTGCCGAGTCAGTCCCTCCGTCTTTCAGTTTGAGTTTAGAAAGGTCTGAGCGAGATCCGATAGAGAGCATTAGACATCTATCCAGTTTTAGGACAGTCCAATCACAGCCACTAGTTTGTAGCAGAGAAACAGCCCGGATTTAAGAGAAACGTTCTCTCAAATTCGGGCTGTTTCTCTGTCATCTGTGGGGTTTTTTGTGCGTAAACTGCCAGGTCTCTGATTGGTTAATCTGCCTGTCAATCAGAAATCATACAGATAATAAGACACAGCTCTAGACCAGAACACCCTTAACCAGTGGAGGCAGAAACTAGACCTGTTCAAAATTAAAGAATGAGTAAATCAAAGCAACATTACCACAAGTTGCCTGTACCACAGTTTGAGAACCTCTTGGGAAACAGATTTGATTCATACAAGTCACAGCTGCCTCTTACCATCCTCAACAATTCCCTGACACTGAGACAAAGTTTTGTTATTTCAAAATGGCAGATGTCCCAGTTTTTATCCTTGTGAAGTTCAGGCTGAGTCAGAATCTGCTCCTGTGACTATGAAACAAAATAATGCAAACACCTCACAACCTGTCAAACAGCAGTCGCAATGGAAAATATGCTGTTTATGAAAATGCATGTGTTAGTAATCAGAGACAGAGAGACAACCAATACAAATCATAAAACAGTCTAAATATTTGTATAAATCAAACGTCTGATTAACAAATGTGCTTTTATGTTTTCAGTCATATCTTTTACATACAGTGTGGTTAGTCTAATGCCAACAATAATCGTCAAATATTCAAAGCATTTTTTATTTGTGTATAGTTTGAACATGAATCAGCAAACAAGGATAAATGTGAGCTCTGCAGACATAACTACACCGATACAACAACACCCAGATGCTCCGCCTGTGAAGCAAATGAGGCTCAACTAAGTCTGGTTTAAACCATGCAAACATCATTAAATCAGGGTAAGTTTTCCCTGTATTTTGGCCCTGTATTTTCTGTTAGGGGCTGTGTAATTGGAAGCACGCCAAAGGTTAGTTTGGTCAGGAGTTAGAACACTGAGTATTATGAATGAACTCAAAAGATTAGATTGAACCAAGAAACTTTACAGCAGGTGTCTATGAACTAATATGAATCTTTTAGTGTAATTTTTTCAGCCCAAATTCGGGTTTTGTGCTTAGCTTGTGAGGTTAGTATGACTTTACAAGCGAACCATTATCTGTTTCCCATTTAAATGCTAATGAGCATGCTGCCGTGTCAGGTAATGCTCTGCAGAATTTTTAATATCTTTTCAAACTAAAAGGTAGCAGCTCTGAGGAGGATGTTCCTCATTAAATCCACTTTAAAACGAACTGAAGGCCTCTCAGTGCCACCACCTCTTCTCTCTGTCTCTCCCCCCCTCTCTGCTCCCCTCTTTCTCTCCCTCTCCTGTCTGTGCCCCCCTCTTTCCTGTGCGCTCTCTTACTTTCTCCTTCTCTCTACATCCACCACACACTATGCGCCCCCTCTCTCTCTGTCACTCTCGTTGCCTTTGTCTCTCTCTGTCCCTCTCTCTCTCACTATCTTCGTCTCTCCATCTCTCCCTCTTTCTGCCCCCTCTCCTCTGTGTTCCCCTCTCTTGATCTGGATCTCTCTCTCGGCCCCCTCTCCTCTATGTTCCTCTGGGTCTGTCACTCTCTTTGCCTTTGTCTCTCTCTGTCCCTCTCTCTCTCACTATCTTGGTCTCTCCATCTCTCCCTCTCTCTGCCCCCTCTCCTCTGTGTTCCCCTCTCTTGATCTGGATCTCTCTCTTTCTCTGTCCCATCTCCTGTATGTTCCTCTGGCTCCGTCACTGTCTTTGTCTCTCTATCCCTCCGTCTCTGGGCTCTCCCCTCTCCCTCTGTGTCTCCTTCTCTAACAGTGGGTGCTCATACAGATGTTTGCTCACCTCGTCACCATTAACAGCTGTTATTTGCCTTCCTGATGCGGCGCAGCAGAGACAGAGGTGGTGTCGCAGTCTGTTAATAATTAGTTTGTGGCGTAGGAGCCACTTATGGCAAAGGTCAGAGTGTAATGAACCTCATATGAGTCTTTATTGTGTGAATTTGTATTCCTCTTGGCACCTGTTTCCATGAACAGCACACTGTCCGTTCATTAAGTGTATATGTGTCAGTGTGGGTTATACGCTGGGGCTGGACTCAGGGATAACTATATGGAAAGTGGCTTCAGCGAACACTTCTCTCTGGGAGTGAGGCTCTCAATAATGCATGCAGTGTTACCTTCAGGTCGGCCTGGAAAATGGAAACTCCTCCAAATGGATAGGTTGAACTTGAAGTCAAGCACACGTTGTGAAATCCCATCAATTCAAGAACAAACTGAATGTTTAAAGTGATACAATATGTAACAAATTTCCCAAGAGCCATTGGATTTATATCTACATCTCCTTTGCCGAGCTCAAATCCGTTTTTCTCAGTTGGTCTAAATGTGTTCCCTGTGTTTGGCTTCTTTCATAGCGCTCCATCTTAGTGAGAGAAAGTGTGCTGCAGGAAAAGCTGGAAAGCGAGAGGGACTTTTATGAAGCAGCCACTTCACAAAAGCAGGATTCAATAATTGCTTGCCTCTTGTCTCACGCAAGTGACAGATGGTAAGGCCACCAGGGGCCTAAAGATGGGAATAATATTGTTGATTAAAAAGAAATATAGGAAACAACATGCAGCTGTTGGCTTCAGGTCAAGAAAGGAAATCTAAATGAAGGAAAACAATGGATGGAGTCTGTTAGCAACAAGAGCTGATGACAGGATTAGACTTGGCCGCTCGGCACAAGTTCTGAGTGGAAACTGCTTAAACCGTCAGACTTTGTTCAGATCTCTGTGTTTGATTTCATGTCAGCAAGTGGAACTTCAGGTTATTATTTGTGCGGTCTGCTCTGTAGACAATGACTTACACATGATCCACCTGCAACTACTCCACAACGTCAGGAACAACAGAGGTTTATCATCAACATCCTCCTACTCTGCTCAAGCTCAAAACTCTAGTGGCATATCCAGTTTGTACAGATAATTGTTTACAAGCTCCTGTGGCAATTCCACTGCTAATGCTAATGCTAATGTTATGCCCTTTTCTTCTCTTCCTCCTGTGAGCATCAAAGCCTGGAGCCACACTGTGCAGCCTGTTTTGCATAGATTAATTCAATATTGTCTTTCAGGGACACTATTCTGTCTACCAGGTTCAAAAGACTAACACAGTAGCCGCGATACATGGAATTTTGTTTGGCATTAATTAAAATCTTTAACACTAAAATTGAGGGGGAACACTGTCTTAAATAAATCGTTAGTTCTACAAGCTTGATTAAGTGAACCGCTGTGCTGTGTATCTGCATAATGTAATCTGATTGTACACACAGTAACAGGACAGGCTATGTGACACCTAAGCCTCTATGTTTATCATTTATAGAATAATAAGCATGCACAGCGGGTGTCAGCTGCCTTGTGCAGTGACTGGATAAGAAGTCAAATAAGCCTGTGAGATCAGGGGAGGGTTTAAGGCCAGATTAAGAGATTTGAGACTCCATTTGCCCATGAATATCTGCTGCCAGTGATGCTTGGTAAGGGCAGACTGAGGTGTTTGGAGAAATCTGCCCCAGTCTGCACCGGAGCAACTTTTGTACTGAACGATATGGACTCAAAAGGTTTACAATGAATTTATAACTTTAAGAACACAAACAGACCTGGAGTTGTGTTTTGTCTCATTCACACAAATCCTGCATATTTAAGCTTCATCTCTCAAACTGAAAACACTCTTTTCCACCTTGTGATGTCATGTGGTAAAACAGGAAGTGCTCCACTGTGTTTTCAAACTTCACACACCTTCACTAGAAAACCTTGGATGATTTCAGACCATGTGTAGTGAAGTAAAGGTAAAAGGTAGCTGTTGACATGAAAACTATCACCGCGTGACATCACAAGGTGGAACGGAGCATTTCGAGCTTTGAACTAATAATAAAAAGTGTTACTCCAACGTGTGAATGAAACAAAACACAATTCCAATGTTTTTTGAGGAAGTAACAGCGTTAAAACATGGCTAAAAAGGTCACAAGAATCCGTTTTGTGTGATATAGGACTTTTAAATAAACAGTTTAGTCAGGCCCTGCTGTTATGATTTCAGGTTACACAAAAATACATTTAATTGACTTGAGATTAGAAATAGCTTAGCTTTCTAGTAGGGCCCATTTATTTAGTATTTGTAAGCACTTCCATTTGGACCTATTTTTTTGTTGTGTGTTTTGTCAGTGTTTATGCATTTGACTGTTTAAAGGTGCACTGTGTAACTTCCCCGGTGAAGTGTCCATCACCTGCTTATCTCCATGGAAATGTCATAGCTTTACCTGTTACATTCATACAGTGTGGATTTTTATTAAAAATCTATTACTCTCCACAGATCTGACCCGTAACTTGGCCTGGTCTCCATGGAGATAGACAAGTTGTGTGCCGTACTGTGGAACATATAGACAAGCAGACTCTCCACGTGAAAAGTTACACAGTGCACCTTGAACTGTCAAATGCATAAACACAAAGGCTCAATGAATGGGATCATGTGTATTTTGGCCATTAAATATGATTTTGTAATTTGGCACAAACATTTTTATGACCAAATTTATCCTTTTCCCGTGTCACAACTTTTATTATGGGTTATTAATAACATAAAATACGTTACAGCCTATAGTCTTAACGCACATATTGAAGCTATCATCTTTGTGTGCAAACTATGATGATTTATTTTCTCAAACCCACATGTTGGAGAATCTAAATCTGATCTCGTTTGAACATTTCTCTCTTCATTGACGCGCTGGACCACTGCGTCATCTGTTTCGATTCCACCTCATAATTGTCGTTCTTCTGCGTAAAGATGACACGGGGCTGATAAAGTGAAGGCGGGGACGACACTCGGGGATGCTAAAAGGTACGAGTCCTCCCCAATGGGTGTGCCTATAGCCCCGCGCGCGCGAGACTATCCACCTGCACGAGGCGCTCCTTCTCACTCGCTCTCTGCCTGTGAGCGCTGTGCCACTCTGCGCAGCGACGCACCTCATCTCAGTATCAAGTCTTTTGTTTCTTCGTCCTCTTGAGTGGAAAATACCAAAGCTCTTGATGCGATTTAGACATCACTTCAAGTTAAGGCGCCTGCGTCAAGTTAATTGAAATCCGGGCTTTTGTTGTTTGCCTGTGGGATAATCGTGCAAGATCCGCGGCTGATACGTTTTCGTGCGGGCTCAGGGGCTCAAAGGATCTGCCGCTGCTGTCGCTGGATGCTTTTAAATGTGGACCAGATTTGGATGAACGCACGGCGCTCATAACAATAAGGTGGGTCATGAGAGATAAAGGATAATCAATTTTAAGTGTTTATTTTAGTGGCAAGAAGTCTAGTTGTGCGTCAGATCTGTGCGTAAAACAGTATAGGGTCTTATGGGGAAAGCTTGAGTCGAGGGAAAGGAGCAGGATGCCCCAATGCGCGTGCAACATTGGATCTCTGAAAAAGACTGTCTACTTAAAAATTCAACTTTTAAATGGGGACACATTGTTCCTAGCTATTCTCACTCTCTCGTCAAGTGCGTAGGAGTCTGGTGTTAATGAGCAAGGAGTAGGAAATCGCGAGTTTTGTAAAGGAAAGTTTGTGTGTTTTATGTAACGCTGAGCTGCTATCTGAAGTGATGACAAGTAGGGAGGCTGTTGTTTTTATATTTTCACAATTATTTGCCCGTATAAGTGACACGTGGTCAGTGCGTGTGTCCATAACTCCAAAGCTCAGTCACGCTTTATTTTGGTTAACGCTCCGTTTTGGAGTTGTGCCTTCGGGGGGCTTTATGTGGGAACTTGATCTTACGCTGCCGACTGACAGTTTGACCACAGATCTTCGTTTACAAGCAGATCAGTGCCATGCGTGGCGAATGCGCGCGCACGGACACCAACTAGTTTTATTCTCACTAAAAGCCTGATGGACGTCCGAGGCGGTGCAGATCTCCACGCTTTTACGCACGAAGTGGACAGTGGAATAATCATGTAGGCTTAGGGTTTTGTGACAGACTGGCCATGACGCACAAAAAGATAAACGAATGGACAAAGGAAGAAACGTTTTGTATTATTTTATTGGAAGTTTGGTTTAGATAAAAATGTGTCTTTATTAATCCAGTTAAACGTGCACTATGTAACTTTTGTGTTTAGGAATCTGCTAGCTGGTTGTGTTTGGGACATGTTGTTGCTTTGCCTGTAATGTTCTGCAGTATGGCATTAAATGTATTGATAGTGCATGTTTTCAGTTACAAAATGTTTTTATCGTGTCGACTCTACACAGATCTGACATGTAACTTGGTGCCAATTGCTTTCTATGAAGATGGATAAGTTTAAACATACAGGCAAAGTAATAAAATCTTCATAAAGCAAAGCAGACCCTCCACCAAAAAGTTACATACTGGTCTTTTAATCTTATTTGATGCTGCAATAGCAAAGTTTAGCCTGTTTCAACATACTACATTACTACATAAATTATACGTTAAAACTCCAGGTTGAAGTTTTCCTCTGACAGTCCTCTCTCTCCTCTGTTCTCAGCTCCTACTCTGGTTGTCTTTACTAACACTGGGACCATGTTGTGGGGCTCTCTATGCTGGCTCCTGGCCGTGCTGGCCCTCTCATCCGCAGCTCTGCCCCCCTCCAACGAGCCCATGTCTGCTCCCAGGATCTTCTTGTCCTTCAAAGGTAAGACACTTTCATTTCATCTTAAACTTCTCAAATGGTGGTGCAAAATCAAAATGCTCTGGTACAGTCGCTCGGCTCTACTGTTGTCATTTTTTTTAATGTATTAGTTGTAAGAGGTGATCATGTTTGCACAAAAGCTTGCTCAGTGTTACTGGGATGACTTGATTGCATAGAATTTGTGTATATGGTTTGCTTAAAATCCAGTACTTTTTAACCACAAGTAGCTGTTTATAACTGTGGTCCGTCTGCAACTTTAGCCTCACCTCTGAGATAAATAAATGCCACAGTATAAACTTAAACAATATGCTCCCAATTAGCCTTGTATCCCAAAGCACCGGTTGTGAATGCATTAATTGCTTACCTTAACATTCTTGACCTCACCGTGCTCACAACCTGGCTACATCCTTGGTCTATGTCGTAAAATCTAGCCCAGTTACCCTCTAAGCAATTAGTATGTCTTTTAGTGTTATTTTGAGTAGTGCAGTTGATTTATTAGTTTGCGTTGTAACTATTGGCATGGACGGGTTAGAACTTTATTGCATTTGTACTGAATATTATGGAAAAATTGAGTCTTATGAGCTTTAAGTGATGTTATAATGTTGTTACCTCCTCAAAAACATACCCAGAGTTGAGTTTTGTTTCATTCACACAGGTTTGTTTGTCTAGATCTCCAAATTCTCTCTTCTAACTTGTGATGTCATGTAATGGTACTTTTCAAGTTAACAGCTACCCTTTAATTTTTGTTCAGTAGAGATTGGCAATTCTTGGGTTGAAATGATCCAGATGATTCTAGTGAAGATATATGGAGTTTAAAAACACAGTGGAGCACTTCCTCTATTAGTGAGGAGAGAAAGACACAAAACACAACTTTATATATATGTTTGATGAGGAAATAACATAGAAAATAGTGCATTATTTTAAGAAAAGCTGGCGTGCCAACTGATTCTGTCAATATTAGTGGCTGTTGTAATATTTATGTACACTTTTTGTGGTAGCGTCTCTATGGTTTCTTAAGCCCTCTTGTCTCCACTGAGTAACAATAGAGAGACAACAGTGCACTGCGTCCTCTGTGAGAGTAAAAATAGTTTCTGGACAGTGTTGTGGCTCTGGTCGACAGCAGACAGTGGATATGACCACAAAGGACTCTGTGAATGGGAGTCAGGCCCGGGACACTGTCATTCACTATAACCTCAACCACAGTGCAATCCTGTAATATGTGCTTACTACACAGCCTGTAGTCAAAGACATGTCGCATTATGTAGCTTAGGTTGGCTGTTTAACTACAAACTCAAGAAGGCAGTGAGGACTTTTTACATTTCCTGATGTCATTCACAGGTTATATATTTTACTTAAGTTGGACCTTTCCTGAAAATTTGTGAATGGTCTTGGTCTATATCAGAACTAACCACATGGTATTAAATAAACTACTATAATTTGGTGTTTTAAATCACATTTTGTTGTAAAGAGGAATGTTTTTTTGTCATGATTGTGATTTAGTATCGCAGCAACACTAAACTATGGGTTTTTGTGGCTCAGTGAAGATTTACCCCATGACTACAAAAGGGGATTCCTGTATTTACCATTGAGAGACGGTGCCATTGCCACATGTTTTAGTGAACATAAAATATTATACTTGCCTACTTTTGGCTACTTAATTTACATTTTTCACTGTGTAAAATTTACTATTGTTTTGCTGTTTCCTTTTTATTTTGGTTTTACAGTAAACACTTAGGACATAGTACCGTAGTGCCATTGTACTTTTGCACTGCTGTGTTTTTCTTGAGCCAGATTAGTAAATCAAGTAACTGGATTAAACATGCATAGTTTGTTTAGAACTGATTCTTCAGCTGCTTGTAATATAATAATAATAATGGCTTGTAATGCGCTACACTATAGTCATTATTCATTCACTTCCACTAAGCTACTATTGTACCCACAGCTGTCCTCCAACCACCACCTATCATTCTCACACACACCACTTTCATACTAGGCAATGTGGGTGAAGTGTCTTGCCTAAGGACACAACAACAGAACTTGGCACACAACTTGCCACTGTCGCCCCTAATATCTAATGTTGATTTGTCCAAGAGTGATAAGAAATGTGTGAACTGACTTCTTCCACATTACCCAGAATCCTGATGTGACCTGATCTCCTGTTTACACTGCACAGTTTATTTTCACTGTGTTAAAAAGTATTTGAAGTGAATTTTGATGATTTTGGATCACATCTGAAAAGGTTTGGCCAAAGGCAATTAATCACACTGTTGGTTATGGATGCTTCAGTGTAAGCCAGTACAATACAGGTGATGTTATGCATGTACAGTTATGCTGATGGAAGAAAGCTCTGGTTGATTTAACATATATTTACTATACTTCTTTTTTTTTTATCAAGTGCTCGCTGGTCAAGACTGTCCAGATAAGTTAAAATCAATGCACTGAACAAAATCGTCAGTAGGAACATTGTTTGATCATCATTGTGTTTGATTATTATTGCATTATATATACTTTTCTAACAGTATAAGGGCATTTTATTGCTAGTATATTTTTACTCTATTGATCCTTGACGTGATCCTCAGTCAAAAGTCTACAGTTTATATTCCAATTTTACCTGATAACGTTTTCTCATTTTCTCATTTTCTCATGGCAGCTGCTTAGTGTGTCGGCTCAGACTGAGTTATTAACTGTGATAAGGATGAAGAAAGCAAACACGAGTAATACCAGAGGAATGTCCCTCTCAACTGGCTCTGGACACATTATAGAGCGCCGCATGTGTCAAAATAAACTACGCATTGTAACAGAAGAAATATGCTGTGGAGACATTTTATCAGTAGTCACAAAAGTAAGGTTTAGAAATAAAAGCAAAAAGGTAAACAGCAAAAACTCATGATTTTGCTATACTACACTTTTGCAGTAAAAAAAATAAAAAGCAATTAATGCAATAATTTGGACAAAAGTGGGATTTCTTCCAGAGTGTACATTGTAAACAACTACTTCAAGAATCACATGAATTTCCAGGTCTAAACTAGAGGTACAACACAATTTTCTATAAAAATACATAATATTTTGATAATTGCCACAGCTCAAATAGCAATTTTTGTTTGCCAGAGAATACCACCAAAATATGAACCCATTTATCTCCACAAAGGACAAGGCAGGCTTAGATCAGCTGCTAACCACTCCTATATTTACCTTTTTAACCAGCCGCTATAATCACATGCTATTTTAGTATTGGAGGCCCTGAGAGGTTGTGACCCCTAAAACAGGAGCCAAAATCCCATTCGAGGTTAACTGCCCTCAATGTGTGCGAGAACAGCCCCATATTAAACACTAATAGCTTGTCACTACACCGCCAAGGCACATTTGAAAGTGTTTAAGCTGCGTTTGCCTTTTCAAAATTGGCCAACTTTGTGAGAATGCAACAAAGCCCCAAACTCCTTAATTGGACTAATACTTGGGACAGCCTTGTTTCAGCCATTCACTTCTCTTGAATTCCCTTTTTACCAAATGAAATGGGTCAACAGTCGTCACGCTCCAACAAGGACCTGATATTTCTTTACAAACAGAACTGGCACTGTTTAATGTGTGAAATATTAAGTGTGAGCCTCAGAGCTTGTCCCGTTTTAGACAATGCAACAATAGACTATTTGATGCCGATTATACGATGGATTATATTTTCATTTTGTGGTCATTTTACAGTCACTTTTGCTGCAAGAGTAATCTATGTTGGTGGTCCCTCTTTAAACCAGTGTTTTCTCTGTGACCTGCACAGTCACAAAGAAGTCAAACAAGTGCAACAAAAGATGTGTCCCATGGCAAACTTTAAAGGTGCACTGTGTAACATTTCTGGTAGAGGGGCCGTCATTTGCTTGTATCCATGGAGATGTTATTGCGTTTTCTGAAATGTTCTACAGTACATTAATCTATCTAGCATCTGTTTCACTGCATGAGTTTTAATTTCTTAATCATTCCTTTAGCATGTACTTTTACTTTTACTATAATTTCTTCACAAATCTGATCTGGAACTTAGCTTGGTGTTGTCATGTGCTTGTCCCCATGGAGATAGGACAATAACATTTTCATAGAGACAAGAACTTCCACCAGAAAAGTTACATAACTGTGATCAGCCGTTCAGGTCAGCTTAAATGTTTTTGATGTGTTTTATTTTGGAAGACACACCTGAGGTCACCCTATGCCACGTGTAATTAAAACATCAGTTATGATTTGCTTTTTCATATCGCACCCTTCACGACGTCTACAGATCGTCAAACGTCTTGTGTAGTCAGCTCCCTTTGTACGTAAGTGGAGAGAGGAGACAGAGCTAAGTGCCTCAGGTCTGGCCAAATCAATGCGTTCTGAGTGAAACTGTCTGCAGGACGACTGACCTCTGGCTTCTTATCGGGGTCCATAGTCTAGACATACTGTGCGCTATGTAATACTAAACAATAATAGTCACTGAACAAGCTCGGATGCCATAGGAGCGGGTCGTTTTGTCCTGGATTGTTTGCTTCACTAAAATGTATCATCCTTAAAAACCTCAGCTCTGCAGGCCTTGTAAGACTAAACATGGAAGAAACATGGAAGCAGCCTGTTCTTCCAAAAGCATTTCAGAGCACCTGCCAGCTTGGAACTCTTTTTTATACTTACTCAGATGTCACTGTAATCCCCTCACAAAACAAACCGCTAAACAGTACCATGATTACATATTTTATTCTCAGGGACAGTGCAAGTTTGGAAGTTCGATTTGCACTTGCACCTATGTCTGTGTCCGTAGTCAAAACACTTCATTGGCCAGTATGAAGTACAGTGCGTGTGAGTGATTGCTGGTAGATTGGCAGCCTCACTTCTTGCAGTCTACCCCAAGGCAGCTGTGGCTACATTGTGCAATCTATTTCTCTGTAACAACTACGCCCTATTATCATTTACCTCCCCTGTTGTAATCTCACTCATTACGTACTGGATTTCCAATCTTTCAATGCACCCATTAATGTATTTCTATGGCAGTTTCCTAGTTGGTCTCCTGAGGTGTTTGTGTTGATGGAAAAGGGGAGGATGCATACGGTGCATCCCAGCAACCTCTGCTCCTCTGGATCCAGGCTGTCAGAGCGGGACTATTGAGGAGAGCAGAACAGGAGGCGACAGCTCCTGGGCTAAATATAGTGTCTCTCATGTCTACTGTTTTTCTACATGCTCCATCCCTCCTCTCCTCCTTATACATTTGTACTTGTACTGTTCAGGGAGTAGAGCCCCGGTGTGAAGTGAGCCATAAGGTAATGCTGTTTTAGTGAACTGGAAAAGGCTAAAGAGGCGAAAGTAATGTTCAGATAAGGTGAATGGGGTCGTAGGGAGATGCGTAGAGTAAAGTGGCCATAAAACTAAAATTTCAAGTTTGATTTTGATAAAAAGACTTGAATGATATTGATTTTTTATACAATGATTAATGAAATTTTCAGCTAGAAATGTATTCAAATATTATCATGTGGTTTTATCCAGACATGTGTAGAAGTATTCAGGAAATGTACATCTAAAAATGTCTAATTTTTCTCATTTTTCAGTACTGATACTTGCTCAAATGAGTATCTAGTTTCGATATGGTCACTTTTTATATAACCTTTTTCCACTTTCAAGGTGTTAAAGCTTTTTACGTCAAAGAACCGCCGACACGTGTTCATACACCAGTGTACGCAGACACTAGGGAGCGAGATGCGTTAAGTGTCTTGCCCACGGACACAACGACTGCATCTACGTGAGCTGGAATTGCATCGTTGTCGGGAGCGGGATTCGAACCACCAACCTTCGGATCAGTGGACAAACACTCTACCAACTGAGTCTACTACTATATATGTACTGTGGATATAAGTGTTAGTATCAAATAGTGTGCAGAGATATATGTCAATCGTTTTATTTTTATTTATGCACCATTTGCCAATCAGCAATTCCATTTTACAGTGTCCCAACATCTTTAGAAATTGGGCAGTGTTCTTTCCTCCCTCTCCTCTCATTACTGCCGTAGCCCCCCTGTGCTGAAATGCTAATCGCGTCTAAATGAACAACATCTGAATTGCAGCCTAATGATTATTTATTGAGGCGCAGGCATTTTGCTGTTGGGCGTTTTAATCATTTCATTATTTGTTCTGACGAGGAGCAGCCCCCAGACCCACAGAATAAACTGCATTCAAATTATAATGAATGCACCATTTAGAGCAGCTGCATGGGCATTTATTTTTAGTTTAGTGCTTTTGATTAGCTAGTCTAGTTTAATAATTATAACTCAATATTGTAAGTAAGTTGGTAATCATCTGAGATTCATTTCCGTAGAGAAATAAAATCTTGATGGCATAATATTGCAGAAAGATACAAAAAACAAACTATGGGAATTAATAGTAAAAAGCTCATTGTGCGTTTCCGCTGTTGAATTGAAGAGTAGCATTCAATTGATTAATTATGCCTGATTATATGTGATTATGTTTGTATTTTAAAGCGTTATAAGATATTTGATTAAGCACAGTATCACAGACTTGTATTAGTGATTCACAGTTCATCGTGAAATTGACTTGCAAATTAAGACCACTTAATGAATGTGTTTTTGGCTCTTAAACAGTGGAAGTCTGGGTGCAGCCTGGTGGGTGTTAATATTTGGCGTGAGTACCAGCCTCAGATCTTAATGTGGCAGACAGGATAAAAATAGTTACACTCATGATTGTACAATTCCGTTTGGGGGCATTGAATTTCCGATTTTTAAGTGTGCAGAGGTGGGAAGTTCTCTAACGCTACATTTATTTGAGTAACTTTTTAAATATTTATTTCAGAGTAGTTTTTTTACAGCATACATTTGCACCTACCTCAGTAATATTCTCTTTACTAAAGGTTTTAGGTTTCTCACTATGAATAAGTCTACAAGTGGCAAAAGCTTAATGTTGACAGTATTAAATTATTTCAGCATTTGTGTTTCTTGTACTGTTCCTACAGATATGATTTATTATTATTATTATTTTTTTAACATTTTTTTGTTTGTTTTTGTAGGTTATACTTTAAAAAATACTATATTCTGTGCATAATTTAATCTTTTGTCTTTGCAAGTCCATAAACAAGTTATAAATCAGATGTTATGTCAAGACAGTTACTCTGACAAATATATTTTAACTCATTTTTATTACTTTTATTTCTACTTGAGTAATATTATTTTGAAGTAGCAGTGCTCTTACTTGAGTACTATATTTCAATTCTCTACTCACCTCCAAAAGTGACAGAATTTGTGGAGGAATCTTGCAGAGGCCACCTGCAGAGGAACTCCAAGATGGCGGGGGGCAGTGCACTTGTTGTGGTTTTAAACATGGATTTAATGGTTTTGTTGAGAGGTGGGTTACTCAGATCTGAAGTGACAGCTTTTTAGATTCATGTGGAGCGTGTGTGGTCGGGCGTCTGTTGTTTGTGGTTCGAAGAGAAGACGCAGAGGGGCACAGATCTGACAGGGCTATAAATGACTGTGGTGGATTTGGTTGGGTTGCCATGGCAGCGTACCTGTCACTACCTGTCAAAGAGGGAGTGGGTTCAAATGCTTCACAGACAGCCAATCCTATGTGTTTCTTTGTCCAGAGATATACGTCTTGGTCTTACAATTATTATTTGTACCCAACAGTTAACCTCTTTTAGTTACTCATATGCCACTGATTTGCTGTTTATGCTGCAAAATTTCACATTGTTTTTTAACTTGGAAGCAATTGATGAAAATGTTGAAAGTTGTTAATGGTAAATTTATAGCTTTCATGATGGAAAAAATGTATCCTGACAAAATATCACATGCAGAAATGAGTCTGGGACGATGTGGCAAAAACGAATTCAGCCTGGAAAGTGGGAATTACACAGGCATCACTACGAAAGAAAAGTACTGAAGTATTGAAAGAGTTATGTTTGGCCCTCAGACCCTGGCAGAAGACATAGCGATGAAGGGCGTGCCAGTTAGATGACGTTTAGGAGATGCGTTCCCCCGAGAGCCTGGACACTGGGGGTGGTAGAGGTGAGGCTGAGGCGAGTGAAGGGGACGATGAGATGATGAGAGGCCGAGGGGACGCTAGGGAGGAGGTGGGACGCGGCACAAACTGAAGCGGCCGTGCATCTGCAATGAGCGTTTAAATTGGGCAGAGTGGGCGCTGATTGGATGAAGGGGAGGTGTGTGAGCAGCGAGGAGGAGTAAAAGGAGGAGGTGATGAACGCTGAGGAGCAGGAAAACTCTGGAGAAGCAGCGAGGTAGACGGGGGCGCAGTTAGGTCTTCCAAGTTGAATTACGCTGGCTCCATTTATCCCATTTGGCCAGTCGCTTTCAATATTAATTTTTTTAACATAAACAATACAGGCTTATAATTATTACCATTTACTTAACACAAGCAATTATCAAAGTATTTCCAGCAAAATTGGAAATCTGCTCCAGACTGACTGTAGTTCTCTTGATTAAAAAGCCCCAAACTGACCAGTGATGATTAAAAATGACTGAATCTCGATCTCTATTAATATTTGATCAATTGCACAGTCCCATAACAGCAAGGATAGTGACAAATAGTGCACTGCAACTTCATTAGACTAAACCTGATTAGCAAATGAACATGCGTAATCCTCGATAGCAGTATTTATCTTCTGTGTATCCAGGTGTGACAGAAGTGCTGCTCTCTGGAGATATGCTGCACAGATGGAACAAGGGAAACCCCAGGGTCAAGGGCACCTCCACTCGTGTTTACTCCAACAGCCTCATTCATGATCATTTGTCTGTCAGTGCGAGGATCAGGTTACACCGCTAACACTGACCTCCGGATGGTCACCATTTTCATTATAGAGTGGGAATAGTCAGACCTTGGACAATTGTTTGGGGAAAACTGTGTCATTGCCTCCTTTATATAAAATGCCTTGGAAAAGATTTGCATGAGTAGGGGGTGTGTTAGTTGACAAGTGTGTTTAAGAATATGACAAACTAAGTGCAGAGGGGTGTTGGAGAGGTCATCATTATTGTACCTAGGTCAGATGCCATTCCAGGACTGGTCCAATAAAGCATGCATTGTGTAATAATAGCACATACAATAACACGTTTTCAAGTAAATATTTGTGATAAATGACTCAGTTGGTAAAGTGTTTGTCCACTGATCTGATGGTTGCCGGTTCAAATCCCATTCTAGACGTAAAAATCACTGGTTGAGCGGTCAGATTCACCGGCCCACAGGTTGGCAGTGTGATTCCAGTTTGTACAGATGAATGATGTTGTTGCGTCCTTGGGCAAGAGACTTAACCCACCTTGACCCCAGTGTCTTGCGTACACTGGTGTATAAATGTGTGTGCGAATGGTGCTATATAAAAAATATGACCATTTACCATAAACAGTAATATTAAAACGTATTCAAAATATTTACTGAACCGTTAATCTTACAGTAGTACAAAAAAAAAAAACATTCCCCATTAGCACAAAAAAAAGTACCCAAAGTAATAGTCCCATCCGTCATTTATTCGAACGATAGGTTGATATAGTAATTATAGTGACAGAGAAGTTTTAAGTGGTAAATTGGCTCAGTGTTAGAGTTTTTCCAATAAAACCGTGTTGTTCTTTTGATGTGAATCGGATGTTGAAAGCTACAAAGAGATCGCAGTTAATGTAGCTTTAAGTAGTCTGTCCAAGAGGCCCATGAGAGAGAGAAGAGAGTGAGATGGAGAGAAAGAGAGGGAGGTAGAGCGAAAGAGAGATGGAGAGAGTGAGACAGAGGAGGGAATGGAGGGTGAGATAAAGAGCGGGAGCAAGTGAGACAAAGAGAGAGAGAGAGGGAAAGGGATAGAGGGGAGATAAAAAGAGAGAAAGTGAGAGAGGGATAGATGGGTAGGTCAAGAGAGAGGGAGAAAGAAAGAGAAAGGCCGTGATGTAAAGAGAAAGAAGAAGAGAGGAAGGAAGAGAGAATAAGAGAGGGAGACTGAGAGAGCTAGAAAAAGAGAAGTAAGAGAGAGGAAGAAAGAGAGAGGTTCAAAGAGGAGAGAAAGAGATAAAGAGGGAGGGAGAGAAAGCAAGGAAAGGAGAGAGAGTGGTGAGAGAGAAAGAGAGAGAAGAAGGCAGGGAGGTAGAGATAGAGCGATGAGGTGAGTGGTGTAAAATGTGCAGGAGTTGCCAGGGCAGAGGCGGGCTGAGCTGTGAGAGTGCTAATGGACGGGAGGGCATCAGTGTCAGGTTAGCTCTCTCCTCTGCGCCCACAGAGCACAGACAGGCTCTGGGAATGAGGCCGACAGAAGCAGGGAGCACAATGCCTCTCTATGGACAAATTGTGTGTCTGCTTCCCATTAGAGTGTCGACTGAGATGGTTTACCTCAGCTGGTGACGGTCGCTGTGGTGAAGCTCGGTGCCCCGGCTGTAACCTACTGAAAAAACCCAAAAAAAACTACATGTACAAGTCAATGAAAACTGCTGACTGTTCACTTCTATAGGCTTGAAAGAAATAACATACAACTGTCACATGGCTTGGTTCTAGGGTTGTCAAAAGTATCGAAAATCAGATACTAACTAATATTAAAACTCGTATCAAAGCTAGATACTCAGCAAAAAAATAAATAAATAAATAAATAAAATAAAAATAAACAAATCACTAGTCCTGAACAGTTTCATCTTGAGTTTTATCAGAACAAGTGTAAAACCGTCAAAAGTATCGAAAATCAGATACTAACTAATATTAAAACTAGTATCAAAGCTAGATACTCAGCAAAAAAATAAATAAATAAAATAAAAATAAACAAATCACTAGTCCTGAACAGTTTCATCTTGAGTTTTATCAGAACAAGTGTAAAACCGCATATAATAGACAAACACTATTATTTTGTGTTGAAAATTACAATATTGTCTAAAAAGGGGCTTTTAAAATGATCATCTGGGTATCAAAATCAAGTCTGTTCTTTAGTATCGACATTAACTTTTGAAATTTTAGTGTCATGGGAACACTGCTTGATCCCAGACAGTGTTTTGCTTCTGTATAAAATAGTTCTTTGGGTGGGAGCTGTGGCGGAGCAGTGGCGTAGTTTTGGTTTGGTTTATTTGTCTAGATTTTTTGTGTTTGACTCTTTGCTTCTGAGGTTATTTTTTGAGTTCTCATGGCTTTTATTTTTGTATTTTTTGTATTTATTTATTTTGTTTAATAATTTAAAATATCCATAAATATTAAAATTTCCAAAAATATATAGTTTTGGTTTTTAGACTTATTAACCCTTAGCCTCAGCCAAAATTCTGAAATAGTTAAACACATTTCATTCAGCATCACCAACTCACAAAAAATCATCATTTGTCCTTAATTGGCACAAACTTCCAAGTTCATGATCAATTAAAAATGGTTGATAATATAATGAAGACAGAACAGGTCTGTCTTTTCCCACAAATAGCTGCTTTTACATTATACTTTATGGGTCAAAACTCTACGACTCTACTACAAAAGTTAGAAACAGGGTCTTTGAGGCATTATCCACCTATTCCCTCACAAAAGACAGCTCAATAGAAGTGGTGAAGTGTCTTGCTCAATGGCCACATGGATTTGGGCAAGAGGATTGAAGGATTTGCCACCAACAACCTTTTAAGTTGCTAGAAAGAAACTGAATAATGGTAGTCCCTTTTAAACTAAATTGCATCTTGGCGTCCCATGAGTATTTCTATTGCTGTTGGATAAATTTGTACCACTGTTTCAGCTCTATGTTGCACAAAAGAACTATTATTACATATTAATCTTTTTCTGATCTATGTTCTAATGTTGTTTCCTCATCACAAACAGACCTGGAGTTGTGTTTTGTTTCATTCACACATGTTTAACACACAAACCCTGAAGATTTAGTGCTTCTTTTAAACAGAAATCACTCAGTAATACAAGACGTGCTCTACTGTGTCTTAAACATACACCTTCACTAAAATCATGTGGACAATTTCAGCCCTGGAATTGGCAATCTCTACTGAACTAAAGGTAAAAGGAGCTGTTAATTTGAAAACTACCACTTCATGACATCACAAGGTGGAACAGAGCATTTTGAGCATTGGAGATGTAGATAGACTAATAATAAAGGTTTACTCAAATATGTATGAATGAAACAAAACACAACTCCAGGTGCATTTTTGACGAGGTAACAAAATTATAAAGTGGCTTAAATCTCACAAGAGTCCATTTTATGTAATACAGGACCTTCTTTAGGTGGTTGTCAGAGAATGCAGGAAGGAGAAATTCCAGTGGTATCTTATTATTTTTAATTCTAGCACTCAGTTGCATATGGTACATACAAATCATCTTGGAAGAAGATCTGTTAGCAATTTGGCTCAGTTGAACAGTTGGACATGGGCCCAAATGCATTGTGGGCCATACATCTACTTAGACACGAAACAAAACGTTGCCAAATTTTAATATTGCTTCTTGTATGCGATCAAACTTCTGCAGATCCGTTCTACCTTATGGAGGTTGCTCCAGTTTTTCTCAGCTAAATGAAAGGTTTAAGTTGTTTGGAGATTTGGGCAGAGACAGGGAGCCTCAAGCACCCACATCCTCACAGGACCTCTCAGGTGTGGGGGATTTGCAGTGAGAGTCCATCAGGCTGCTGCTGTATATGTTGGTTTAGGCCCAAGTCTCTGTCGGGGAGATTATGGGAGAAATGTGGCCTGTGGTTGATCCTGTGGGAGGAAACAGTAGAGCCGTCTCGCTTCACTTTCAGAAATCATCCGCTGTCAGACTACTACAGGAGTCAGTGTGTTTACAGGCAGGGCTTAGCTGAACTGTAATCAGGGAAGAGGGCTCGCTGCGTTCAGACGAGATTCACATTTTTGAGTCCACAATGCCTTATTTTAACTTATGCAGCAGTGTATTTGCTCTCTTTGTGGTAGATTTGTTGTATTATTAACAAGATGTTTTTCAGTGTTTTCCTCACTGCACTATCAGATCCATAGTGAAGACTTTGCCTGGCAGCCGAACTGCTTCTCTGCATATTCTATACACAGGGAACGTTAGTCGGACCATCGCCCCCTCCTTCATTTCTCAAGCCAAACTCAAGGCTTGGGTTTTTTTGGAGGATTTGAACAAAATCAACCTTCTTTTAACTATGATTCGAAGCATTTAGCATTGTCCATCAATCACAGCCATCAGAAATCTGGGAGATAAGATCAAGGCACAGACAACACGTCCTTATAGTATGAGAAAAGCTTGTATCCTTGGCTGACCAGGCTAGCCATACAACTTTGAAACTTAAGCTCAAGTATCTGGTCAAGTCTCATAATTGAGGACATATATCAAACCAGTTTGACTTTTCCTTTGTCAGGATGTTTTGTTGTACTAGCTTAAAGCCAGATGCCTTCCCTAAACCTCTCTGTTCATCCTGTTCACTGACTTGTGGTCACTTTGGTTGTTAAATCCTGTAAAACTGCCAATAACACTAGTTTCTCTGCTTAGATGTAACCACTTTGCTCCACAAGTTGAACATTGAGGCTGTTTCTTGGATATAATTGCTGAAAAATGACCCTGAGTTAGATACCAACATCATCAACAAGCTTTGAGACGTGAACCACTTGATAAATAGCGAAATCCTTCTTGTCGGATTGATCTAGCCTAAATCGGATTTGTATTCCCTGTTCCATTAGCTGTGGCTTTAGGCTATAGTAATGCCTTGGCTTGGAGGTCAGCTTAGCTTGTGTGGGCGAAAACCCTATGAACCCGAAGCCCAGAAGAAGATCATTGTGGTTGTGATGGTAGAGAGAGAACGTGGAGGGGGGCCGGGGCTGGGGGTAGTGTTTTGGGGGCTGGGGACTTCATATTTGCCCTGTTTTCTGGGTTCATGCTCTGATGGGCGTCCAATGTGCTGATAATATCCTGATTGTGGTTGAAAGTATTGAAAAGTTGCCAAGATTTCCTCCGCGCACACTACACTACACGCCCCTTTGCCTCCACTCTTTGTTAGCAAGCCTATTCTCAGGAAGAGCCCCCGTAGGTGTCTCTAATGGTATGTTGGCAGCGCGCTCAATGCTAACGGCACTATATGTTTGCATGCATGTGACTGTGTATGTATATGTGTGAATGAGAGATGGGAGCGAAAAGGGCCTCCTCGGTGGCTGTTGTGCGTGTTGTTGTTGGTTGTCGACGCCTCGCTCATCCGCTTGAATGGACTGTGCGGACTCAATAGAAGAAGGGCGTTTGTGTGGGATGGGTTCATCATTCATTAACTTCATTCATGTGGCTGAAGAAGCAATGGGGCATGGTATAAAAAGCACTAGCATTAGCATCTTTCCTAACTTTTAGCATGCACATTTTGTATCTGCTGCTTTGTGCAAATTATGTATTGTATTAAACATAAAGACGTTGTAGTTCATTTTAAATAGTTTGTAGTGGTTTACGTATTCCTCACCAGAGTGGAGTTTTGCCATCCTGATAATGTTAACAACAACTAGCATGCTAACAGCGCACCACCCTCACTTCCTGGTTCACGGACGATAAAACGCTTTATAATTTGATGCAGACAGCACAATGGTCTCATTTTGAGTTTTACCATCTATCTGTACTGGAGCAAAATATTTTTTTACTTTATTGCAATGGAAAAATTGGGTACATCCCCTTAAATTGTTGGGATGCTTGAGTCTGTTTGATCTGGTGCCAAGTTTGTGAAATCCTCCTGCTAATACAGACAATAATTAATATTTTGGACCAGTGAAATTTATTGCCAGTTGTGAACAGAAGCAGCTATATAACCCTCATTAATTACTGCAATTTATGAACATTTTACTCAACATCACAACCTCTTTTTATGTAACGTTGTAGTGGGATTGATTGGCCTATTGAAAATGGCATGTTTCACTGAATTAGAATGATGGAAGAGCATGGACTGACAGGTTTTTTGCATGTTTCAGGGAAGCATCAAGTCTTGGCACCAATACCCAGACGCAACATTTTGTTCAACGGGTGACAAATGTACTTTTAATGTGCTTGACTCAATGGAGGAGGGAGACACGGGAACAAAGGCGTCTTGTGACTCGTGAAGAATCTCCAAACTATGATGCTTTGTCTGCTCCTAATCACATTGAAAAGTGTAAAAAGCTCAGCCACCATTAGTCTTTAGCTTTGACTGAGCTAACGTCATTCATAAAGTGGATTTGGGCACACCGTGAAATTCAGCCTAAATTTATTTGTTGGATTATGCTGTCCTATTAAACCATCTAAGCATGATTAATTACTCGCAAACAAGCTTGCAATCAGCGCATAAAAGAGAGAGGAACTTCACATTGAGACGCTATAGATGCTTTTTCCTCTATTTAAATTCATTGCCGTGTTAAACCGCGTTAGTTCACTGCGAAGTTCACTGCGAAGTTTCAATGCGACGTTTATGAGTTGCCAACATGTGATTCAGTGCTTGCTTATAGAAGGATCATTTTATGTAGCAGCTTCTATTAAGAGAAGGTATTGCATCAATTTTAAAGAGAGCAGACAGACACTAACATTTTTAACTGCTTCGATTGCAATTTACTAAAGGGTTAGTGCAAAGCTTACTATGGGTTGGGCGTTTAGTTTTTCACAATCGGGCTGTAGTAGCAGTAGTTTATAATCTTCAACGATTAGCTTGGGTTATTTTAAACGAGACAATCATCTGTCAGTAAAAGCACATGGTTTGGAGCAGATTTAAGACTAGACAAAATCTGACTGTTTTGTTAAGTTAAGGATTAAAAATTGGTATTATTTATGTTCAGGAAATTAATATTGAAAGGCATTTTATTAGTTTTTGATGAGACAAAATGGAATTCAATGAAAAAATGTGATCGGTCAATACTATGGAAAAATTGTGATTCATTTCTGGCACTTAATTTGCTTAAACTATCACTGTATAGAATAGAATTGGCAATGCAAAAAGGCTAATCTAAAATCACTAAAATTAAGGATTTTTGTAACTGTTCCTCAAGAGATATATTTTTTTAAACTGGCGGGAAAGTTTTGTTGTTGCTGAAGCCCTAAAACCAATATACTGCAATATAACCAAAACTGTTTTTCTGAAGTCTTGGTTTGATTTTAGAGACTAGAGGTACACATAAAGCAGAGGAAGAGAAAATCACTTGACTTTATTGTAGGAGCTGTCTGCGTGACACTCACTGGCTTCGTCCTAAGCTCTGGAGCTGAAGACGCCACTGATTGCACACTCACAGATTCTCCAAAACCTCTTATCTAACCCCTGTCATATAAATCAGTGCTTAGCCATCCTCTGTGTGGTGATAAGGCCAGACAAACTCAACTGATCCAGACCAGGAAGGAGCTGAGAAGTTTACACTCCTTATTCACAAAACACTATCTGCTTTTCATTCAGCACATCTGGAAGGAAATTACTTTGACGATTCACAATTTATTAGTAGGAACAACAACATATGTTATCATCACAACTTTAGAAACAAAATTGAGCCGTTTCAATTCAACCTACATCTTAATTGTTTATCTGACTGTTTAGGTCAACTGGTCTCATACTATATACTAGATACTTCATACTATAGACCAGTGAATGACTTTGTACTATAGACTGTATGTATAAATGGACATAGCTAACCTGCTAGCCACTGCGTTCCACATAGGGAGTGATCATGAGTGCGCTTCTGGCTCCATTGACTCTTGGTCCAGTTCATTTTCCATTAGTAAACTGTGTCCTCTTTCTCTGTAACTGCTGCTGTCAGACTCGTCATTTTGATCTTAAATTGTTTGTATTAACCCGCTCTACACGATCCTGGTATTTTGTTTCGCTATTGTGTCTGCAACTCAAGATATGAACATTAATAAGCGACATATCAGCTGCCTTCTTTCCCTGAGGTTGCTCCCGCTCGCGTTAGCAACAGGTTTGATTGACAGCGTTGCTAAGCACTAACCCTAACCCTGCCAAACCAGTGGTGAGGGGGAGAGCGGGTATTATCTTCAACAGATTGGCTCCAGATTGGCTCCTTAGGTCCTGTGATACTCGCAGTCGGAATTCCAACTACGGAGCACCAAATTTACCACTATAACTGCGAGTCTCGACGAGCCTCATTTAACTGAAGTCCACTGAGTCAAACACTATGGGCTCTACTTCTTTATACAGTCTATTCTTTTTACATAAAAAGTTGGGCCCCGAGATCAAAAAGGTTAAAAACCCCTGCATTAGACAACGGGATTTCACCTTCACTGTTGTTAGATGAAATAACCACGAATAAATGGAAAATTGTGATCTTTCTTCTCACACTAACCGTTGCATTAAAATTGAATATTGTGACCCTATCAGTGCTTGTTGATTGTCTACGTCTAAAAACTGGCTGTACTAGAACTGAAATGGGAAAAAAGCTTTTGGTTATTTTGATAAACTGGATACACTGATGCTACTAATGCACTTTAATAATCTGCACCTGTTTTAATGTTTTAATGGACCTATGTAATTATTAATTTTTTCGTTTTTGTTTGTATTTTTCGGTATTTTAACCAGGGCGTCCATAAAAAGCAGAGTCTGAGTGCTCTCATCGGGCTTTCTCTGTATAAATAAAGTCTGTCACATTAAAGGCTGGTATGTTGACAAAATTACCCTTTTTTGCGACGTACTAGACAGCTAATTGTAATATTCTGAACAGTTTTCATTACATTGAATTATTGCTGTTGTAGCTTTGATCAAAACCTCCAGTAATAGCTCAATGGTTTGCTCTAAATTGAATGTTTGTATATTTTTAGCGGAGACATTGGTCTAGTTTTAGTGTAAAGCTAGACCTGGGTAGTTGGACTTGGCTCTGTGATGGATGAATGTTTTTAGTAGTTTTTTAGAAGTAGTTTTTAGTGCAATGCTTGGCACGCTGGGATATACTTACTGTTGCATCAGTGGTTTAACTTTCTGAATGTCCGTTGCAACATTGCTATTCTTAAATCTGCTTTAGCGTAGCACAAAAAGGCTGTTGTCTTTTTTTGACTTTGTTGCACTTTTGTTGTTGAGCACTTTGCAAACCAGGAGTCATGCTGTGGGTCATGTGAGGTAGAACTACTAGCTTCACGGTACATATTTCGCTTTTTGTCACTTTTTAATGACCAAAATATAAAAACACATACGTTAAGATTGTGAAAAATCAATTAAAATGAAAATATAATTACTTTCTATTCAATTAAATGAAAATCGTCTACTAACAAAACGTGAACAGACTTGATGCTCTTCCATTACCCCCATGTTCCCACTGACCCTTGTAGTCACGGGTGAGAAAGGGGTCACGGGGTCAGCCGGTGGGACGTCCCATCTGCCCATCAAACATAAAGGGTCCAAACTGAACATGGCCTGGAGTTTTAAAAGGGAGGGGCTAGTGCGTCAGTCAGCGAGGGGCAACAGAAAAGACGGGGATTACGCGCAAGACAGTGATCTTTAGGTCTTTGGGTCTGTCAATCAAACGCAGCCACTGTCACTCCAACTCATTACACGTGTGAATGGTATTTTTTTATTTATTTTTTTGTATTTAAACAACGAAATGCAGTAAAATGTTTATGTTGCAAAGCGCTAACTGCAGAGACTGTCATTTCAGAAGTACCACAAGCAACAAAGTAGATCTATCCAGTCTTCTTCTGTATAAAATCTGCTAACTCTGTAGTTCAGATCTGTACAAACATGTCCTGATATGTGTTTCTTAGTTTGTCAGTTCATATTTCAGTCTATTTTCAACCCAGTTCTGAACTTTGAATTAAATAATAAACTGCAAATCTAATCGCAACCGTAATGCTTGTCAGAAAAATCACAAATAGATATTTATCCCAAATCAGTGCACCTTACAGATCAATTTTTCCTCTACATTTGACCCATCCTTCAACCCACGTGCTGCTGGACCACATGTCAAGAACAGCGGGCAACAAAAGTGCAGCCGGATCCCAGTCTCGAGCCAGGATTTTGGTCAGGTTTCTATAACTGGAGAGAAACAGCTGTGCATGTTTTTAGTTGATGGGGGATACCAGAGTAACATGAGTAAACCCACCCAGACACAGGGAGAACATGCAAACTCCACACAGAAAGACCCCGCCCTGCCTGGGCACGGAACACGGAACCTTCTTGCTATGAGGCAGGAATGCTTAACACTCATAAGAACAATTACACTTTCCGATAACTAAAGCGATCCTTCCTGAACAGTGTGTCATTTTAAAGTCTAAGAACTCAAACAGTACATACTTTTCCAGCCCCTCCCTGTATCTTTCTGACACCTCATATAATCCTGGCATTCACCTTGTCAAGAATCAGTTTCTTATTACATCAATGTGGAAAGAACACTGTTGGAGGTATAATAAGAGCCTTTGTTTTCTGCTGACATGGACAGATTGTAATAAATCTCTCAGCAGCTCAATATAAAATGTATCCAAAGTATTACCATAAACGTGCTGTTATAGCTATAATACTTGTGTGGAGTCATTGCTACTTTTCACTGGACTATATGATTGGCCAACACAAGTTTGCAGTCAGGTTACAGACGAAATGGTAACATAGGCAGGAAATATGAAATCCACGTAGAGGATTAACTTTTCTGAGACCGATAACTCATTTTTAAAGAGTTTTAAAGAGCAAACCCAGACACATTAAAATGAAAAGTTATTAAATACTTAATTTCTCAACAATCTGTACTTGGTTTTTCCCACACTTTTTAGTTAACCGTCTTCCTACGTTTGAATCCTGAGCTTTGGAAGTAGCACCAAAGCTTTACTTAATGCTGGAGACAGGTTTCTCAAAGGAAATTTTAAATATAAAATATGTATAACCTCTGTCACTAGTACGACAACTATATTGCGAACTAGCTTAACCCACTTTAGAAAGACTTCTTAGATAGCTCTTTAGAAAGCAGTGGGCGCGTCTACACGAGATAAGTTTCTACATTTTAAGGGATCTAGCGGCTCTCATTCGGCTGTAGGCACATAATAAGGTCTTCTGGGCTTCTTCCAGATAATAACAGAGAAGGCATTACCTGTAATAACTTGTCCGCTACTATCTATTTGTTTTTATTGGAGTGGAGACCGAGGAACTGTTTGGATATCCGCCGCCTAATATGTTTTCCTTATGCTGAATTGTTTGCGCAGAGATTTTGAGATTGGTCAGTGGAGCTAGGTGCTTTAGCGAAATTACCCACAATTCAAGGGGGAGAGGTGAAAGATGTGTAGACCTGCTGGTGTACGGAGGCAACAGTAGCAGGTAATGGAGGGGATTACTGCAGGAATGTTGTATTTAAAAAGAGGCTTGAACAAAGGTGTTTTGGGGAACTCTTGACCCTCAACTGGAGCTAGATCATCATGTCTTTGGGCTGAATAATATTAATAAGGTGCAATAATTTGGCGACAGTAGCTCAGCTGGTAAAGCGTTTGTTCACTGATCCGAAGGTTGGTGGTTTGAATCTCGCTCATGGTATAAACATCACTGGTTGTGAGGTTGGATCTGCTTATCCACAGGTTGGTGGTGTGATTCAATGACACAACAACTCACACAGATGAATCCTGCTGTTGTTGTTATAATAAATGTGGTATCAAGCACACAAGCTGCAAAACCTTTAACAAACTTACACACACTGATTACAAAAAAAAAAAAAAAGGACAAGCCTCCAGATGTTATGGCCGGCTGCAGCGTGGCAGGCAGATGGAGGAGAAACAGAGAGAACCATGTCAGAGTCAAGGCCTTTTGTACCCAGGGATCCACTGGACCCTAGTCGATCCTGGGAGCTCCACAGTAGCACCTCAAAAACACAATTATACACTAAAACACACTAACAAATTGTGCCAGAAGAGGGGCATGATCATCTATATTGCATATTAAGCCTTTTTTCTATCAAAATTGAGTTTCTTGAAACCACTTGATACTGCAAACCCGTCACATATGGTCTGTCACATGGCGTTAGGTCGCGGGACTTGAGTAAGGAGGTGCACTGACATGTACCTGGTGTGGGGGCTGACCCTGCCTTTGTCCCATTGTGGGATGGGGTCAAGTGGGAGTGTAGGACTGCAGCAGAGTACAGAGGGAGACGAGAGCAGACAGGGGCAGATAAGGGCAGACTGGGGCAAGTGGGGGCCTAGGTGCGGCTCATTAGCAGTTTGTTGTGTGATAACTTCACACATGCGAACAACTTCAGGCCAAACTGAGTAAAATAACTGGTCACAGGGGACAAGGGAGAGAGTCTAATTGACAGCTTAGAGTCCCAGGGCAAACATGTTTAGACACGGGACTATGGGCATCATCAGTGAGTGACCACCTCAGCTTTTTCCGCTCATATTACATTTATTTTTATTTAGACACTGATTATTTGAGCCATAATTTCTTTTTCAAAAGTCTGAAACTGATGGTAGACCTCTTGATTAAAAAGTGCCAAGCTGATTGCTGACAAAAATAACTGAATGTCGATCTCAATTCAGTGTGATTAATTGAACAGCCATACAATAACCTAGACAATATTTAAATACATTCATGTAGTCATCCATCTTTGTTTGGAGTTGGAACGTCTTAATGTCTAGACAGCAGTGTTAACAATTGAAGATTTACACAGAGTGACAGCCATTCAGTCTCATTTCCTCTGCATTGGGGCAATTTAGATTCTGCTGTTAGCTTGTGCATGTTTGTTTGTAGGTGAATAGTTAAAGAGAACTCATGATCACCCTGAGAAGATAAAACACTGGGGAAACATGCAGACAAAAGGCAGAAAAAGGGCTGTAAAAGCTTGCATTGAACAGCAAGGCAATTCATGAATGGAGACAGGATGATGTAGTATTCCTCGTTGGTATTAGTCAAATTTGAATTTAATTGAAAGTCAGTCATTTCTAATCATCAGTGATCAGCTTGGTTCCATGCTGGATTTGTTTTTCAACCCTTTTTCAGAACTGTATTTGACACCATGTTTAGAATGACCCATTTTATTTGCTACATAAGCTCAACAGTTATCTTAAGCAGCTTGTTTCCAAAGTGCACTCTTTTCAACACAAACATTTATTCACACTTCAACATCCAATTTCCTTTGAGAGACTTTTCATCACTGTTTTAATCAAGCGCTCAGCAGTGTGACAAGAACATCCCATACATCATGTCCCCACTCTTATAGAACGGATCTCCCCCATGGCCCGGCTGCCTCCACCTGTGACACGCTGGCTGCAAACCAAAGAATAACGCCCAAATGGTAAAAAGCGTCTTATCTCACTTGCTCGGTATGCAGACGGCAGCCAGCGAATATCAGCAGGATCAGGCAAGTGAAAATTAAAAAAAAGAGGACGGTGTCGAGGAAGTTAAGTGATGAAACCACACGGAATTAAGCAGCCGTTGGGTGGGAGATCAGAGATAGACTCAGCGGTGTAAAACAGGATCTCGTGACAATGCAAAGTTATGGATAGGGGTAGAGATGGTGGGGCTCGTGCTAACCGCGGCTAATGATGAGGGTTAGAAAAATAAATGGTCTTTTCATCGATTCAACTAATAACATATCTTAAAACTGGCAAATCTCAAAAAAATGTATTGCTAATTTGATCTACAAATTTCAAAAATATCTACTTTTAGTCCTAGCTTAGTCTATGAAAACAATGGTAAAATTTACTCTTGTGAGCTTTTAGAAAGTTGTTTCCTCCTCAAAAACAGACCTGGAGTTGTATGTGTGGTTTTTTTCACACATGTTTGAGTAAACCTTTATTATTAGTCTGTCTACATCTCCAAAGCTCAAAATGCTCTGTTCCACCTTGTGATGTCATGAAGCAGTAGTTTTTAAGTTATCATTTCCTTTTACCTTTAGGTCAGCAGAGATGAGAAATTCCAGGACTGAATTTATCCAAATGATTCTAGAGAAGATGTCTGGAGTTTAAAAACATAATGGAGCACTTCCTGTATTACCACATGATGACATCAAAAGATGGTGGTTTCAGTTTGAGAAGTAGAGTAATAACGGCCCTTTTACTTTTCATTTTGTTTAATGTTGTTTTAGGCAGGAAAAATATAACACTAATGACATAATTTACTTGATAGAATTAACACTACATACAATTTATAGTAATACTGTTTTTTTTTTACTAATGTTTCTTTGGGAAACAGCTTGTATTATCAGAGGGCGTGCTGCTCTGAACTGCAAAACATATTTTATTTTCTTGTATGGTTAGTCAAACTTTGGTGTTAAAAGTTCAATCTCTCATTCACAACCTCAGTAAATTATGAGCTGCATACTCGGGCTTGTAGGATGTACTCCCCTGTCGTAATCTCTGCTTCCTCCTCTAAGATGCTTAACAGAGCATGTTGTCCAGTTCTAATAAATCAAAATATAAGAGCATAGGGTCGGATAAAGATAAGGAAAGATTTGGTATGAGGATAGAACAACACACTGCATTGTATCTGTATGATAGTGATATAGCATGGAGTGGTAAGTCCAGAATGATGTTTCTCTGTATTTTGTATACAGAGGGATATCAGTCTGGTCTCCACGCTCGTGTTTCAAGCCAGAACCAAACACGGCCATGCAATAAGATTCTTTTCTTTCAGTGTTCCATGTGAAACGAAGAAGCTCATTGGTCGCCCATCATTTAGAAAAAAATGACATCCGTCTCACCTCAGATTCATAGAAATCCACTATCTTTTTCAGTCCTCTGTGATATTTTTTTTCTTTTTTCCTTGTAAGATGAGATGCACCACTGTGTATTCTGGATCCCAGTCAAATACCCCCCCCAAAATTTACATAACATATTTATTATTATTATTATTATTAACTAATTCTCACCATTAATAGAACAACTCACAATGAACTGAAAAGCCACACCTCATTCATACATTGACGGACTGTAGTGTCTTGCTCCAGGCTCATATATTTGTTAGAGCAGGGATCAAACTACAACCTTCCAGTATTTGATCTTTTGCTCTTGTGACTTAGTCTGGTAATTTTGTAACGTTTACACAAACCTTGGTAGTGTTTTCACTCATCTTTCTTAACTTTAAAGTCTTGTAATTTAGTCCGTACATGGGTCTGTTTTCTTCTTTGTCCAACTCCTGATTAGGAATTGCATTGCTCCACTTCCTGTGTGAGCTGTTCTGGATGAGAGCTTGTATTTTGGCTCTATCCAGACTTTCCATGGCTCTCCTTGTCGCTTGATAAATGGAAGTTTTAAGGTCCGCTGTCGGGTTGCCCCCCTCGGGACCCCCCTCACTATAGCAGTACTCTCTACCGCACCATTTGCTGTTGTGGTTGAAAAATTACCTCCAAGGGGAACACCCATGCAGAGAGGGGCATATAGAGGTTGTGGTTTATGTCCCCAGTGGACACAGAGTCTACATTTGCTGCTAATGGTGTCTCTAAATTTACCCCTAATTACTGCCCCTTCAGCTCAGAGCATCACCAGCGTCTAACCTTGATGCAGACAGAAAGTGACAGGGTGTGCTACATAGTAATAGGATTTTTAGTGGTATTGGACTTGAGAGCTTTTGATTGTGTCGCTAATAAAATAATTAAATATTAGGTTTTGTCAAATTTCAAATGATTCACTCTGGCAATATCTCTTAACAAACATACAAGCACGTGTACTATCTGTGCCAATGCCAAGCTGATTCATGGTTTTCAACTTCCTATGACACGTCCTATGACATTTTGAAGACTTTTCACCATTCTAATTGTTAACTGCTATGGCAACAGTCCTACTTTTTCATCCTTCTGAAACCCATAGATGAATGGGTTTGCATTTGGATGTAAATCTGGTGTAAAATTGTTCAAATAAGATCTAAAAAAAGGCCTATTATTGACACGTATTTAAAAGATACAAATGCATTATTTATTAGTGAGGATGCCTTGGAAAAAAAATAAAATAAATAATAATAATAATAATATCACCATTAAAACATAGCCATAGCTTGCCCCAGTCACACTTTGCTCATTTCTTGTTCGGACCAGCAGGATGTCTCATTTTCAGCCCTTCTATGTAAATGTGGTGAGCAGATTATGTGTGCACTGGTGTCAAGGGCTGTGTGTTGGTACAGCTGACAGAAAAGGGAGAGTATTTATTTTAGGGCGTGGGTCAAAGGTCGCTCAGGGAGAGGTGGATTTTTCTCTCATTCACACCCACTCCTCCTCATTATTTAGCCCGTCCCATAATCCCTCAGACTGAACTGTCACCGCTAACCACACTTCAGCTCCAACATAAGGGGAACGTGTAATAACAAACACAACTTCAGCTCAAAATCTGAATAAGTGTACTGAAATAAATCTATTGATAAGGCCTAACCTGAGACATCTGAAGTCTAAGAATGGATTATATATGATTTTTTCTGCTTTTTTCCATGTTTACATACCATAATGACATACTAACAAACCTGCATTTTCAACATTTTATGGTCTATTTCTTCATCAGTTACTGTAATTCCTCAAATCTCCAACATCTCAGTCATTTAAAAGCATCTAACCCTTTGTGTCCAGACTTTTTTTCATCCTGGGACTGTCTCTTTTGTGTTTTTTGATTTTAATGACAGATGCCACTTTTCTTTCTGGACAATATTACTCCTTTATCCCATCTTTTATACGACCACCCTGCTCTGCTGCTGATAATCCTGATTATGGAGAAGTGCATGAGAGGGGTCAGGATGAGCTTTCACCCTGCGCGACCTTTCACCTGCAGCCTGGTGGGGCTGTTGGGGTTAGCTCCACCAAGTCTGTAGCCTGTGATCTCCCACTGACTGTAGTGAAAAAAATCTACTTGGGGGACCAATTTTGACCGAAATATCTACCTCAGCCCAAGAAGTTTGTTCGTTTATTCCAAGTTTTGCATTGTTTGTCAGTCAGTTATAATGTAGCGCACAATTCTGACAAGTATTTAACTACTTGGAATACTCTGATTATTATTATAAGGGAGTTCAATGTATAGTTGGCTTTTCATGTGGCTATTAATATAGAAACTCAAATAAGAAAAGTTAGCATACTATTTGCCTGGGCTATGTGTAAAATAACCGATATAAATTATGTAATGTACTTTTTAGAGATAAACCGATGGCCAATATATAATATCACCAATTTTTGCACTTTTTAGCACATCAATCAGCACATAAATCTCCAGCACAGGCTGATATTTTGTTTTGGTTGATGCACAGCTTAAAAAATATACACAAAGCATCATATGAATACTTTAATTCCAAGAGAAACCTGCACAAATTCTGATTACACAACTCTCTTATAGTTTTGTGGTATGACAGAATGAGTGAGTGAATGACAGAATTACAGTATTTGAGGAAAATAATCAAAATCCATAAATATCAGCAGATCTCATTGGCCATCATTTGCTCTGGATTCTAAACAATCGATATCAGGATCGGCCATGAAAAACCCATATCAGTCGATCTCTTGTACTTTTCTACGTCTTATCTGCCTGGTTTGGCCCTGACCACTTTGGCGTTATCCTTAAAAGATATTTTTGTTCTAAATGTAAAACCGCAATCTTAATGAAAAACTGTGTCATGTAAAACCTTCTATTTAACGTACCTAAGGTTCACTTGTGTCCTGTTCTAATGACCACATACACTTACTCATATATATTACAACATGAGCTCAAATAAGGCTTGCGCTTTTTCAAAATAACCTATTGTGTCACTTAAGATGAGCCACCTTCCTTCTCCCATGCTTTAATTATCCTCTCCTTCCATCCGAAACAGCCAAAATCACAGGAAGTGAACTCAACACTTGCTAACTTTATCTCCTCTGCTTTTCATTATGTGCTAATATGCAGGTTTGTGAGATTTCAAGCAAAAATGAGCATCATGGCGTTACGCATATAGACACCACATACACAGATATCAAGGGTTAGACAAGTGTGAAGAGGTTTGAGTGACAGGATCCAGAAGAGCGTAGATAAGACTTAATCTGCAGCCAATTATTCCATCTCGACAAACACAGGCATCAGGTAATCAGCCTCAGTCATGTGTTCAGTTAGTGTTCATCTGACGGATTGATGAGAAGATTCAAGCCCCCATGTGCTCACAGTCAGTCTCACTCCAAATTTATATGGAAAATAAAAGTAGTTTGACTGTCTGCAAGAAGCCTTATATATGTTGCCTGGATGAAGAGATGATAGATATGTCCATATGACCCTCGACCCCATGATCTGGCAATCTGGGGACATTTTTACAATTGAGTGCTTTTCTGGATTGGTCTACTATCCCAGCATCGCCACAGATGTGTCTTTTGGGAGATAAGTCTCTCTTGCCCCCCCTGGATTCACAATGGACATGTACGGGTTGGTGCTGGCTGGTTTTATTGTGGTGCCAGACTAATTCTGAGGGTCTGGAAAAGCCCCCACAGGTTTAGGCTGATGACAGAGACTGCTGCATTTGAAAGATGATCTCTAAAGTGCACAACACCCAGGACAAAACAAACAGGAGATGGACTCATTTTTTGTCATTTGTAGAGAATAATAGTTGTTCTGAACTGACTGCTGTGTGATATTGTAATTGTAATTGATTAATGTGATCAGTTGTCATGTGTTTTGTTTGTTTTTTGTTCTTAAATTGACAATGAAAAAAACTTTAATGACAAAAAAAACAAAAAACAATTGAGTTCTTTTCTATTTTGTGTAGCTCTATTCTCAAGCAGACACACATGCTATTTGTTTTTCCCCTCCCACTCCTCCTATTGGTCAGTCTTTATGATTTCAGTAAGTGACAGGTGGGTTTAACCAATTAATGTGAATTTTGTGTGAACTTTGATTGTTTGATTGCTTGCTTTAGTTTGCTGGTTGCTGTTTTATAGCAATATAAAGCTACCAAGCGATCGTTTTAATTATGATCAAATCAAAATTATTACCTGGGTAGTATCTCTTAAAAAACTGTGATTCAGTTCTGTGACTGTAATATATAACATCCTTGTATCATTACGTTTTGTACAAATCTTTGTGTAGTTATGGGTGGGAACATGGTGGAATATCTAGTTACTTTACTACTGCTATTACTGCTTTATCTACAGTCGATGTTCTATCTGTATCGTTCTGGCTTTGACCACACTTGAGCTTGTGACACTTATCTGATGGCATTTTCAATATGTGTGTGCTGTAAGCTGTAATGGCATATACGTTTATACTTTTAAGTGCAGACTGTTAGAGGAGCAGTGCTCACACTCAGGGACACACCTCTGCTTCATGAAGACCTGGAGATGAGACAGAGTCAGACCAACTGCTGCAGATGTCTGGACAAGTTTGTGAAGAGGTTTTCTCTTTGTTTCTGACACATGTATTTACAAAGGATCGTCTTTATTGATCTAAGGGAGAGATCTCGCAGATAAAATTTAAAAACTGTAGCAGTGTCTACCAAAACATTTACAGGTTTAAACCCTAATCCCAGAAATATTTGCACAAAGATTTTAGTTAAATATCAGTACTGGAGTTGAAAAGGAGATATTAAAAGCTATTGGTTTCATTGTACTTTTACTGCAAAGGTGTAAACTCCATTTGATGTAACCAAATGGACATGTGGTGTTCGGTACATTTTCAGATATGTTCAAATGTAAGTGATGAAAAAAACATGGAAAAGGGAATCTGGTTTCAAATCTACACAAATTGATGTGCAAAATATGAAATCTTTGTGGTCAATAATTTGTTGTGACCCAAATGGAAAGCCGAACACAACTGACAAATATCTGCTTTTCTTGTTATGATGTATTTATTTGTTTAAGAGCTAATGAAGCTAAAAGCATTTAAGCAAATGTATCTAGTTACTTATCACATTTCCTCTTTACAATGACCCAGAAAAGCCACTTTACGTTGACAAATAAAGACCAAAAACTGCACAACCACCGTCCATGGAGATCTCCTCAACAGGTGGACACAGGGATAGATCAGTTTACCAGCAGATGTGGGTCAGGTTCTGTAAAAAGCTGCTTTGGGTTTGGTCCAAGAAAATCATTGGAGTGAAGACAATCCCACAGAGAAAGTAGAGAAAGAGGAGATGTCTTAACTGCATGAGTGCGTGTAGGTCTGGCAGCCGTTACAAAGACCCAGTGAGGAGATCCTGATCCTGTTATCCTCATTGACAGAAACTTGCGCCATATTATTGCAGCATTTACCAGCTGCTTGTAAATACAGCCATTTAACACAGTGTCAAGCCTGGTCGGACTCTGTAACATTTTCCTGGCTCTAAAACAGAGGTTCTTAGAGTTCCCACGTGCACCGAGTATCAGCTCACCTTCAGCTCAACTGTAATGTTTTTATTGGATAGAAAACGTTTTTGAAGGGCTGTATTCAACGTGTTAACCTGTACTAAACTTGAACTAACATGTCTAAACTAAGACTAAACCATTTCCCGATAAGGCATAAACAGGCAAACCAGGGCCGATGTACAGTAGTGCTAAACAGGAAAGAATTAGCACAAACCTGATCTTATTTAAAGTATATTTTGGTTGAGTTCTTCTCTCAAACAGAAAACACTCTGTTGCACCTTGTGATGTCATCATGTGGTAATACAGGAAGTGCTTCAATGTGTTTTTAAACTCCACACACCTTCACCAGAATCATTTGGGTAATTTCAGCTCTGAAATTTCCAATCTCTACTGAATAAAAGGTAAAATGTAGCTGTTAACTTGAGAACTACCACTTCATGACATCACAATGTGGAACAGAGCATTTTGAGCTTTGGAGATGTATACAGACAAATAATAAAGTGTTACTCAAACATGTGTGAATGGAACAAAACACAACTTCAGGTATGTTTTACTATGATATAATTGTAATAACATGACTTAAAGCTCACAAGAGTCAATTTTGTGTAATATAGAACCTTTACGTACTACATATCCATGGGTTTAAATGCATAAACAATATCATCATTGTTTCACCATAAATAGATGCTTTTACAGGATAACATTGAGTACTAGTGTAACTGGTGAACCATTAAGTCAGGTGCAGCCCCTTTAACAATTGACCACAACGTACCACCAGTAGTTCACAAACCTCAGCTTGTGAAACACTGCTTAGAGTCTTGGGGAATCCAGGAACAGCAGGAATGTGTTTGAAGGGATGAGTGTTGGTGCTGACAGGGGGATCAGGAGCTCGGAGGTGGGCTGTTATCATACCTCCAGCTCTTATCTCAACACGCCACAGGCACAAAGCAAAAGAAATGTGTTTTAGCCTGCCATGCTTTGGAAATAGTTGACATTTTCCTCCGGCTTTAATTAGAAAATGATAATTGTCCCAGTGTCTTTGATGAGCTTACTTGAAAGCTGCATTGTGTGTTAAAAGATATTTGTAATAGTAATGGTTCCTCAGTGGTCTGCTAATGGCAATAGCTATTTGGAAAAATGAAATACGTTTCCAAGTGTGTTTTTTATAATTATGTAAAATTGCCCAACCAGTAATTGTAGATAATGAGAAACTTCAATCCCCATAAACTGGATAATTATTCTATTTGAGGCATTTTAACTATTTCAAAATAAGCTGTATTTATTTTATTTTCTACAGAGTAATATTTACTGTTCACCATAAGACTGTTATTGATGCTTTGGGAAAATGAATCGGCAACATTTATGAAAATTTGTCTTAGTTTTTGATCTTTCTGATTCACTTTCTAAGCCGAAATCCAACAATGACACAGACTTGCCTCCTTGATCAAATACAATTTAAGTGTGTTTATATTCCTGCCCCAGATTGACTGAGAAGAAACAGAAAGTAACTGCTGCTACTACAAAGAACTGTGACTATTGAAAGACAGACTATAACTTGTATATATGCTGACTTGACTTGACTTGACTGCACGCACTTTATCAGTCGGTAGTCGCCCTGTACAGTATTAGCTCTTGTTTTTCTCAAATTCTTCCTCTTGTGTTTTACTACTTTGTGGCTGTACACAAATATAATATCATAGGACCAATTTGATGCACTTTTGTGACATATCCTCCTGATGTTCCCTCATGATATCCAGATAAATGTACTAATCAAACCAAATCAAACTCATTTCCTGTACATGTGGAAAACTCCCAGACCTAATCCAATTTAACCCATAGACTATATAAAGAAGACTAAGTGTTACGTCACCCACAGCGTTCAGCTCCAGTCAAATGAACTTCATCAAGGATAGCAGTTATAGCGGTGAATTTGGAGTCGAGTTCCATATTTGGAATTCCGACCGTGAGTATCAGAGGAACCAAAGAGCCAATCAGGAGCGAGGCTGTTGAAGGTAACGCCCCTTCCCACCCACACTCCTGGTTTAGCAGGGAGCGGGTGCTTAGTAAAGTTATCAATCAAACCTGTTGCTAACGCTAGCGGGATTGACGATGGGGAAAGAAGTCCACTGATTTGTCTGTTATTCATATCTTGATTTACATGGCTACTGTAGTGAAATAAACCATTAGAAAAATAAATAAATTCCAGGATCATGTAGAGCGGGTTAATATGAACATTTTAAGACCAAAATGACGAGTCTGACAGCAGCAGTTACAAAAAGAGGGGCGAGAGTTTTTCAATGTAAAGTGAATTGGAGTCGATTGAGCCGGCCATGCTCATTTCCTATTTGGAACGTGGCGACTAGCAGGTTAGCTACGTCCATTTATATATACAGTCTATGGTTTTGATTCGAATCTTCTTAATTGCATGAACACGTCTGGAGTACACAGATTGTATGTACACAGCTCTGATCACTCTAGGAGAGGCATTCAACTGCACAGGGCAAAAACAACCTGGGAAATCTTAGACGTGTTTGTTTGTACTTATAAATTTTAGATCAGCAGAGATGACAAATTAGGACTTGCTGATGCTTCAAGACGCTGACGAACATCTCTTAGCCTCTCACTTGCACCTATTTTGAAGACTGAGACAAAAGTAGACGAGACTATGTGGTTTTATGGAGATACAAAAAAAAGAAATGATACTAAGAGTGTACTAAGATTTACCTGTGCTCATAAATGTAGTGTCTGAAGGATGAGAGATGGAGAGCATGATCATACTTGAAGCCCCAGCTCTCCCTCCCCCTTTGCTCCTCGTAGCGCCTCTGTCCCCTCTGCCCTGTCTGACAATGTATTGTACGGAGTTTTTAATAGTAAATGCAGTGTCTGTCTGTCCGCTCTGTCCCTCTGCGCTGTGACCTGAGCTGCAGACTCCTGTTCAAAGTGAGAATGTGAGTGCGGAGGTGATAAATGGGTGAGTGTCTGGCTTTGACTTCTGGTGTTGTTGGGCTAGTTACAGCTGGAACATTTTGAGCCCAACTCGCAATCAGTGTAAATCATTTGTCTCCTTTAATTTTGCTGCACAATTTTGGTTAAAAAAAAAAAGAAGAAGAAGAAATTAGGATTTTTATGAAGGTTTTTTTTTTTTTTTTTTCAATTTCTCAGTCCAAACGTTCCTAACATTTACAAGAAGATTGAAACTGGTAAACTCAAATACAAGAATCTCATGCATTTTAAAATTCTGTAGTGATCTTAACTCTTTCATACTTCAGATGGCAGCTCCTCTCAAATATGTTTGCTTACTTGTACATACTTTATTTGTTCAATTAAGAGGGGTCAGTAGTTGGTTAATCTACTTGTCAAACTTACCGATCAAAACTAGGAGGGTTGATACAGCAATTTTATATTTGTATTTAGCAGTTCAAGAATCTTGGGTGGCCATGTTAACATTGAGAAAATAATAGTAAAATGACAGATTTCTTTTTATGGCTTGTCCAAATCAGTGCAGTAACGCTGTGGCACGATCGAAGGATTTCACAGTTTCTAAGCTTACCTTCCATGACGCTTTCTTGTAAGATCCACGTCCAAATTTCAACATTTGCAAGTGGAAAATTTCACTTTGCACTTTGCGCTGGATTGAAACAGGTTGTAGATTTTGTTATTTTAGATCATCATTTTCCACTTGACTTTGAATAACAGTTGTTTTGGTCCAACTGAAATCAGGCTTTATGATTTTCTATGTTGGGTTGCACTTTCCCAAGCTCAGTCTGAAAACATTACATGGACTTAATGGGACAACCAGGAGGAAAGCTGTTTCAACACCCTCCCAACACCTACACCTCTGTTTTTCTCATTTAAAAACAGCAGCAAGACGAAATCCACTACGCTGTAATGTGATATTAAGTCAATGGCTTATGAGGTGCAATACAAGTGAGGATTATGTCAAAATCTTTTCCCTGTCAAAGAAACAGCGACGATATCACCTCATATTCCTATTATATTTGGTCCAAAACTGGGTGTAATGGTTTTCAGTCCAGCCAAACTCATTCATTATAAGTGAAGTGGGTCTGGACTCCTTTACACCAAACCAAACTCATGCGCTATGAAACATTCTATATCATCCAAAACAATGATTTTGTATTTAAAATGTTGGGGTTGTGTAATGCTAGGGCTGCTATCTCAGTTAGATTTGATTGAAAACAAATAAATTGCTTTCAACCTCGATTTTCTGAACATAAGCCTGTAATCATTGCCATTTAATACACAAAGAAATAGTTGCATTTCTTTACCAAAAGTCTTTACTCTGCCTCAAACCACACGCTTTTATTGACAGAGCTTTGGCTGTTGACCCGCTGCTTCTGACAGGTTGCCCAGAAGGATGGGTCAAAAGGACAAATTTGTGTGTATCTTAACCTTTTTAAATGACTTGATTAAAATTTGTTTAATATTTTTTGTAGTATTTTTTATACTTTACATCTCTTCTGACGTTCTTTTTGTTGGTGGTCTGTTTTTTGTATTTGAATATCCATTTGTACTGCCAGTTGTCGCATATTGTGAAATTTAAATATTTTGAGAAAGAGCAGTGGTACACGGTACTGAACAGGACAGATTAAATATGGCTGCTCCAAGGCTATGTAATTTAATCATTATCATATTTCAACCACAGCGAGCCAACTGTGTTTCATGCAGTACTGTGCCAGAAAAATCAAGATCTCAAATCTGATCTTTGTATCTACATAAAACTTGGCTTTATTATGATTTTTGTCCTTGGTGTTAATAAAATAGTAAAATAGTTAGCCCTTAAGGAGGGACAGCGTTGGCATAAAGTCAGTTTGTAACTCTTAAGAGTGCTCGAAACTTGGTACATCCACTTTCTTTTTGCCAATTAACTACTGAACCATAACGAAGACCACTGGCAAAACTTAAAACTTAAAAAAAAACAACTTAAAACGGCTCTGTGAGGATCATAATGCTTTCAGATATTGTGTTACTTCATAATGTACTTTGGAAGAGAAAGTCTGGAGAGTTGGAGTGTACAATATTGGCAAAAAATGTGTTATCTTTGCGTGATTCTCCAGATAACAATAATCAGATCATATTTTTGAAATCCAGAAGAAATGTGCTAAAGCGTGTCAGTAAATGTCCTGGTTCAGGTTCAAGCGTAGCACAAAAGTGAATAGACTGTGAATTGTGTAATTTAACTTCCTTGTTTGAAATTCTATGGGGATAGGGGTAGGTGAAAACAGACATTTTCTGACCCTCACGTAACTTAAACATGCATGAATCAATCAAACCATAGACTATATATATAAATGGACATAGTTAATCTGCTCACCGCGTTCTGGTTTCATCGACTCTTTAATTCATTTTGTATTGAAAATCGCCCTTCTCTTCATCACTACTGCTGTCAGACTCGTCATTTTAGCCTTAAATGTTCATATTAACCCACTCTACGTGATCCTGGGGTTTTTATTTTGTTATTGTGTCCGTAAATCAAGATATGAACACGAACATCAACTTCCTGCTAAATCAGCGATGCAGATGGGAAGAGGCAGTACTTTCAACAGCCTCGCTCTGGATTGGCTCTTTGGTTGCTATGATACTCACAGTCTGAATTCCAAATATGGAGACTCCAAATTTGCTGTAACCGCTCGCTTTGTTGAGCTTCATTTGACTTGAGCCGAATGCGATGTATACAGTCAATGGAGTAAACTAACTATCATGGTTAAAAGCTGAGAATTCGATTTTGCGTGATATTTCTCCTTTAATAACTATTGTATCCTAATCATTATGTCTTCTATTTTTTTCCACAGAGCTAAAGTCCACTGGCACGGCTCACCACTTCTCCTTTCTCCTGAACTCCACGGACTACCGGATACTTCGCATGGACGAGGACCACGACCGCATGTATGTGGGCAGCAAAGACTACATCCTGTCTCTAGACCTGCACGACATCAACAAAGAGCCGCTCATTGTAAGGAAAAACATATCAAGGTGCTAGGATTTCATATTATTTTGGCTAACCGCAATTTGTACCATTTTCTTTCTAGATCCATTGGCCTGTAGCCCAGCAGAGGAGGATGGAGTGTGTGTTGTCAGGAAAAGACACTAATGTAAGTACACAATGGTGACATGTGCATTATTTTGTCATTATATGGGTAAAATGATATTACGTTTTATGTTTTTTTCTATCTTTTAAAACCTCTTAGTGAATGTATTGTGAAAGTAATCATCTGTGACATGATTGTGAGATGTCTTTGGGGTTTTATTACTGAGGATTTCAGTATGAAGGGAAGCCCATTTCAGTTGTATCGTTGGCTGCTGTTCAACAGTGAAATAATGAATGCCATATTAAAGCTTTGGTTTGCTGCTTACACAGCAAAAATGAACAAAAGTCTGGAATAAATACAATGGCTGAAAACTTAAGAAAGTATACAATAGGATACAATCAGATGCTCCTGTAATGACTATAGACAGATGAATTTGGCTTTCACGTCAAGTCTGTTTTTATTATTAAAGGTGCACTATGTACTTTCTCTAGTGAAGGGTTTGCCTCCTACTAGTCTCCATGGATATATTATTGCTCAGTGTGTGACATTAAACGTATCTGTCTCCATGATACCACAAGGCCAAGTTACAGGTCAGATCTGTGGAGAGGTAACCACATTCAAATACCATACTGTGGAATATCTACATGGAAACAAGAAAATGGCGGACTTTCCAAAAAAGTTTCATATTGGACCTTTAAATCAATCTAGATATGTGTGTGTTTGTTTTTGTGTGTGTGTGTGTGTGTGTATGTGTGAAAATTGTAACTACCCGTAAAAGGCGTAACGCGTCTGTTTAAGTACCACTATAGTAGTAGCATTTCCTGTTTTATGAGCATTTATTTTTTATGGTCCAGATTAGAGATTCAACATATTAAATGTGTTAATAGTGTTTGGAACAGTACCACCTTTCAGTGCATAGTGAATCAATGCATTGAAATTCATATAAAACAGGTTTTTTTTACACATTATGAGGTGTGATCAGGCTCATATCTCCAATAGCAAGTTTATCCAAATGGTTTATATATTTCTGTATATATCTTTGCGTCCGGTGACCCAGTAAACTCACCACCTCCGGCTACATCATATTGCCCTTGTACCTGAAACAGTTTTGGAGATTCTGGTTTGAAATTTCATCACAAAATAAGAAATTGGCTTCAAGGAGACATGTTGGCAATCCTCGCCTCTCTTTAGGGAATGACAGATGATGACAATTGGAAAGCGATCCAGAAGGAGACTGCGATTCAGCGAGGTCAGAGACAATCATCCCATGTGTGTGGGTGTGTGTGTGTGTGTGTGTATGTGTGTGTGTAGGTGTGTGTTTGTTTGTGCTCTCATGAGGGGCAATGAATAATACAAAACACTCTATCCCCAAACCCTCTGACCAGCCCGCATCTGTCGCACCGCTAACATGTGCCAAAATGTCTCCTCTAACCCGCCCCTCCCGCCCCCAATGTCCCGAGCGCAATCCCTTTTATGATAGTACATCCTTTCTTCAACACCAGCTGTCAAGAGCAGCAGATATGGTGGTCAAATCAGCGAATATATTACTAGATAAAGAACATTTTTAGAGTTTTAGAGCTAGAAGAGATTGAGAGAAAGCGGGGAAATAAACCGATAGCGGGACAGACAAAAGAGGATTACAAAGTTGTTTTTACCAGAGGTTCTTATAGAGTGCATCGGGGTCATGTTGTGTTACATTAGAAACAAAAATAGTTTTTTCTCAACATACCATTGTTCGCATTAATAATTATTACATTGTGGGAGCTAAAATATATACTCTTAATTCAATGGGACCTGCCTTGTTTATGGGGACAAAAATCAGGTTCCACATAGCATAAATCCTTGAATATTAGCTCAACAACATGATTAAAGCAGACCTATTATGCAAAATCGTCATTTCAGAGCTTTTAACCATGGTATAATTGTTTTCCCTTCTCATTTATCTTCATTTCTCAAGTTGTTTTTGGAGTGATTCGCACATGTTTGAGCAATCTTTCATCACTTGGTTTTAAAGACACGATATTGCTGATCAACCCCCGTTTTCACCGCCGCCACCCACTGCTCTGTACTAACTTCGTTCTCTAATTTTATTTACTTAATGGGTGATACACTTAGGATTTGGCAGCGTCCTGGTGTCATTTTGGTACAAATCATCTGCAGCTATCCATAGGAGGTGTCGACTCTTTGTTGTGATGAGGTTTACGACGTCAGCTCCCATTGAGCACTGCAATTTTCACTGAAATCAGCAGACTTGTTGCTTTTATTAAGTCGTTTTAGATCAATATTGCAATTTAAAATGTGCAAATTATAACATAATGATCCACAGGTGTCGCATATATAACTATGTAGCAGGCTAAAGCACAATATGTCTTCTTTAAAGTTAAGCAAGTGGTAATCACGGTTAAGGTTAGGATCAGTCTCCGGGAAATGAATGTAAATCAATGTAATGTCCCCAGAAAGCAAGGAAACCCAGCTGTGTGTGTAATTACTTTTCGCTGTCTGTTAAAGTTGTTTATGCAGTGTGACTGGAAAATTAGCTGTGAAAAGTAGATACTGTTGCTATGTTTCAGTGGAATGCATTTTCTCTATACTGCCCAGTGCAATGTTGGTGGTCCCGTGTTTACATTCAAATATCACAGTCACCATATTTGGCCTGTTTCCTCAAATATCATAAAAACAACCTTCACTTGAATCAAAAATCCCTGTTTGTATTTTCACCCATCACCGCTTCGTTTCAGTCTAACTCAAATGATTTTCTGTTATTGACGTTGACAGAAGTTGGACCTGGTTTACAGTTGCTGGGGTCCAGAGGTCTGTTGCTTTTCTTGATCCTTCAGTTCTGGGTGCGGGGAAACGTTGACAGTGTGGTTCTGACTCCGAAGCCAGAGTCTGAGCTGCCAAACACAATGCAGGCAGCAGCGGGAAGAGAGATGGACTGGGCCAGAGCCAGGCAGAGAGCTATTAAACACCAGGGGCCAGTTTATTAGAGACAAGACTCTGTTTTATATTAGATTTTACAGTGATTTCAAATATGGCCTGAATATATTCAATCAAACATCTCCATTTATAAGGTATTTATCCCCGAGGGCAGTAAATATTGTATGCAAATGTAGTTTATAGTTATGAAACGTATCCCAAGTGTAGAGAAAAACATATTATGACACTTAAATATTGGCGAAATGCATAGTAAAGTGTAGTGAAAACAGTAAAACTCAAGTAATTAAAGTAACACTGTGCAACTTTCTGGAGGTGGCACGTCACCTGCATGAAGTTAAAACCATACTTTGTAACATTCTGCATGGAGATAGATATCGTGACTCTTGGTTGCTATGCCGACAAGTTTATATAAAGGTTCTATTGGTCAGTTACTGGTCTTTTTTGGAGACTGGCTCTAGTGAGTTGAACCTGCTCGTTCTGCTCTTATTTTGTCATGGTTTAAGCCTACAGTAGCTCTTGTATTCAGAAAAAAAAACAAGTACAAGAAATTTGGCGTGTTTCCTCACACCAGAATGTTACAATATGTTTTATGCCAAAGGAACAATTTCACGGAGACAAGCAGATGGAGGTCAGGTGTGTGGAGATGCGAACAAATACAAAAAAAACATGCTTTTATTTTAGTATTTTGGCAAAAAACTTGCACAGTGGGGCTTTATATATAATCTGTGTATATGTTTTCTGAAATGAGAAATGTCTATGCCAATAAAAGCCGCTGATGTCTCTGGTGAATGCTCTCTGTTCTTTGTTCTCGCTGCGCTTGTATAAACTGTAAACCTGTAAAGAGCCTAACAAGTTCCTGCAATCAAGAGAAACCTAATTTACAAACCTGCAATTAGACTTTAGCAATAAACCATAATCTAAACCCTGTGTCTGCTTGACTGACGAACATACTGCTTCTTTGTGTTTTAGGGCGAATGTGGAAACTTCATCCGTCTGATCGAGCCGTGGAACCGCACCCACCTGTACGTGTGCGGGACGGGCGCGTACAACCCCATCTGCACCTACGTGGACCGCGGGCGGAGGTCACAGGTAACCTTAGAAACCAACTTTGACCTTTACCGCTCTCTTCAATAACAATCATATCTGTCCAATCAATCTGGGGTCAGACAGCCTCCCACAGCTCTGTGTCTCCTCTTCATTTTTCTGCTTCTTGGCTTTCATCGATTCATTCAACTTCGCGGTCTGGAGGGCTATGAGAAAACCTTTCCTTTCTTGAGTTCAATTATTGGGGTAAAATTGCAGTCGGTGAGGGACCAGCCACGAATCTTAGACCACAATCTTCTATCACTGTTGAGAAAGAACTGACAACCTGTGGAAACCTGTTGTGTAAGGGGACTCGATAAAAATATATTTGGTCTGCAATACACATAGTGAGTATCAAAATTATACATCACTTTACAGTTTCGATAAAAAAATAAACACAAAATGAAAAAAGAAAGAACTTGGAAATATACAGACCACAGTTTGATTTAGGTTCTTACTGGACAATTATTTTTAGTCATTTTTGTTACGCATGTGATGGACTCGCTAACCCACCCGCCCAGATTTAGTTTAGTTTTAACTAAATCTGGCCAAAATTTTCACGGTTGAAACATCTACATTTTTACAATTAGAGTAGAAGCTGCTGCCAGAGCAATTAACAATAAAAAACAAAATACACTGTCTGGCCAAAAAAAAGTTGCCACCAAAAAAAAAAAAAAAAAAAGACACACACACACTCTAATATTTGGTTGTTTCTCCTTTAGCTTTGATTATGTCACACATTCACTGTGGCATTGTTTTGATTTCGCTTCTGCAATGTCACAAGATTTATTTACATCCAGTGTTGCATTCATTTTTCACCAAGATGTTGCATTGATGCTGGTCGAGTCTGACGCTGCACAAAGCTTCTCCAGCACATCCCAAAGATTCTCAATGGGGTTAAGGTCTGGACTCTGTGGTGGACAATCCATGTGTGAAAATGACGTCTCATGCTCCTGAACCACTCTTTACCAATTTGAGCCCGATGAATCCTGGCATTGTCATGTTGGAATATGCCCGTGCCATCAGGGAAGAAAAAATCCATTGATGGAATAACCTGGTCATTCAGTACATTCAGGTGTCAGTTGACCTAATTCTGCTGAACCTAGACCTGACCAACTGCAGCAACACCAATCTATTTGCTAAGTTAAATCCATGTGGCGACTTTTTTTTTTGGCCAGGCAGTGTATTATATCTGTTGGAAAAAAAAAAACTACAAACGTAATTTATAACAACAAGCACATGAAATGAAACCAAACAAATGCAATCACCGAGTCTAAACAGTTAAACATGCCCTGCCTTTCAACCTGTTTGCACCACCAGCCTGTAGTCTGTCCCATCTCTGCTGATAGACTCTCTCATCCATCATCAGCCTTGTACCTCAGCCCCCCCCCCAGTGTCCCCCATCCGTATCCCCCCTTGGTCCGCTGCAGCTGCCGCCCACTCTCGTCCACACTGCGCCTGTGTAGTGTCACCATTCAAATGGACAGATCACATTTCAACGCAAAGGTCAGAGCTCATCTTGTCATTCAGCGACTCCCAAAGGCCCCAGAGCTATGTGTAAAAATGCGTGTCAGTAACAGTAGATGTAAACACAAAAATACCCATAGTATTAGTGGTGTAAACAAAAAAGCACATGTAAGGTATTTTTGAACACGATAATTTCATATCTTTAATTTTTGTTCATAAACTGCAGCGTATGTTTAATGTAGTTGTGTTTTATTGGAAGGAAATGGTGATTTTTCTTACTATTCACAGATCAAGATATGACAGTAGTCCTTATATTTACAGTTATCCTTGGCAAAATTGTCTGAATCAATCAATTTTACATTTGATTATCATTGCGTTGTTGCGAGATTCAATATAGCACACGATTTTTACATTTTATTGTTTTAATCTTTTTGTTCTTTTCCAGATTTGCACGTTTTGCATGAGGTCTGCAGCTGTGTTTGCACGACTCATATCTAACTCTGTCTAAACAATATCTGCCCTCGTCTTTTCTTTCAACTTTGTCATCCGTTTTTCTCTTCAGTTCAAATATTTTTCTTCTTTCCCACCACTTGTTTTTTCCGTTGGACTGCCGTGGTCCTTCTCATGATATTGTGACGTTGTTTTGTGAGTTTGTGAGGTCAGGTGTCAGTAATGGGATGGCCCTGTGTGTTCCGCATGTGTGTTTTAGGGCTCCCAGTTCCTACAGCCGTCTCAGCCTGGAGGAAGGACGAGTCGAGCAGCAGACCTCAGCACCACAGCAGAGCCCATGGAGGCCAAGGTGGGCTCGGGGAGGAGACTTCGGTCTGGTGCCCACCTCAAATACGTCTTTTATTTTCTCTTTTCCACATGGCAATACTTTTCACTTTTTTTTCTCACACTACTTTACTGTTTTTTTTTAAGTTGTAGGAAACTGCTTTTACTTCAAGATCATCCAACATTGTTGGTTCTTTTTAAAGACATAAGTTATGAAATGTAATTACCATGTTGATATGTTTCTAACTTTGGAAATGTCTTAGCTTATTGTTTTAAAAAGAACCAAGACTGGCCATTCTCATATATTTGCATTAGCTATTGGTGCGGTCAACCACGCTTTAATTATAGAAACGAATACGCTGAAGAAAAACAACTGTTATATTCCTAATGTCATCTAAGGAAGACATGTTGTAGTTTTTCATGTATCATCAGGTCATGTTTTGTCTTTGATTTCAGTTCATCTCAGTAGGTTGTTAGGTAATGCGTTCATCTTCCCTACCTTAAACAGACTGCACCTTGGGTTGTTGTGGGGGGGAAGTATTTTTCTTTCTCTCCTTTTTTCCGCCTTAACGTTTTGCTTTGAAGTAGCAGACAAAACTCACTTACTTTTATATACATAGATGCAGACTTGGCCAAGGTTTAGGTTTGTTGATTCACACAGAGAAATTATAAACATGTCAAATTCCCTTACAAATGACTAACTTCAAACGCATGCTGAGTGAGTGTTGGGTTGCCCTCAGCGTTTTCCCTTCACCTCTATGATAACTGATGTATTTTGTGTTCTCCTCAGAAGACCTTAAGTGCCTTTAGGGTCATTTAAGTGAATCTTATTATTAATTGATGCCATATTATGACTAAAGTGCCTTCTAAACTTTGACATGTCCAAAGGTGAATAAAAAACAAATTGCAATATTAATCCTACTTCTAATTTTACAGGAATACATCTTCAGACTTGAACCTGGCAAAGTGGATTCTGGGAAAGGAAAATGCCCCTATGACCCCAAACTCAACAGTGTCTCAGCTTTGATCAGTAAGTACACCGTCTTTAAAGCATGTTGTTACATATTTTAAACCTGCACTATGTCACTTTTTCTGCTGCGGGGATCCAATCCATAGAGATGTTGTTGTTTTGCCTGGAATGTTCCGCTGTATAGCTTTAAACTTGTATATCTTCCATGTACAATTACAGGTGTTTTTACTGCTCACAGTTGATTGAGTATGAGTGGGGTCATTTCTCCAAAGATCTGCCCTGTAACTTGGTCTTGGTCGGTGGCTTTGGTTGCTTGTTACCGTGGAGATAGATGACTTTAACGCTGTACTGTGGAACTTTTCGAGCAGAGCTATAACTTCTCCATGGAAACATTATTTATATTTTGTTGTATTAATGTATTTTATTCTATTTTATTCTCCTATTTTACTGTTTTAGTATGATTTTAACTTGTTTTAATTTGATTTTACTGGGAAGCACTTTGGTCACCTTGAGTGTTGTAAAGTGCTCTATAAATAAATGTTGATTGTTGATTGATTGATTGAATTTTTCCTCTAGATAAGTTACGTAGTGCAAATGTACTCTACGTGTACTCTCCTGAATATTATTATTTTTGTGTCATAAAACCTCTCCTCCATGATGTCATAGTATAATTATTGTTCCAGGACTTAAATGTCTCTGTAAATTATAATGTGAGCATTATTTAGACACAGTATGTACTTAGCACAATTATAAGATATAATATAAGATCATTTATAATTGTGGAACATTTAAAGACATGAATGAACACAGGCTATTACTTTCTAGCAGCATATAATGGTTTCTTAACTGACTGATCAAAGAGGTTTTCATAAACAAACAGAAAATAGAAGAACAAGGAAGAAAAGATTTCAAAGATACAATCGGGACAATGTTTTTGAAAGTGAGACATTTTAAATTCTATCTGGAAATCATTTCAATCTTTTTAAACAAAGTCTGAAAATTACTTTTTAAACGTAGAAATTTCAACTGACAGCATCAGCCTTTGTGTTTTTATTAAAGCCATAGTACTTTTTTGCAAACAACAGACTCAAATAACCAACATGTCTTTGGCATTATGGTGTTTTTATTGCACTGAAACATAGAAAAACACACGTCCTTACTCTTCATTCATCGCACGAAACCTGACTCTTTTGCCCTGTTGGTTTTTCCATGGAACATACCGTTGTCTCTTAAATACAAACCAAATTCCTTTACATTGTCTAATAATACACCTTTACCCGTGTTTTGGTGTGCTTGTTATTGCGTGTGTCCTTGGTTCATTGGTGAATCTGTTCGTCAGCACTTGCAGGGGGTCCCAAATGCTGAAAATTCACTTCATTCACTGCAGCCCCTCTGCGCTGTTAAGAATGTGCATGTCACTTTAAGACCGCTGACCACAGCAACATTTTTAACCCTTTGTGTTGTTTGCCTCTAGAGCAGGTGGATTTCCTCTGTTGTAGCGTTCAAAAGTATTTCAAACCCTATAGTCAGGAAGCAACTTGTTTATTCAGACGCACAATATACTAAGATAGAATTTCAGAAGTGGGGTTAAAATCTAATAATTGACGCACAAATCCGGTATTGCATTATATATTTATGAGGGCCCTTGTTACTGTAAGGCATCCATGAGTTTCAGAGAGAGAAAAACTGGAGCCACGCCTTAAAAATGAAGAAATCAAATTTAAATATTATGGGCAGAGTTCTGAAAAACTTCTTAAAAACTGGAAGAAAGTCATGTGAATGAAAACTTATGAATACATTTGTCACAAAATCAATATATTGTCCTTTAAGTTGTATTGATAACGGTAAGTGTTATACTGTTATTTTGAGTGCGTTTAAACTAATTATGGCAGCTAACTAACTTGGTCCAGAGCTATAAAAGAATAATTAGATCTGGAAGATTGAATCCAAGAGTGGCCGTCGTAATGGTTTCAATGGTTTTCAACTGCGCACCGTTCGATGTCCGAAAGGTGTACCATGTGATCAGTTCTGACCAATCAGCTGGATGGTGGTTCGTGGCGAGCTAGATCGGAGCTTAATTGATTGGGACTAGGCAAAATCTTACAATGCTAGCTTTTAGGTTTATGTTTTAGGTTTATTTTTGTAAAAGTAGATTAGGTTTGTCATAACACAGAACCAATATAACAGCCAATCAATAGATAGGGTTATGTCCAGTCTAATCTGTCTCACGTTGTCAGCTTCTAGTAAAATAACAATATACCTATGACATAAAGCCAGTGGGGAGTTTGTATGACTGATTTTGGCCTTTAACAAAATTACAGTGATTGTTAGGTCATTAAATACCCACTGCTGTGCGTGTTGTCGTCATTAGGATGTAGTCTTTGAGGGATGAGGCAACTTGAGACCAGCGCTTCAATCATACTGTATATATATGTTTCTTATTCTAACCTTTTAGAGAGATGACTTCACCTCCATGACAACCTCCTGTGTTTCTGTGTTTGTGCGAATGACAGATGGGGAGCTCTACGCTGGAGTCTACATCGATTTCATGGGAACGGACTCAGCCATCTTCCGCACACTGGGCAGGAAGACAGCCATGAGGGACCGATCAGTACAATTCCAGATGGCTTAACGGTAAACTCATATTCTACTGTATCTCCTATAGTATGTTAAAGGAGACGTATTATCATTTATTTATGGTGTTTAGTCATTGTCATTGGTTGAGCGGGCGGATCCACTGACCCACAGGTTGGCGGTGCGATTCCAGCTGCCACAGATGAATGCTGGCGCTTTTGTCCTTGGGCAAGACACTTAACTTGTTCATTGTAAACTGCTGTACTGATCCAAAACGACTCACCTAACTTTCTGTCCTCTTCATAGTGGTATTGCACCATAGCAAACAACTGAATTTGTTTCTCAGTATTTTTATTTTTGAAAATTGGAAATGCAACGTCAATGCAAGGGAAAATGACGAGGGAAAATCTGAACATACAAGTCCCAGTTTGCACAATATCTGAATGTAAAACTATGCAGTAGCGTTCAAATCTTCAAGGAACAAGATATGCTGATAATTCCATGCTGTTTCACAATGACCCGGTGATCATTCGATACCAAAGCAGAAAATTGTCGATTGCGTGCTGCTGCAGGGTTGGACAGTGCGGTCACTAGCCCATAGCTAATTACTGCACGTCGATAATGACTCTGAGTGGAGCTTGTAATCGCAAATGAACCGTGGATGTCACAGCACTAAAAAGGCCTTTTGGCAGATGGGGAAGTAACTAGATACTTGAGCTCAAGCACGTTTACTCAGTGCTTTGTTGAAGAACTTATTACATTTAGTAAATCAGGCATAGCAAAGCAACACTTCATATTTAAGTGCATTTGTTTTTGGACCTTTTTTAGTATCTTCTGGGTAATTTATAGCAGTAACGGGATGTGACTGCAGAAGAAACACAACTAGGCAAGCAAGTTTTTACAAAAGTCATTAATTTGTAACTGTAGTTCAAACGAGCAATTACGGAACTTTTCAGGTGAAGGGTCCACCACCTGCCTTCATGGAGATTTTATTGCTTTTGCCTAGATTAGAACGTGTCACTAATTATAGGTCAGATCTGTGCAATTGAATAAATTTAAGAAAGATATGTCATAGTATCTCCATAGTGACAAACTGGCAATGAACTTCCTACTACTAAAGTGACATACAATAGCACAATTAAAATTAAAAGCACTGTAATAAATAAATATACATATAAATGAGTAGAATAAGTAAAAATGATCATTGTAGGCTAGTCACAGGAGGTACCTTTAGTATAGATCTTGTTAGCTGATGTAACCTTCATGTCACCCAATCAATCATAACAATGTCAGTGTCATCATTACCATTTTTATTTTTTACCTCTGACCCCGTTGCCCCCGACAACAGCAGTCCCCTGGTGATGTAAGAGCAAAATGGGGGACACCTGAGTCCCGCTAATCAGCTGTCCAATCAGAGCGGCATCATCCCTCCCCCTCTTCCTACTGTGTGTGGGACTTCTGGTTAGTCTTGATTTGGTTTGGCCCCCTTTGGGACTATGGCCGCCCACCGCTGTGCAATGTCCTAGTAAGTCAGTCAGCTGAAGTATGCTGCGCTGCTGTATGAGTGACAGCATTAGAGGAAAATAATGGGTCAAATCTAGTTCAGAGGATTGTGGTTGTTCGTGGTACAATGTTTTTTCTTTCTATAAATGCTTTTACAGCTCTCGTTTTGACTTTTACTTTGGGTATGGATCAGAAACAAATCAGATTACATATAAAAATATGATCATTTGTATAGAGACTCTGGTATCAGGCAGATTTGCTCATATTTTTAACAAAGTAGTCGTAGTAGTAGTAGATAATGCATTGTTTCTCATTAAGAAGTTTAACAAGATGACAGGACTTTCAACATCAAAGGGGATGACATACAACAAACAAAAACAATAGACAACACGCTTACCCGAAACCTTGACATTATCACATTACTTTAAAAAATATCAGACAACTCTCTGGTTTATTTACAAGAACAGGAAATACACCTGTTTTGTCACTCCATCCTTTAATTTTTGTTTTGATGGCTTATTGTTTATTGCTGCAAAAGAAGTATTTCAAGATTTACTGCACAATGTTCAGTTTGTACCAGTCATGATACAAGTACAATACATTTTACAGTGGATACTTTTTACTTTTACTTCACTAGATTTGAGAGCAGTATCTGTACTTTCTACTCTACAGGACTGAAAAGTAAAAGTATTTTTTATTAATGTTTGAGACCTGGTGAAAAGCCTGAGGGGTTTATTTTTAACATGTTCATAATTTGAGCAAAATATATCAATAAAAACAACTAGATAAAAAACAAAAAAAAAACAGTTGATTCAGTTGTTTTTGTTGAACCGTAGATGTGTTACTGTTGGACTGAGTTGTTAAGGAGCATTCCTGTAATGTGCTCCCTCTTCATCTTCATCGTCTTCTCTGCTCAGATCCAACTTTCGTCCACGCTCACCTCATCCCCGACAGCGGAGAGAAAAACGACGGACAAACTCTACTTCTTCTTCAGAGAGAAAGCCACAGAGATGGGCCAGAGTCCAATGACCCAGTCCAGGATCGGCCGCATCTGCCTGGTGTGTTCATATCTACATAATGGTTACTGTGTCTGTCATTTTTAAGGAGGTCCCCGTGATCATGTGTAATTGCTATACTTTACTCACAACTATCGCACAGACACAGGCATTCATCCTTTATGTTTTGGCTCCACTGCTGTTTGGATGTCGTTGTGCTATTTTGGTGCTTAAGATTAGGAGTTAGAGCATAGCAGGGCAGCGTCGCTTCCTCTTTGCACACATAGTTTCTCCAAAAACGCAAATTCTGTAGCATTGTTTTTCGTCTTATTCTATAGCAAAGTCTTAACCAGTATCATCTACTTTTAATACAACAATGAGAAACATCTGTACACTGGACAAAAATTCCCACTTCAAGTTATCTGAGTTTATGTGTGTTTTTTTTCTTTAGGCAAGTCATGTCAAGGCAAGTTTATTTGTAAAGCACAATTTGTAATTCAGAGTGCTTTACAGAATAAGAAAGACATTAAAATCACAATACAACAAATCAAAACATAAATAATCATCATAAAATTAACATTAAAAGAGAAAAGTGTAGAATAAAAACCTTTCAGTCACATGCACAGCTAAACAGAAACATTTGGAGCCTGGATTAAACATAGTCAAAACAGAGGCCTCACATCATGTCTTCATGGAGAGACTTGCAGAGCTGCTTTAAAGTCTATTCTCTGACCTGAGCACAGGACTTATGTCCTCGTACTTCCTGGTTCTAGTCAGGACCCGAGCAGCAGTGTTCTGTATGTACTGCTGTGTCTTAACGCTCGTTTGGAGAGGCCAGTGAGCAGGACATTACAGTAGTCTAACCTACTGGAGACAAATACAGGATGAGTCTCTCTTAAGTCTGGTTTAGGCAATGCTCAGTTTGAACATATAAATAACATTGGCATCCCATATTTATTCACATTTTAATAAGAGCTGTAATAGTTGTAGCATTGTTCTTATAAAGAAATGGTTTCCAAAATGGACAGGACAAAATAACAGGACATTCAACACCAAGCAGATGACAATGTAAACAAACATGCATCACACAACAACAGGCTTAACAAGAAAACCTTAATTAAAACTTTGAAGTCACCATTTTACATACAAGAAAATGTAATTTCATAAGTAATTTAATCTGCTCAGACCAAAGTTTAGGTCTCTTCTAATTAAATATACTGTATATTCTGCAGAAGCTACAGTACATTTCTTATCAGTCATAACAGTTAATCCGTAAAAGCAGTTTCCCCGGTGGAATCATTTAGTACTAGTTTTCACACATGTCCTATATTTTCCTTATAGGTATTTTCAGGGTGTCTGTTCTGTCTGTTCCATTTGCATTTGTTTTGCCTTGTGGAAATCCAGCTTGAATCAACAGGGACCAAAGTATCTTTTGTATGCAATGCTTGTATGCACATATCCTGGCTTTCCAACAATATGTCAGTTTAAAGGATGAACTAATATTGGCTTAGTGCATATCACAATGGCACTTTTGGTTCAGACTCTTGAGGTTACGTGGTTACTCTATTCCCACATCGTTTCTGCTCTATCAAATCTCTGCGAATCGCCCACAAAGCTGAATGTATTTCACAGTACATATCGTCAGACACGCCATGTTTTTGTCCAATTGATCTTGACCCTTTATTAGGCTTGTGTTCCTGCTCGTGAATCATTTTCCCATGTCCTATGCTCCACCTCAGAAACACAGTACGAATTGGCTGAGCATTTGAGTATATGGTCCAAACTGAGACAAAGCCGGGCACAAATGTAGCCGTCCCGTCCCAAAAACAGCACTCACCTTGGACAGTTGTTTGAGACAGCTGTGAGTGCGAAGTGGAATATTTATTATGAGTAACATAGATCAGCCAAAACATTATGACCACCTGTTTAGAATATATGTTGTAAATTACAGTGACGGACTGTGTAAGACTACTCTTGTCTCCTCACTTCTAGGAGTGGGAAATATGATTTTTCCAACATAATATTTCATTGCATTAGATCCTGGTATAGTTGTGGTACATTTTGTGAATTCATGTTAAAGTGCACAATTAAAACACGACCATTCAGTGTTAACTTTTAAGAGAAGACTGAAATATGACCAGTTAATAATGGTACCACTTTCTGAAGCTACTATGAAAGAAAAAAACAATCGCTTTTGTTTATTTATGCAGACAGAGAAGATGTTAAACTTTGTGCCAGTTTTTGTTTCAAGTAAAAAGATGTTTTTTTTCCACTTTTAGCACCAAATTTGTTCTTATTGCTGAGGAAAAGCCATAAATAGATGGAGAGATACTTGTAATTCACATCACCTGTCTGTGGTCATAATGTTATAGCTAATACTTGTATCTTTCTACAGAATGATGATGGGGGACACTGCTGCCTGGTGAACAAGTGGAGCACCTTCCTCAAAGCTCGTCTGATCTGCTCTGTACCGGGGTCTGATGGCATTGAGACACACTTTGATGAACTCAGTGAGTTTCAGTTACATTTGATATCTGTATATATGACACTTTTGTGGTTCTAATGCTTCAAATAGAGCTTTTTGTTACTAGCCAGATGTGCAAAATGTAGAGATAACCGACATTAGCAGAAACAAATCCGATAAGCCTCTGGGTCAGTCCTGGTAAATACATTTATATCCCTATATCATCAGAATATGTCTGAATGAAGTTTACATTCAGCTATTTAAAATCTCCATTGGGCCATCATTATACATACAAGCTGTAGCAAAATTACATAGACCAAATTGGTGCTTAGCTCCGAGCTGCTTAAACTGTGGGCCAGTTTGGACACCGAAGTACCCAGAAACCTACACAGACACAGGGAGAACATGCAAAGTCCACACAGATACTGGTCTAGTCTGCGAATTGAACCCAAGAGCATCATGTTTCAACCATGTTCAAGAACCCTCTGCTGAAGTTCAGGAGAGTGTATGAATCTAAAAGTTCCTGTGCGTGGTTTCTTACAGTGTCATTGTAACTCAGAATTTCACTTTGAGGAAAGCAACGTCTCACTAAACTCCACTGTAGCAAATAGTAACTCAGAATTTCAGCTTAAAGCAAAGAAAACCCCTCAAATAAGAAGTACTCATGAAATTTAGTCTGTCAAATGTAAAAAAAACAACTTTACACATTTTTAAAATGAGCATCTTAAAGTGAAAGTACGTCTTTTTAAACTTTCTTGTACAGAGGAGCTGAGAATCTTTACCATCTGGCATCAGCCCAAGCCTGGATTATTCTGCTCTGCGCCACTGTAACAAGAATGATAAGATTATGAGGGGATTTGTTCTTTGGGCCTTGAAATTACAAGAACTAGTGGAAAGAGCAGCAAATCTTTCACCACACAGGGCACAGTGTATAAATTAATCTGAGGGCAAAACCTCGTCCTTGTATATGTTATAATATATGTATATGTTAAAATATTATAATGCTATCAGGTAAGCTTCCAGTTTCAAACGTATAATTTGTGTCTGCAAAAAACCCACACGATCCAGAGATGTCAAAGTGCTGTTGAAATAAAACACATTCATGAAACACATTTTAATAGTTGAATTTATACAAATGGTACAAAATATGCTTAAGTATATATTATTACACAAAATTGACTCTTGTGAGGTCTAAGCCATGTAATAATGTTGTTATCTCCTCAAAAACAGACCTGGAGTTATGTTTTGTTTCATTCACATGTTTGAGTGACACTTCATTATTAGTCTGTCTACATCTCCAAAGCTCAAAATGCTCTGCTCCACCTTGTGATGTCATGTAGTGGTAGGTTTCCTCTTACCTATAGTGAAGTAGAGATTTGCTATTCCAGAGCTGAAATCATCCAAATAATTCCAGTGAAAGTGTATGGAGTTTAAAAACACAGTGGAGCACTTCCTGTATCACCACAGAAGAAGAACTCAGCCTAAATCTGCAGGTTTTGTGTGTTAAACATGTGTGAATGAAACAAAACACAACTCCAGGTCTGTTTGTGATGAGGAAACAACATTAGAACATAGATCAAAAATAATTTAATAGATCTTTTAATTCATTTTTTGTGCAAGTTCAACCTTTGGAACAAAAACGTAAAAACCAAACACCCCAAAACCCACTCTCGGTTCATAGCAACACTCTGCAGTAGATTTTACTACATACACAGGCTTATAGTGTGGTCTAAATGCTCACAATGCGATAAAAAAATAAGATGTAAATTCTACTAAGTATCTGAATAGCTAAAATACTTGTTCATATTGAAGTATTAAACGGATTTGCTGAGGTTAGAAATCCCCAACCACACAGCACACAATGTCTGCCTATGGATATAGTAATACCCACAAACCATTAGAGAGAAGGAGAGGAAACAAGAGAGCGGAAGAGGGAGAAAGAGTGAGAGAAAGGAGAGAGAGAACAAGGGGGAAAGAGAGAGAGGAGGTGTCTGACAAGAAGAATAGCCGTGACTGTGGATGCAATAACGTTTTATTGCCTTTCCTTAAATTTAATTACAAAGTGAAACACTGTTCTTTCATTGGATTATTGTTTTAAGCGAAAAAATGTTTCTCTATAACTCTGAAGAACTAGTTTTTGTTTGTTTTTAAATGTTGCATGGTTTCGTAGTTATTCTGTAATGACAGTTGACATTAGGTTTTGTTTTAGTCATTAGTTTGGTTATTGTGTTGGTGTGATGATTTCATATTCTCACGTGGGGGGGCAATAAACAGCCTCACATAGGTATTTTAGTAAAAAATCTCATATATTATCAATGACTAGACTTATTGGCCTATTTTACAGAATGTTGGGAGGTTGTCTGAAACCCAGCAATTATTTTAAGCCTGAAACTGTCCAGGAGTTCTGCTCATATGTGTTGGTGTAGTCCAAGTTCAATCCCTTTTTTGGTCATAATTTAATAACGATTTCAAGCCCATATTCTCGTAACTGTTGCTCTGTGTTTTTGAGATTCACTGCTTTAGCATTTTAATAACCTGCATGCTTTGATAAGTGAGACAAAGGCAATAATAATGTTGAGGTTCTGTTATCCGTCCTCACGTTGCAGCATCTGAGATTTTCCTAATATTTTTCAAGCCTTTATTTATATCTCCCTCTTCCGTCTGCTTTGTGCTTGGTGAGAGACAGATAAAAGACTATAGACTGTGTTTGATCTGACACTTGGAAACAAAAGTCAGATTCGAGACTCCATTTTCCTGATTTATAACTCTTCTTTGATCGCTTTGTTGACAAAACGTCTGTCAGACTCAAGGATCTTTGTGTTCGGATACTTAGCTGGCGCTCGCATAAAGCATTGATTTATAGATTCAAGTAAACACCGTAAGTTCGTGCACTTCTTGTTTCTCGCAATATGTCATCTTTAAGGCCACATGTGCAGTGTATGTGTTTTTCTCATTGACATTTGAGTCTGCGGCCTCTCCAGTCTCGTCTACCTCTTACTGTCAAAATCCTGTTTTCACAAATTACTTCCACAAACACACCGGGTTACTTCACAGAGTATCGTGTTGCGTGTCTGCTCATTGTAAGCGATATTGTTCTCCCATATGTGCTGACCTGTACCTGTTTAAAGGCAGTAGCAACAATGCCGCAACGTACACATACTGACGCACCGTAGTATTTTAAAGCAGTACCTTGTAACCTTTTTTTTCTGTAGGGATCCAACATCTGCTTGTCTTCTTGGATACGTTATTGCTTTGACTGGCATGTTCAACAGTATGGCACAAATATATCTATCTTGCATTTATTCAGTTGTTTTCCTGCTTAAAAATACTTCGAAAGCATGCATTTTAGTAGGTCGCCTCGCCTTTCCACAGATCTAACTTGCCCTGGCTCCCTGATCTGCTTATTTCCATGGAGATAGATACGTTAATTGCTATCCTGTGGAATATTCCAGGCAAAGTAATAACAAGCAGATGGCGGACACTCCATCAGAAAAGTTGCATAGTGTATCTCGTGCAAACCTGTCTTAATCCTAATACACGTTTGTTTCCTATTCTCGCATGATCCCCGACTGTCCTCCACTGAATCATTAAAACGCAGACAGCTCGATCGTCTCAGCCCTCGCCCTAGAGTCTTTGGGACATACAGAGCTACATATGGCTCTTATTAAAACCATGCCTCACCAGAGATTCCATTTCACATAATTTCACATGTATTCCCCTCTGAGTTCAGGGACTGTAGTTTTAAGCATCGTTCGTATTTACATTGTGGGTCCCATTGAGGCCCTTGTAACCACTCGCTGTGCACTTCAATGTCACATGAACGTTTCCTCTTCGGGACTGAAAACAGGTGCATTCTGGGAAACTTGCTAAGAAGCTTTGAGCAGTTTGATAGATTCATATTTATGTAAGCCACCATTTTCTAGCCTCAGCTCCCACCACCGACCACAACAGACGACTTTCTTGCTTTTGTTGGGTTGAAATGGTAAAACGGAAGCATTTTACAACACAATAAAAATATTATACAGACCTACAGTGTATCACATGGATAAAGACAGACATTTTCGAATTACTTATTTACTTTCATTTGCGTTTGGCGTTATAGTTATAGTTATAGTGTCAATCCACGTCATTTTGAGTACTTTTCAGCATTCACGAGATAAGCTATTTTGTTTTGTATCATTATTTGCTATGGCAACGGTGCTACTTTTTTATCTCTCACATCACATTACATCACTGTAAACCCCATGGATAACGGATGAAGCCTGCACTAAACTTGTCACTTTATATTAGGAGTCATAAATTCTGTTTTAAACAATAGCCAAGTGTCATTACATAGATGTGCAAGCTTGGCCATACTTAACAATCAGGCCTGTCTGTGTGTTTCAGAGTGATAAAATTTTAGTACCGTTGTCATAGCAATTAACGATTCAAAGCCAAATATTATGTCATTTGATTTTATGATGACGATGCAAAATGGCACCCGTAAATAAGAAGAGGGAGAAGAAGAAGAAGGTCGTGCAGCATACTTATAACATACAAATTAAAGATAACATTTCTTGATCAATGTTTCTTTTTACACCGGTCTTAATTATTCTCTTATTCGTTCTATTTCTTCTTCTTAGGGGACGTCTACATCCAGCCAACGCAGGACACGAGGAACCCGGTCATATATGGCGTGTTTTCAGTTTCTGGGTACGTTTTTTGACACTTTCATCAAACTTTGTGGGGAAAAAAATGAAAGTACTGTATATATTTGGGTTCACTCCTGAATTTCTCATACCTTTGCCTCAACCTCAAAGTGACGTCTCTCTCTGATATTGAAATATTTTTGGCTTACAGAGTGAAAGAAGTGGAAATTCAGTCTGGAGGGAGAGCCTAGTTTGATATCGTGTTTGGATTAAAATGTCAACTACAGATACAGATATATATAGACTTGGTGAAAGTATGGCGTGTCAGATACAGTTAACATCAGATGAATGCATTTACTATTTTACTTTGTCAATTCCAGGAAACTTTATTTGCTTTATCGAGTCGTTCAGTATCGACAGGTTTAATCAATTGTCTAATCCAGCTGTCGACTTTTATTGGCAAAGGAAGCTAAGCGTAGATATGTGTGGCAGATGTGTGGGTTGAGACGCAGACGCTGATCTTGAGGCTGTTTAAATCACAGTTTTAATTATATGCATGCATTGGAGGGGTAATGCCATACTGTGGAACATATCTATATCGGATTTATTTAGTTAGATGTGTTTTATTAGTCCAAAAATACATTGAAAACCATGCATTCTTACTGTGAGTGGGCTTGCTTCTCCACAAATCTGACCTGTAACTGCTTGTCTTAAGTGTTAAATGCCATACGGACAGGGACAGGTGGCGGATGTCCCACTAGAAAAGTTACAGAGTGCAGCTTTAATATAGTTATCATTTAATTTTGAGTGTATTTTCCACTTCCGATGTGCCACGTAATCAGTTTTTCCAATAAAATTTCTGCGATTCCGTGCATGTGAGAAGTAGATAGGGTTCATTTGTCCATCGTCTGGTAGGGCATCAGTTAGAAAACAGCTGAAAGCGTTAATGACAGGGCCGTGACAGAACCAGGCACGGATCCTCGCTGCACGTGTGGGTGTTTGTGTGTGTGTGTCAGACAGTTAGACTCTAGTTTGGGAGCGCTGGTGTTGACATGCATTTCCTATAAGAGGCAAGCTGAATACTATATAATGAGTAGGAAGTGGAGTTATAGTAATTATCCCTGTGCATTTCTCCTGCAGGGCTGTGTTCAAAGGATCTGCAGTCTGTGTCTACTCCATGGCTGATATTCGAATGGTTTTCAACGGCCCGTTCGCTCACAAGGAGGGGCCCAACTACCAGTGGGTGGCTTACAGTGGGAAGATCCCCTACCCTCGACCAGGCACTGTGAGTACAGATACACAGATATAGCTATACATGTTACACACCTCCTAATGGAGCGCTACTGTGGGTGGCCAAAGTCAAGTACAAAATGATCCATGTGACTGAATTATTAAACAGTGCAACATTAATCTAATCTTGTGGGGCTAATCACCAATTATATGTGTGTCACTGTTATAAATGATGCATTATCTGTCAGACATAATTTACGGAGCGGTGAACAGAAGCAACAAAATTCATCGGCGCATTGAGAAAAAACTGTACAAATAGACAGTTCATCAATAGGACATCCTGCCATTTCTTTATTAAAGCAACACTGCAAATTAAAAAAAAACAACAAAATGCAAAAACATAACTGTAAATATGGAGGATTGTAGCCAAGTTTGTGCAGTTTTCTATAGACTTACCTACATTGTGTTTTCTTTCAAATTACTTTTTCCCATTTGATTCACAGTGTCCTGGAGGTACTTTCACCCCCAACATGAAATCCACAAAGGATTACCCAGACGAGGTGATCAACTTCATGAGAAACCACCCCACCATGCATAATATGGTTTACCCAGTGCACAAGCGCCCCCTGGTGGTCCGGACCAATGTTGACTATGAGTTCACCACAATCGCAGTGGACCAGGTTACAGCTGCAGACGGCAACTATGAAGTGCTCTTTTTGGGAACAGGTCAGTGATAAAATATATATATGTAATCATTTTTTTCAGTATTAGGAGTATAGAAATGGTGTTGTCATACAAAGGAAGTTCAAAACATGTAGGTCTAGTCAAGGCTGTTATTAAAATATCTTTGCAGTTGTTATTTTATTTGATGAAACTTGAATTTAAAGTACTTTTTTTCTGATAAATTTCACTTCCATTTCATAATTTCATTTCAGTACCTAACTGACTGAGTATCTAGGAGTGAAAAGTATTGCATTTTAGTAGTTTTTCAAGTTTAACATTTGTTTATTTTTATTGGCAATACAATGAAGTGCCTGAAAATGATTGTGCTAGCAGCTCAAATCACAGCATTCATCTCTGAAGTGTTTTGATCATGAAGGAATGAGTTTATCACTTGGATGAACTTCATTTCTTCTGTAAAAGTGATTGAAATAAGAATCTTTTTGAGAAATGGTTTAAATATCTAGTATTTGAATACACATGTACGCACGCAGCACTCCTTTTTATTCTTGATAAGAAAGATAAGAAATTGACATTATGTTTTGTGTTTGTCTTGTAGACCGAGGAACAGTTCAAAAGGTGATAGTTCTTCCCAGAGACGACCTGCTGACAGAGGAGCTGGTGCTGGAGGAGGTGGAGGTCTTCAAGGTTTGACACTTTATTTCACTTCATTTGTGTGTAATTATTGCACATGTATTTACCTTCTTGTCCATCTTTACAGGTCCCTACTCCTATCACCACTATGAAGATTTCATCCAAACGGGTAAATATTTCCTCTTCTCTCTAAAGCAGATGTGTCAAACTCAAGGCCCAGGGGCCAAATGCGGCCCGCCATGTCATATTATGTGTCCCGCGACAAGGTAAATTTAAATGTTTGAAATGTAGTTAGATATTTATATCTTTGCAAATTTGAGACGAACAATTTTGCTGATGTGGCCCTCGGTGAACTTGAGTTTGACACCCCTGCTCTAAAGCAATAATATAAATATAAAGTGTTATTATTTATGCTAATTACGATTCCGTCTGTCATGTTTTTAGCAACAGTTGTATGTGAGCTCGGTGCTGGGCGTGACCCACCTGGCCCTGCACCGCTGTGATGTTTATGGAGAGGCCTGTGCCGACTGCTGTTTGGCCCGAGACCCCTACTGCGCCTGGGACGGCAAGTCCTGCTCCCGATACTCCGCCTCCCAGAAGAGGTCAGTCTGCACAACACTTGCAGTCATGCATATTATATGAGAATGTTTTTCATCATAAAAGTTTCCTTTTACTCCCATTTTAAAATGTATTTGCTCTGGATAACAGTGAAATGAACTGTCAAGTAATTGCACACAAAAATGTTGGGCAGTTTGAAAAACCCTAAATAAAAAAGATTTAAAAGGTTTGTGGTCTTGGATAAACCAAGACCACAGTGAATGGTTTTCATGGTCTATTGCTGTATTTAATTGTTTTGTAAATTCTTGTCAAGCATCACAGAACAATTATCTGACTTTTGGCTCTTAGTGCTTATTGATCACAAACTGCCTTCATAGATTTTTGCTAATGTTTCTTGCCATCCTGATATTGCAAATTAGCATTTCTGAGCTGGTTGTGCATTAATGCTAATGCATGCATATGTCAAAATTCATACTAAGCCACATTCTCTGACCCTCCTCTAGACGGAGTCGTCGACAAGATGTAAAGTACGGAAACCCAATCCGCCAATGCAGAGGCTACAATTCCAATGGTAAGTTCATAAAACAGCATGAAGTCTCCATTATAAAATATACTTTCTGTTATCTAATTTAAATTATATTATCTGATCCACAGCCAATAAGAACACACTGGAGTCGGTGCAGTATGGGGTGGAGGGCAGCACCACGTTTCTGGAGTGTCAGGCCCGCTCCCCTCACATGTCTCTGAAATGGCACCTGCAGAAGGAGAACAGTGACAGGAAGAAAGAGGTGAGCCTGGGGTTTTACATGTGGGCTATGAGGTAGAGTTTAGTGAGTGAGGATCCAGATCAGAGAGAGTCCTTTTAGGTTTAAATCAACTGGAAATATAATAATAATCATCTCCAACTAAATCACCAAATGCAAAACATCGACACCTTGGCCATCATTTACAATGTTTTTGTAGGCAAGAATACATGTATAATAAATAGACCATTTCTACATATGCCCCCTTTAAATTGTAATACTTCTAAAATATACGGTATTATATAGATTTTATCCAAGCTGGACCTTTATAATGCTGTTCTGCACACTGTTGAGTATATGTCAATTCATACTGAAGTAATAAGTTTAGAAATACATGCACAAATAGGTAGTGCGACTTTCAGAAAAGAAATTGTCAAATGTTTTGAAAGTTTTATTCAAACTATATATTTATAATTACTCCTAGCTTAAGCATACATTTATTGTGTCCTCTTCTGTGCACGTAGATCCGCTCTGAGGGCCGTATCCTGAAAACCGAACACGGGCTCCTGATCCGCTCTCTGCAGGGGTCAGACAGCGGCATCTACCAGTGCACCTCCACCGAGAAGAACTTCAAACACACCCTGGTCAAACTTCAGCTGGTGGTCCTGTCTGGCCGCACCGTCAACAACGTCCTGGTGGACACCGGCAGCCCCGCCTTGCCTCCCCTCCAGTCCAGCGCGTGGACCCCCAGCGCGGGACAGTACAAGGACCTCCTCACCATCCTCAGCCAGCCAGAAATGGGACTCATCAACCAGTACTGTCAAGATTACTGGCAACTCGGAGACAGTGGACTCAGCGATAGTCCCGTCATCAAAGCTAAAGGTTTGAAGGAGTTTAAGGAGCAGAGGAAGCCACGTAACCGCAGGCATCACGATGAGGAGACTACTGCAGCACCTCTCACATGAGGAGACTGTTAACGAGTATTTTCAAATATCAACACTGCTACCCCCCACCCACACAAGGGACGAACTTGAGCGACGAAGCGATGGACAAGAAAGACTGAAACCAAAAGCAAACAGCACAAACACATATTTATTGTATGCTGTAAAAAGTAAATCTTTGTTATCTAGAGAGATGTTTTGTGAATAGGTACTTGTGCAAATATGGTTGTTATATATTAGTGTTACTGTGTATTATGTTGAAAAATGTTCATGTTTGATGTTAATGGGACAAAGCTATAGTACATTGGAAAGGACTGTATAAGAAAAGGTGGAGTTTTCTGACTGCTGGCAGTATTCAGTCTTTTAAACTGGAGCCATGTCATTTTTGTGGTGAATTTCCGAGACTTCCTTTAAAAAAAAAAAAAAAAAAAGACTTTGTACGCTCAAAGCTGCACTTCAATGGACATTCGTAGATGCCTGGATGTTGCAGCTTCGACAACACGGACAGACAAATCGGAAGCTCATTGGCAGACAGTCCAGTAGCCCCGCCCCTGAGCGATCACATGACTATCTTCCAATCTCCAATGCTGTTTTGTTTATTTGTGAATAAGGCATCTTGTATCCCTGTGACTGTCGTGATAAGCTGTTTTGGAAAAGGGTCTTATAATAACACAATAGGAATTTCATTGCCTTTGTCTTTTTAGGGATTAGCAACTCCGGCAGCTAAATGAGATATTTTCAGAATTTAAAAGATGCACCTTCCGTTCTCAAAATCTGGATTAATACTCAACAATTTAAGTTTAATTAGTCTCTATAAAGCATGAATGATAGACTTAACTCATAATGGACAAATGAAGAAAGTTTATTAAGAATGATTCAAGCCCAGTTCTAATTAATCCCCTAACCCCAAGTAGTTACTAAGCCACTCTTAAAGCCACTCTATCTGCTCAATATGTATTTTAAGTTTTTGTTCATGCTTTATTAAGGCCAATCAAGGTGTAGTTATTACAAAGTGGTACCATTTTTTTTTTAAACTCACTGATTCAAAGTTTGCATTCCTAGCCATAAAATAAAAGGCCATTTTAAGAGCGCTAGAATTCACATTATAAGATTTTAGCACCAAACCGCAAGCTCACTAAATTATTGTTACACAAGCACAACCACTAAAAAGCTAAGGAGAAATGTAGCCAGTTGTTCCTTTACTTTGTGCATGGCATGTACAGTGTATGTGAATGGTACTTGTCTAATGTTGCCGTGGCTGTTCGTGAATGTCTTATTTCATTGTGGTACAAGAATCACCTTTTATGGTCGGAAATGTGGAGAGGGTGGATTTCACGTCAACACTTTTGTTTCTCTGTATGTCTCTTCTCCAGCATTATTTCAGTCTCCATTTGAGGTGAAGCGACGTATCTGAACATGCACAGTGGATGTTATTGTACTTGTAAATTGATTATCTTTTCTTCCTCCATAAATGTTGACAACTAATAAATTAAAGCTCTATATTTTATAATAACATGGGTTTTCTGGTCATCATGACAAAACTATGATTTAAGGCCTCAGTTTGGCCCTGTCTCGCAATGGTAAAAATGCATTGCAGATATGTGAGTATGTGAAAATTAACATCAAAACTAGTTGCTCTTCTGCCGTCTTGTGGCTGATGTGAGTACTTCAGTATCCTGTTCAAGGAACATGCTCGGTCCTCACAACTACAAATCCTACCTAGACTTTACTCCATTGCTGATATTGACCCCTTGTGGCTTATGGTGGTATTTCTGATCCTATCCAGATCCAGCTAAGACCTGAACGAGCGATTGTTTAGTTAAGTGGCAAATAGTCCATCAATAGGGCATCAAAATATCAGTGTTATAAATGCTTTCTTGCCTCATTGCTATGAAACCTTTCTGGTGCACACCGCTTGTCTCCATGGAGATGTACACAGAATGTTACACAATATGGCATTTATCTATCCCTGTGAAGACAAGCAGGCCATGCTGCAAGGCCAAGTTACTACTGGTAATGGCATGGCCACTGAATGAATGTCACATACCACCAGAAATGTTACTTAGTGCACCTAGGGGCCATATTTTACAACTCTATTTTCCCAGTGAAATAACATCCTACTAACAAACATTTTCAAATCAAATGCATTGTGAAAGGAACATACAGTATATGCATAATTAAAAGTGAGTGGATTAGGATCCTTAGCAGGTCCAGATTGAGGTCAGTGAGATGTGTCAGGTGAAAGTGCAAATCTCTTTAAGCACTTCAGAGCTGCACATTATCCATGTGAAATAAAAGACTCTGAGTCTGCTGTATCTGTTCCACTCGAGACTATATCTGACCTTATCCATTTAGCACAGTGACAGTGCCATAAATAGAGTATGTTCTTAAGTTAACAAGCTTAAAATTCACTTATTATCATTTATTATTATTTTTTTTTTCAAAACAAAATATAATATGAAAACATAACTATGGGAATTTTTAAAACATTTCATTCAGAACTGAACCAGAGCTGGACAGATAACCAGTGGAGGGAACGCCCTCACCTGGTTTGAGGCCCTGTGCAGAGATTAGGATTTGAGCATCTTCCGCTGAGCGCAGCAGTCTCCCAAAGGTGAGCCCCGTCCTGCACAGGCCTGTCACAGCCGGTCACTGTTTCACGCCTGTCCTTGGTCTCCATTGGTCCTCTGGGTCAGGTGGACACAGGATCCCCCAAATCCTCTCCTAAGTTCAGCTCCTACTCTCCACTGGTCAATCGGTGTCTGCAGCCCCCTCTGGCACATTGTAGCCTGCATCCGCTTTACTTTTTTAGTTGTTTTTTTTTTTAAAAAAAAAAGGTCTAAAGCAGGGGGACGCAGGATGGGTGCCGGAGCGAGCGCCGAAGAGAAACGCTCCCGAGAGTTGGAGAAGAAACTCAAGGAAGATGCAGACAAGGACGCCAGGACAGTCAAACTGCTGCTGCTAGGTAACACCAGACAAAAATTGTCAATTAACACAAGATACAGGCCTGATAAGCAATTAGAAAACAAGAGGAATACATATTATCTAATATACTTTAAATGATACTCAGTACTATGCTGCATTTTGCTCTCAATAATTTAGAAGATTGAAACACATATATTTCTATTTTGCACTGAAAGGTCCTATATGTACCACATGGTAGAATAGTTTAAAGTTGGAAAAAGTAATAAAATGTGACAGGATAAAAGATGGTTTTGTTTGAACAGATTTCACTCTCCTTGTTCAAACAGTGGAATTAATCCATGTTAATCTTGAAACAACAGAGCATCAATACAAAGAGCTTATCACTGAAGGACACACCTAATACCTCACCTCAAAATGTCCATCGAACATCATACAAACGCTTAAATACATCAGCAAACATTCAAACACATCAGCAAACATTCAAATATGTCACTTAAACATTTTAAGCTAATATGTATTTTGTTATAATTGTAATAGTCGTAGAAAATGCACTGCGCTTTGTCATCACTACTCAATAATTAGGTCATAGACAGCGCCTCGGGATTAAACAAGATTAGATGTATATATGTTAAATTCGTAGAACAAGACAAAATTTTACATCTCACCATTTGAAAATACACAAAAAAAAAAAAAATTATAATAATAATAAATTTAATTAATTAAAACTCTTCTTTTTTGGCCATGACAAACTTCCATTGGCTTGGATTTGTTTAGCTTTCATTTAATTTCCATCCATATTTTCTACAATGTTATTTTCCTCAAATTGAGAGCAGTAGAGCAGCAATAAACTGAAACATTAAACATATTCTAATTGTTCAGGTGCTGGAGAGTCGGGCAAAAGCACAATTGTGAAACAGATGAAGTAAGTTTTTTGTTGTTTTTTTTTTTTTCATTTCTCTTATTTAGTTTTTGATTTCTAGTCTAAATATTTGGACCATGATTCTCCTAACAGAATTATCCACAAAGATGGTTACTCGCTGGAGGAGTGTCTGGAGTTCATTACGATCATCTACAGTAACACGCTGCAGTCCATCATGGCCATTGTCAAAGCCATGAACACACTCAACATCAACTATGGACACCAGGACCAGGCGGTAAACAGGCACAGAATAACACAAAATGCACAGTAGGTAAAAGATAGTCCTGAACAAGCCTAGCTCAAGATCTGGAGATGGGTCGCACTGCTCCTGACAGGTTGGCTCAAATAAGACACAACGATGTAAAACTAAATATTATATCTTTTGAATGAGAAACTGTACAATGTAGCAGAAAGCTGAAACCCAAAGCAAATTTTCATACAAACAAAATGACTTTTCTTGTCTATGTTCCATTAGTATAAACCAAACTATATTCAACTTTTTGTACCTTTAGGATGATGCGAGGAAACTGATGCACTTGGCAGACACTATTGAGGAGGGCACGATGCCGAAGGAGCTGTCTGACATCATCCTGCGTCTGTGGAAAGGACTCTGGGATCCAGGTGTGCTTCGAACCGCGCCTCCGAGTACCAGCTCAACGACTCTGCTGGATAGTAAGGAGAAACATTTATGAGTATATATATGTGAGAAGATACTGGAGAAGGCGTATGCTAGGAGGTGTTTGGGAAAGATGCCTAAGTCTTGAATAGAATTTGCTTCCATTTCAGCGCAAAACTTCACCTCTCTCTTATATTTTCTCCTCAGCTATCTGAACGATTTAGAGCGTCTGATTCAGCCCGGGTATGTGCCCACTGAGCAGGACGTGCTGCGATCTCGAGTGAAGACCACTGGTATCATCGAGACCCAGTTCTCCTTCAAAGACCTTAACTTCAGGTATAACAAATGAAAGTATGAAAGTGCATATTCCAGGTTAGACTACTGACTTCACTAAAATATTGTTAACATCAGGCTCAGGATTTTACTAAGAATCGTGACGAGGTTTTTACTTTTTTACCCTACAGTGGGGAACTAAAAGTGGCTAATTTACACACTACTTATGATTTGATTGTCTTATATATTTGATAAACCTCTTTATTTTCTGAACCTTTAAATTGCAATACATGTTTAAACAGAGATTTGCATATGATGATGACATAGATGGGAGGATTTGTTTCTAGAGCTCAACTTTTCTTCACAAACTACACTTTCCTCGAATCCTGGACCTTTCAGTTACACCTTATATTACGTGTCTTCTCAGGATGTTTGACGTGGGTGGACAGAGGTCAGAGAGGAAGAAGTGGATCCACTGTTTTGAAGGAGTGACCTGCATCATCTTCATCGCGGCTCTGAGCGCCTATGACATGGTGCTGGTGGAGGACGACGAAGTGGTGAGAACAGATTTTATCACATGCTCTTTATTTATCTTTTCAAGTGGAAGGATACGCCACCTCCTTCATCACTTTGCACAGAAAATGTTCCGCAGTATAAAGCTGGTATAAAGCTGTCTTATCATACATGGAGATAAGCAGGTGATCAAGTTACAGGTCAGATCTGGGAGGAGATGACCCTGCTCATATTAAGAACGCATGAACTTCAAGGTATTTTTGAGCAATAAAAACGCTGTAATTAACTAAATGCAAGGAACTAGGAACTAACACTGTCAAATAAAATATCATATCTTCTGGAATTTGGAAAGTCCTCAAAATGTCACCTATAACAGGAAGCTGAAACCCATAAATACTGTGTTTCCTCTGCTGGTGGTGTAACCTCCACTGGAAAAGTTACACAGTGCACCTTTAATAACATATGAATCTGTTTTAGAACCGAATGCATGAGAGCCTGCACTTGTTCAACAGCATCTGTAACCACCGCTACTTCGCCACCACCTCCATCGTCCTGTTCCTCAACAAGAAGGACGTGTTTGTGGAGAAGATCAAGAAGGCTCACCTGAGCATGTGCTTCCCTGAGTACGACGGTGAGTGCAGAGCAGGCCTGAATGTGGAAGGTCTGGGTTTATTCAAATTAATTCACTATGGACATTTTTATTATTATTATTGGTTATTGAGGCATCAAGACAATGATCCCCCAGGGGGCACCAGAGATCACAACCCCAGGCTGATTAGCAGTGATTTGAGGTGTTAGTCATGGGGATTTGGTTATATTTGGAGCCCAGTTTAGTCCTGATGCAGACTTGGTTTAGCCCTGTTCTTGTCCTGGTCTAGTCTAGGATTAGTTTTGAATTTAGTAAAAGTATAATCACAATTTTGATGTGTTTATGAGTCAGTGTGAGGGCAATGTGTTGCATTTCAGAACTGCTTGGGTTTATCTTAGGCAGTGCTTTTTTTGCAAGTAATTCTAGGATCATAGCTTCAACAATAAACACAGAAATTAACCCATGTTATTATAAAGAACTGGATACACTTATCTAAACGATCCACTGTATTAATTGCTAACCTGTGGCATTTTGATTCAAGTATGTTTTTATATGCTCCCCTCTGTGAAAAAGGCCCTGTCCTAAGCAATGTCCTAAACACGATTTGGTTTTGGGATTGTGTGTCATACTGAATAGTCCTGTTCTGTGCAGGTCCTAACACTTACGAGGATGCTGGTCACTACATAAAGATTCAGTTTTTGGACCTGAACATGCGCAGAGACATCAAAGAGATCTACTCCCACATGACCTGCGCCACAGACACGGAGAACGTCAAGTTTGTGTTTGACGCTGTCACTGACATCATCATCAAAGAAAACCTCAAGGACTGTGGGCTGTTCTAACTGCCCACAGCAGGAAACACAGGTACTGAAGAGCACTGTTAAAGCTGCTCTGTGGAACTTTTCTGACGGGGGTCCACCACCTCTATGTCTCAGTGGACATGTTATTGCATTGCTATTTTGCGGGAGATACTGTGCCCATGTCATTTCCCTTTGGATCAAAAGTTTGTCTAAATTTAAGTAAGTCTAAATTTGAGTTATGTTCTATAGTATGGCCTTAAACTAAACTAGTGTTTATTTTGTCATTGGTGCTTTTATTACTCAAGAAAACATGTATTCTGACTTTGAGCAGTCTCGCCTCTCCACAGATCAAACCTATAACTTTGCGTAGTAGCGCCACCTGCTTGTGAAGATCGGTTTAATGCCATACAGTTGAACATTCTAAACAAATCATTAACAACTCTGTGGACACAAATAGGTGGAAGACCCTCCAACACAAAAGTTCCATAGTGAACATTTAGTGCACAGACATAATTAACACTATACCATCTTTTTACAGTTTGCTTCTACCACCTCCAGGACTCCACCTCCTCCTCCTCCTCCGCTGTGGACCTAATGTCAAGCTTTAATTGTCAACTAAAACGACAGCACATACGCTGATTGTTAGTCGGTCTGTTTATCGGAGGCCTACGTTGATTAGTTGAAATCTCAGGACCAAATATTTTTTCTAACATCTGAATAAATACATGGAAATTGAAGTAAATTTATGTTAAAATAAGAAGTTCTCACCGCCTGCAATTGCACTTCACTCAGTGTCAGACGAATGTATGCGTAAACAAGACAATAGTAATGCTTCTGTGTACAGTGTGTAAGAGGATAGCTCATAGATGTTGGGCTTCTATACTTTTAGGGACATTACATTGATTTGCACTCATTTCCTCGAGACTAATCCTGACCTTAACCTAAACTCTAATCTTATTCTATTTTAACCATATAATAACTATATAGCATATCGTTGATCTAATGACAAAGTATGTTATGGGGACCTAATATGTGTCCCCATAAAAGAGGTATGTCCCCATGAACTGAGTGTGTATAGATTTTAGTCCCTGCAATGTAATAACTATCCACCCAAAAGTATTAGCAACATTTAAAAATGTAAAACATACTGGATATTTTGGAACGTCAGTTTAACTATTACATAAATCATCTGACTTGTGTAAACCTATATTTAAACACAAAGCTTGTATAGTACTTTGTTGTTGTTTGAATAAAAAGCAACACAGATAAGGGTCTTGTTCACAATTTGTTTTATTAATACAAATTTTAGCCCTATTTCAATACATCTAATGTTGCACAGATTTCAGAAAAACCTGAGACATTTTAAAATCAAGGCTTAAGACAATAGTTTTCCAAGGTATTGTGTAGAATGAGTAGGAAGTAGAAAGAACTATTAACCAAACGCAACTAACTTGACAAGGAACCATTTTGGACATTCACAGTACCGCAACTCAATGCAGTTAACCAGAAAAAATAAGTAATTTTGGCAATAAAGGAGAGTTAGATTTGGTCTGCCCTGAGTTTACATGAAAACAATTGTGCAAAACTGAAGAGAAAGTTTGATAGCAAATTCAGAAAGTAAAATTGTTACTATATTAGTTTGTCTTGTCAGCTTAAAGAAATATTTGTACGAACACTTGACATGGACACAATACATGGAACAGCAATGTGTGCAACATCAATGGCTTTGAACAAAATGTTTAAAATAAGTTTGAAGGCACTTTAAAATACAGCAAATAAAGTAAGAGATGACAGTTTGCTTCTTCCGCAGCACTACATCAACAAATTGCAATATTTTGGGGACATACGTTTTTTTTAAAATTTTGCCTGGCAAGTCCAGAATGATATCTTTCTGCATGTTTTATAGAGACAGTGATTATGTAGAAATCTGCAACGTTTTTCAGTCCCCTGTGGTATTTTTTTTCCCTTTCTTTTTTCCTCATAGCAGCTATATTTGTTTTGATACACTGCACCATGCATTTCCCTGATTGGCAAGTCCACCGGTCAATCATGAACTCTGAGATATTCAACGATGACCTTTGTAAAATACTAAATTATGGATCCTAGGCAATATTTTATTGGTTTAGTGTTAATTGATTGTAGATTGATTATAAAAAGGAGAAATCTAGCAGGAGATCTTCTGTGCATTTCAAGAAAAAAGGTCTGTTCCATAATATTAAGTTTGTTGATGTGCAACAATATGAGAAGCAAAGAGATACTTTAACTCCTCTACATGCCTATATCCTAAAAGTACTATTGTCTATTAATTGAAATATCAAGTTTAAATGTTACAAAATGGAAATCCAAACCAATACAAGACAGTACAATACGACCTGGGTTATGAAAATGGTGCATAGGACTTGTCCATTCCTTGTTTGTTCCAGCCCTTTTTCTTTAACACAACGGTTCTCAAAGTGTGGCCCAAGGACCTGTGGTGGTACTCAGGACTATTTTGGGTTCAAGCCATATTTGTGATTTAATTTTTAGAATCACTGCTTAATGTCGGTTTAGACTTGGTTTAGACTTGGTTTAGACTTGGTTTAGACTTGGTTTAGACCCGGTTTAGACCCGGTTTAGACCCGGTTTAGACCCGGTTTAGACCCGGTGTAGACCCGGTGTAGACCCGGTGTAGACCCGGTGTAGACCCGGTGTAGACCCAGTTAAACTTGAGTTATACCTATATAATACATCATTAAAAGTCTATTTTGGTTTTGGTTTGAAAAACCCCAGTTTAAGCACTTTAGTTTTGTAGACGGATGAAGAGGCACTAGGCACCTGCTAAGAACTGTTTTCACTGAATTCACACTTCACTGGTCGGTGGTGTATCTAATAAAGTGGACACTAAGTGTTTAAAGTTGCTAATTGGCACTGTTCCCATTGTTCAAAAATAGTACTGATACATTCACACAAAATACAATTGTAGTAAAAGTCTTTCACTCATCCACCTATTGACCAGCAAAATTAAATACTCAAACACACTCAAATCTAAATAGTTTCTCAGGTATTCCTGTAGCCTGGCCAGCCAGCAATTAGTCTGGTCCTCTTTTGGGGTGAAGTTTATGCAATGTAAATTCCAATATATATACTTTAACAAACAAAAACTATATCCACAGCTGTGATAGTTTAGCAGGACTGTTATTGAAAGGAATAAAACTTAGTAAAAAAAAAGGTTTAAAGATTTAAAGCTTATGTAATTTTCCTGGTGGTGGGGTCCGCCACTTGTCTCCATGGAGATGTTATTGCTTTGCCTGGAATATTCCCCAGTATAAACTTAAGATAGATAAGTTTAAGTTTATTGTAATTATTCAATTTGAGGTATTTTTATTGAGAAACTAAGAAAATGCAATATCCCAAGCAAAGAAATAACATCTGTTTGAAGACAAGCAGGTGACAGATCACCTGCCAGAAAAGTTACATAGCTCATCTTAAAAGACCCACTTCACCCCAAAAAGTGTATTGGTTTGGATAACCAGGCCAGGATAGTATTTCTAGAGTGAATGCCAAGCAGCAAACCAGGTACAGAGCGGTCGGCACAGTTCTCTTGTTCTCTAACCTTTTCCATGGATTTTGTTCTGAGGTGATGATTTGAGTTTTTTAAAACAGTCCCACCATGTGGTCGATCTGCCTCATGTACACACTCTTCAAAGGCAGGGCATAGCGCCGCTCCTCTGGTATTCGGTCACACTGCGGAAAAAAGAAAGTGATTAGATGATTAGATGAACTCAAACTTATGGCTACTTGACAAGATTATAGCATTACTTCCTGCTTTACTAATAATATACTGGTAAATGCTTTTGATTTACATGCAAACAGCACAAATCTACCCTCATAAGCAGATTTTTGCAATCCATCTGAAATTAGTTTAAATAAATTAAGGTGATGAAGTATCTCACACACAGTGAAAAAGGACAGTAAAATTTAACAAAATGTGCAGAATTATTACTTTTTACACCAATTTTTAAGATTACACACCTTTTTTTTTTAATCAGCTGTAGATTTTTATTCATTCAATTTTAAATATACTTGACATACATTATTTTTTCATAATTTCAAAATAACAATTTCGATATTGAAATCACAATTTACATATTGGCCACTCCACTGCTAGTTTCCAGTAGCTTAAAGTGCCCACAAATGATTTCTTTGAGTATTATCGTTGCATTTCAGACTCACGTTGCTGGTGTTGCTGTGCTGCCATGTGGCCGGCCCCGTCTCTCTCAGGGCTCCATCTTCACAGGGCCCCAGGTCACTCCACTTTCGCTCCCTGAAGCGCTTGTCTATGGGCACTACATGTCCCTCTGTGGTGAAGATGTACTTATTATCAGACCTGTGCAGGGGGTTGTCCTCATCGAACAGCTGCGAGCACACAAAAAAAACAATAGAGAACACATTAATGGAGAGGAAAAAAAACATGTTATTAATCATAATAAAATGGCTTTTGTGTGGTTTCAACATGTTGTTGCACATGGTCAACTGGTCATATACTAGTCCTGTTACTGATCCATTCTAAAACAATTCATACTTTGAGGAGGCGGTATTGATACTGAAGAAAATTGCATAAGGCACATTCGGCTAATAACTTTGGATTTGTATTCCTACACAGCTTCCCAACTGTTGGCAAACTGGAACATTATACATGATAATCAAATGCAGTAGGGCTGTGCAAATCAACAAATTAGAATTGTAATTGCTCCATAGACATAATTAAAGTAATTATGAGAAAGAAACTAAATGTATTACAACGTACCAGATAAAGGTATTTGCACGTTTCACTGAGAAAGAAGCTCTCCATGCGATCTTCTTTTGATTTGTCGACAACATGGTGGAGAGTGGCATATCCACACCTGCAAAAAACACAGCCTAGTTATAGTATTTTTAAAGATTATTTAAGGACAATTTTTTTGTCTTAAACAGACATACCTGACTTTGGCATTTTTCTCAAGGCTCTGAAGAATATCCATGCCAACATGCAAATAGAAAGGGTTTTTTGTTGCCTGTAAGACACAAAGTTTGAGGTGAGTGATATAAAAGAATAAAACTTGAGGAGCTGTCTCTGCAGACATTGATAAATAGACAATTGGTCAATCTACATCAAGATAGAAAAGGTTTCAAAGTTAGCTATATGGACAATGTTGTTTTTATTTTTATTTTTTAAATCAAGCTGTTCTGACGTTTGGCAGCTATAACGTACTACTCTGAGGAGCTAGAATTTATATTGCCCTGAGAGGAGGGTAGCTAGATCATGACCAAGTAGAAATTAACCATTTTGGAAAAATATCCAATTGTAATTGTAATTTATGTTTATATTTTAGAACAATTCTCTCAAATGATTACCAAAAGTCTTTATATTTACACTCTTACAATACCTGATAGAGCAGGTAGGTGGACTCCACCAATTCAGGCCTCAGGGGGTAGAAGAGCACATCAGGTGCCTGCAGCTGCCAGTTGTACCTCTCTGGCAGGGCCCCAAAGCGCTTCCAGATGGCATAGTAGAATGCATGCAGACAAATGGCATTATCCACATCTCCATTTAACACCTACAAAAAAAACAAAAAAAACACACAAAACAATGTGAAGTAATGGAATGATATGATAATGTGTTAACTACTGCATGTATTGTGTAATGTGACAGGATTTAAACAATGTGGATAATACACCATCACAAAAGGTATGGCATTCAACATATCTAAATATTGTATCTTTGAAATGTAGAGAAGTTCTCACAAAATCCTTCAAATCCCAAAAGAAATTATTTTCCTGAAACCCATGAATGGAAACAAGCAGAAGGCGCATCCAGGCCAAGTTACAGGTCAGAGACACAAGACTGCCCATAGTAAGAATACATTTTAAAGATACCGTATATTTCTGTTATAGGAACACATATAGCTGCTCCAATTATCTGACCTGCAGTCCAGGGAAAAAGGCTTGGAGAGAGTCGATCCAAGTGTTCATGATTTCACCGTTGAACATGTTGACGTTCACATACAGAGGTGGGTCTCCCTCACCCTCATTACACGACTCACGACTGGGGACAAAAACACACATGATAAAAGTTAACTTGTTCAATATATGCAGTTCACTTGCTCAAAATAAATGAACAAAAATGAAAACCAAAGTTGAGGAAGAGGAAAAACGCAATAATACATACAAATAATATATTTGCAGGTCTATCACAATGACAGCTGATAATGGCATGGAATAACTTTGGGATCAAAGGAAGCATTAATTGGACTATACCATAATCGTCAAGAGAAGATAGCAAGTAAGAATTTCTTTTTCTCTTTCTTTTGCTTTAACTTTTGTTTGTGCATAACAATTCATGGGTTTCAAGCTATGGCAATGGCCCTCTGACTACAGCAAAAGATCACAAAATCCTTCACATAGTTGGAATAGTCTCAGTGAGGAAAACATTTTTTTTTATTTATTTCATTATATAACTGCATTACACGACCATCTTATCTTGGCCATCTATGACTGTGTCTCTTGTCCCAACACATGATATTTAGGTCAGTGCCTGTGGAGTGGGCCTCACCCTCTTCTCAAATGGTTCTGGATGCTCTCATAAGCTGACTGGAACATCCGGTAGTCCTCCTTCTCCCCAAAAAGGATGTATGATTTCAGTAAATACTCATAGAAGGAGTCCATCCCCGCTCCGAGCCCACTCTGCTTCCCAACCCACTGTCCTGTTTGGATGTTCACTACATTTCCTGCAAGAAGAAAAAGCATTGTCAAAATCTTCAAGTCTATCAAAATGTACCAACCAACCAATAAAATAAACAAACAAACAAACAAACAGGTATACTGTAATACCAAGAGTGCAAGTACTAATGTAACGGTGCCCATACCTGGACTAAAACTCTAAGATCACATTTCTTCATAGTTTGAACAACAAAATCTGCCAATATTACATTAATAGTAATGAATATACTATGACAGTTTTTTTTTTTTTTACAATATTACAATTTTTTTACAGCTACATTTCAACCAAAGCTTTCAGATTCAAGGGCAAACACAAGTGGCAGACTAAAATTAGACCAACATTAAAACATTAATACTAATTATTTATAAAAGCGAAAAAAAACCTACTAAACATCTGCACTCATTAAATCACTCACAAAAGAACTAAAACACATTTAAACTTTTCACAATACTAATACCGGTATGAGATTTGTGTTGGTTTCAAATGACTAAGTACATACCTAACAAACCAGTTTCATTGCTTCGTAGCTTCCACAGAGCTCTGACAGCTCGTCTGGCCACCCACTCGAACGTCGAATCTCCAATAAGTCGACTCAAAATCCCAAACTCCACCAGCAAAGAGCCAGCCCCAGCAGTGCAGGTCTCATTGATGCTGTCAGGGGGGACTCCAGTCTTTAAGTTCACCTGCATTTAACACACAAATGAAACTAAAGTCTGTCAAAGTTATAAAATGAAGTATGAGACTGTAACCCTCTTTAACATGTACAACATGTTAAACTCAAGTTGTACTTTTTCTCACAATATCTCAGCTTTGCACAAAATCTACATTTAACAAACACCTGGAGGAAGGCTGTGCTGGGCTGAAAAATATTGTTGTGCATTTTAATGCCCATGCTGTGAAAAAATTTAAATTAATCAATACAAATTCTCAAGAATATTTCACTACTCACCCTGGGATAAGGAATGCCAGTGTTTGTGTTCTCGAAGGCTGGCAGCAGACGTACAGCCAAGTCGTGAGCCAAATGCAGCAGTTCATTGTCGTAGTCCTCAAAACTCACCTCTCCAAACGGGTGCTTTGGGTCGGTCAGGAGGATATGTGCCGAGATCAGACTTCCTAAAATCCTTCAAGTGGAGGGAAAATATTTATTAAATGCAATTTATGTATTTTCACAGCCTCTGAGATCATAAAACAGTATTTGTACCTGATATTTGCTTCAAATACTTGAACTGTCGAGTCTTTGTCAAATGACACTGTATCTATCACCAGCTTCACCGCTTTTTGGAACTCTGACACATTACCAAGCACCTAGGAACAAAATATAAATACAATGTATAAACAATCTGACAATAATACAAGTCTACTTGATAAATATTTCTGTGCCATTTGTTTTTAATACTATAAATGAATGTGGCACATTATAGACGTTCAGATGAACCTTCTTACCAAAAGAGTGTCAAGGGTGTCTATCAGTGTGAGTGAATAATTCCCCAAAACATCATTAATGTTGATGTTTGACCTGAAATTGAAAAAAAACAAAACCATATAGTTAAATGACAAAAAATTAACAAGACAATATAAGACCATTTTTCCAAGTAGGACACTATGTCCGACCTAATAAAAAAAATACAATTTTAAGGTGATATGAAGAGTGTGAAAACTTGTTTTGCTTTAAATGTAGAAATTAGGATAAACACATTGCACATTCAGACGATGACCATCTTTTATGTGTTTTGAATTGTCCAATGAGGTGTGAATGGTCACGTGTATGTGGTCAAACTAACCATTACATGAAAAACAAGCGCAGTGCTGATGTGAGCACAGGTCAGTAGTCTGCAGAATTTGACTGTCTGAGCCTATGCAAATAGCCACAGTTAGAGAAGTGTCCAGGTGTCTCAGGACAGTGACTCACGGGTTTAGCACGTCTGGTCCCCTGCCTTCACAGTCTATGGGGTTGAGCTCATCCTTGGGAAAAGCATATTTCATGTAATTGTCATATCCAAAATAGAACATGTCTCTGGCCATGTCTTTCATCTTTGTCTTGAGAGACTCCGGGAAGGAGCTGTATCTGCGGACGTACTCGTCCTGTCTGCCCTGGAAGAGCCCCAGGTAGGACCGCGGTGGTGCGGGCTGCTGTCCCGCCTGGGCGCAGGTACTCTCCGTCTCTTCATATTTCTTCCCTTGTATTTGTTGAGACCAAGTCTTACCTTTGGACTCGACACCCTTTTCTTCACGAAATAATAAGTCTAGTTTGTGCAAATTAAAACTTAGATGAAAGTTAAATCCGAAACTGACGCCTGGTCCCAGTCCAAACGCTAGCCACAGCAAACAGCTGAGAGACAGTCTCAAAACGACTAGCCCCACAACTAATGACCTCCATTGCATCTTTGCCCCGGGACGATGTTAAAACACATTCTTTTCCTCCACACGCCGAGTGAGGGGTTTGTGAAATTCTCGCTTTATTAGATGTAACTTGGTTCACAGCTTGAGCTGGGTAGTAGCGGTTCCTCTTTACACGCTTCCTGTCAACAAATGAGCCTCTCCCTGATCTGAATTCTGATTGGTTCGCAGGGGACGCTGTCAGTTAAGACGCGCACAGCCATTGGACAACGAGCTGTCAATCACTTTAAGGTTACATGGTTTACCTGACGTGTCTCACAGGTCCATTGAACTCATCTACCAATAGGGAACAGCCACAGAGATGATATACTCGAATGATTCTAATGAAATTATTATAACTCCTTTTCGTTACTGTATTCAAATTCGGTTTCAATTAAAGTTCATTTTTAAGTTTATACAGTACAATAAACCCATGATTCTCAATACAATGAAATGAAGGTAAGAATACTACAACTACTACTAATAATAATAAACATAATCGTATTAACATTTGTATTTACCATTGTTGCCACATTATTATAGTAAGTAAGCCCAATCAAGAGTCTCAAAAAATTCAAGTTGAACAATAAAGCACAACTGTCCAATAACTAAATTAAAACATTTGCCTTTAATTTTTGTATATATTGAGTTGGTGAATGACATAGCCCAGACAGCAGGCCCCTTTGCTTCAAGAGGTGAGAGATACCGCACAAGGCACTTCATATTCTGCCACTCTTTAAAGCTCAGAGGCAGCACAAAAGACATCTTCACATGAAGGCTAAAGAACAGAACCAACCATCCAATGCAATACAGCTTACTTACACTACTAGTACATTCAAACTTTTAAATAGTTTCATACAGTATATTCACACGCATCAGTAAAAATCATACTAGCTGTATTTTTGTACAATCTTCATAAACTGACCTTTCTTAATGCACAATCGCATCTAAAATTAAAACAGCCGTTTTAAGCAGTCATCAAAAGGAAAATTTACATAATAATAGATATGATATTTCTTGGCATCAGCTGTATGCTTAAACCTAATTTAATGATCACAGGCATTTAAGTTTATGATTTTCTGTACCCTCAGTGTCACAAACCACCAAACATTTCAGCCAGGAAAAGCTGTTCAGAAGCCAATCTCTAGGTAACAACATTTTACAGTATATTACAATGCCAATCATAACACACCCTTGCTCCTTCAGTAATACACTCTTGGGCCTTGTTGGAGAAAAACAAAACTAAAATAGAAAATAATGTAAATGGCAAGTTTAACAGTGCTGCACATGGTTTTGGAAACATGACTGTACATAACTGCAGTGATAAATGTGGCTTGACAGAGAAAAACATTAGGAAACAATTAAATGTTTTCAGCTCCTCCTGGATTTTGAGTGCTGGATGAGCCACTGAAGAGTAATATCTGAATACAAAAGATAAAATACACACATTATATCAGGGTTATACATGGCTACATTGTTTTATGCATTAAAGTTAAAAAGTGATTAGAAAATTCAACTTACCTATGTTGTCTTTTTCTTTGCAGGAAATTGAGTAGCAGCAAATCTCTCTGTCTTGAATAGCTGACAGATTCCTACAACACCAAAAAAACAAAACATTAAATTATCAGTTTGATGTTGTCAATTTAAGTATTGTCTTTCTAAATGTGACAGGACCCCCCTCAAAAAAGAGAGCTCAAGAGGTTATCCTTAATAATGCATAAAACATTTTAAAAAGCTGATCGTCTGGGTCATTTTTTGCCAGTGATCTTCTAGTAGTTTGGTTTAATGTACTGTAGTTGTTTTTGCACAGATAAAAAGATGTTATAATGCCTGTCCACTGCTATTATTTATTACTCAACTGCCTTTAGAGTTTAGTTTTTTTTTCTTCTCCTCAAGTATATATGAAATTCTTGAACAAATCAAATGTTAACAGAAATGAATGGCATTGCATTGGATGTAACTTCTCAAGATAAGGTTGTTCATCAGTGTCATCTGTTGTTGTTCATACTTACATTTTTTCAATAAGCTGCTTTTCATCTAATGCATTCGGAAGATCCCTTTTATTGCCAAGTACCAAAACCTTTAAATAAATGTTTAAAAAAAGCATTATTTCAAAAACCCTCAAAATACAATAAAAATGGTATTAGTGAACTTACAGGAATTCCTTGCAATTGAGGTTTGTCTAATAAATTATGAAGCTCATTTCGTGATGCCTCTACCTTTTCTCTGTCTGCTGCATCAACCATGTACCTAAAAACAAAACATACCATTTGAAATGTTTCCTAATTGTCTAGTGTAAATTCTTCACCATTTAAATCAAACTAATAAACTTACACGATTGCATTGACTCCCCGACAGTATCGTTCCCACATGCTCCTGAACCTTGGCTGCCCCCCTATATCCCATATCTAAAAAAGAAACGCATGAGTCAGATTACAACAAAACCAAATAATACAATGAAGTCATTAAATATGTTTTCACCAATAACATTATATGTTTGTGTACCTTGATAGTCACATTTCCTTTGGTGACTTTTCTCATGTTGAATCCAACTGTTGGGATCATGTCTTCACTGAAATGTCCAGACTAAAAACAAACAAAAGTTGTTTTGCTACAAAGAACTGTATCAATAATAAATACATACACATACACACACACACACACACACACACACCCCCACACACACACACACACACACACACACACACTATGGTGGCCCCAATTAGTCTGTCTTTCTTGAATGATGATCTTTAGTGCTCCCGTACTCTTCAGAGATTTGTGGGAATACTACAAACCTTTACAATATTGTGTATATGTATACTGTATTTCTCTCCTCTACAATCTACATCATACTGACATTAGAACTTCCTGGATGAGAACTTTTATTTCAATCAAGCAAAGGGAATCATTGCTTCGAGTCTGTCATATCTCATTTTTAGTACCACTTTTGATGTGGTTTACACACACTCCTGCAGCACATGACTTCTGAGTCACCTGACGAAGCTAAGTGGAAATGAGTGCAATGGTCTTATGACTGAGAGGAAGAGGAGGAACCACCATCCACTGCTACAACTCATTCACCCAAAAACGAACTACACAGGCACACCACACACACTCTCCTCTTGCTACAGGAATGAAGCTTAACAACCGATCAGAGAAGGATTTCCTGTAAAAGTACTTTAGTTGAATTGGAAGTAACCATTTGATTGTTATTGGGCAAACTGGAAGAAGACATTTGTTCATTTTCATTATTACTTTACAAGAGATATGCCTGATCAAGTATTTATAATAGATAGAGATAACGGGCAGGTTTATTAAGCAAAATTATTTTTTTATTTATAATTGTAATTGTTTATTGCTACAAAGGATGTGCCCAAATGAGAACATAACCATTTTGATAGCCCTTGCTTTTGAGCATAAAAATAATCAAATCAACATAAGGTACAATATGAACAGTTGCTGTTGCAAGTATTTACAGAAATGTGTTTTTCCTCTTTGATTTTATTCTTATACATTTATAAATGTATTTGTTGTGTTCACCAAGTAGTTAATAGGTTTACTGGTAACTGCCATACACACAATTGTGAAACTGGTTATGCCCAGGAACCACTGTAGAAGTGCAAATGAGTATTGCAAACATCAATTTTGTGTAATCTCTAGCCAACCAGAGCGCAGCGGATGCAAAGTAATCTCACCACAGGCTGTCGAAGTTAAAGGAGGTCACACAAATAAGTGTGAGACTAATTTGCCAAAGTTTACAATATCTCTTGCGTATTTACAACTCGTGTACAACTGTTAAAACACACAGGAGACTACAGTGAATAGACTAAATGCGTAAGATAAGTAGTCTTAACACAAAGTGGCTATCGCCCCAACCCCGAGGCCAATTCCCCGAAAAGTACAGTAGAAGAATTGTCTTAGAAATGGGCTAATGGTAAAATGCTAACCCCTTTTAGCATGCTATTCCAGTCATAACACAGTCACGCCTGACTCACAACATAGCTTTGGCGCAGGTGAGAAAAGAGAGGAACACAACATTGCGCAATCATGGGTTGTGTTTTTCTATTCTGAGATTCACAAGTGCAGTCATTATCTTTTAGTCAAATCAATCTGTCAAACTGTAAAACACAAGTATGATTTTGACATATTGTTATTATGCTATTGCTGAAGCTAGAGGTATTAGCATTTAGCAAGGTGGCTAGCGGCTAGACTTACAGCAATCACGTTCACAAATGTTGTTTTCCCCGAGTACTGGAGGCCGACCAGGGTCAACTCCATCTCCTCCTTCCAAAACAAGGACTTGAACCAGTCCAGAAGTCGGTTTATTAGCGCCAGCATCTTGTGATCGGTGCTCTCTTCGCCCGGTGTTTGTTGTGTTCCTGCAGCCCTGTCAGGAGCGGTCAGATGTGGTAGTGGCGTTTTTTTCCAGCGGAGAACGAGGAAGGGAAGTGGGAGCGGGGTCATGTGATCAGCCCGTCCACATGTTAGACAGCGGCCCTGCCGGCCAATAAGGAAACTACAGCTGAAATTGTCAAAACAAAAAAGGTATTACAATCACAACTGAGTCTTGACTGTCAGTGCCTTAACCTGCATTTTTCAAATTCTCAGGCCATGCATGTGAAACCTCAGACCCCCCAGAATTCACTCACTGAGCTGCAGAAGCTGCACTAGAAATGTTTAAATATTGGTTGCAGGTGCTGGGGTGTAGGTAGTGACGATTCAGATCAGAGAGAGGCATTTTAGGTTTAAACAAACTGGATGTGATCAGCATTGAAACTGACAACTCTAATGATGAAACTCATAGGTTAACCACCTGTTCCTCTTTTTGTTGTACAGCCATTTAGAGCTCAACGCCTGACTCCACCTGCAGGTGGATCACTGACTTCCTGACGGACCGGAGGCAAGGTGTGGGGCTGGGGAAGAATGTCTCAGACACTCAGACTATTAGCAAAGGATCTCCACAGGGCTGTGTACTTTCTCCCCTGCTCTTTTCTCTGTACACCAACTGCTGCACCTCCAGCCATGACTCCGTCAAACTGGTTAAGTTTCAGTGATGACTCAGTGATGAGTCTGCCTACAGGAGGGAGGTGGACCGGCTGGCATCCTGGTGCAGCAGCAACAACCTGGAGCTTAACACCCAGAAGACAGTGGAGATGAGTGTGGACTTCAGGAAAGTCACAGCCCCCCTGCCTCCCCTCACCCTGACGGACTCCCCCATCACCACTGTGGACTCTTTCCGCTTCCTGGGCACCTGCATCACTCAGGATCTCAAGTGGGAGCCAACCATCAGCTCCCTCATCAAGAAAGCCCAGCAGAGGATGTACTTCCTGTGGTAGCTGAGGAAAGCCAAGCTGCCAATCCAGATGACGGTGCAGTTCCAAACGGCCATCACTGAGTCCATCCTCACCTTCTCCATCACTGTGTGGTTCGCTGGGGCCACTGCAGACAGAGACTGCAGCGCATTGTGAGCTCTGCTGAGAAGGTGATTGGCTGCAGCCTTCCATCTCTCCAGGTCCTCTCTAGGACTCAGGGGCGAGCAGGCCGTATAGCAGCTGATATGTCTTACTCTGGACATGGACTATTTGAGCCACTTCCCTCTGGCAGGAGGCTATGGTCCATTGGACCAGAAACTCTTGTCATAAGAACAGTTTCTTGCCTTCTGCTGTTGGTCTCATGAACATTTTATAATATCTGTACCATTGACACTTTAAACTATCTGCATTAAACTGGACACTTTACAGTACCAGTTACCTTAATAAGTCATGTTTGCTAGATTCTAGATTCATTTATAGACAGCAGGCACACACAAGTACTGTGAACCACACTGTGGGTGAAAACATACAACATAGCAACTTATTTAACTGTCAAAATGACTGAAAACAATATCGACCTTCAAAATCTCTTGTATGACCACGAGAATGAAATGCAGACAATGAAAATCCTTTTAGAGGAATGGCAGATGGAAAAGTCCGAAATGCTCTGTGAGATGGCGGAGGAGAACATTTTCAGGGCTAAAATGAAAGAGGCTGAACTCTCTAACCAAAGGATGGACGAGGAGAGCGCCCTGTGGAGGAAAGAACAAAGAAACCTTTTGGAAAATCTCTCCCAGAACTCATCTTCAAAACAGCCATCAACATGCATGTCAACCTATGCCACTATGATAGAGGAAGAATTCAGGAAGTATAAAGATGGCATTAATAATGAGGTGGTTATGAGAGAAAAATCCTGGATTGAGATGAGGGAGCAGTTGGAAGGAGAAAAAGACAAGTTGTACTTCAAGGTGAAAGATCTTGAATCACATGTCTTTGTGGTATCTGGCCTGCCTGTTATCAGGTCCATGTGTTTCTTCCTGTCTGTTTTTTAAGGGTTAAGACACAGAGGTGACAAAAGGTCATAAACTCACACTAGGAGGTACGGGTGCAAGATACGGGAATTGCTGAGTCTTGGGACCTAACGCCTGAACAAACAACATATGTGTCGTAATGGTTGGTGAAAGGTGGACCAAAGAGGTGCAGAACTCGGGGTAGATTTACAGTGCTTTATTTACAGTTAGTGAATTTAACAAGCAATAGTCCAGTAATCTGACAGGGAGCACAGAGCAGGGCCCAGGGGCGCGCCGAGGAGCAGAGACGGGAACAGGGAACCGCCGGGACCGGGACGAAGACAGGACTGGGAACAGAACCAGAGGAAGCCAAGCCGGGACGGACCGGGGAGCGGGAGCCAGGACAGGAGACGTGGTGCAGACAAGGTCCAGGACGAGACCAGGAGGTGAAGGTAAGGAGTTGACTGTACCGGAGCGGGAGCGCGGGGTCAGGAGCAGAGCTGGAGGCCAGGAGCTGGAACGGACGGCAGAACCGGCTTGACAACAAGAGATACTGAAATTGGAAATCGAATGTTCCCAAAATAATCACAGAATTGAGAAGCCGCAAAACAGAATCCTACAGCTTCAGGAGGATTTCAAAACAGAAAGACAAAATTACTTTGAGAAAATGAATCACAAATTGTTCTGACCTGTCTATTTTGACTATTTTCTGTGTTAGTTTGGCCAAGTGCGCTGGCCCTTTAATAAAATCAGGACGTTGTCCCTACAGGTCACGTGCGGTAATGCGTGTGTAACAGACATAAGTGTAACAGAAAGGTCTTGTTCGGCTGACATGTGTTAGTCACGCTGTAGTTCATGAAGGCATTACCTGTAAGTATACAAGTCTAAAAGTTAAAGATATTCATAATAAAATGTGTAAGTAATTAAAAAGGTACAAAAAAAGAACAATTCACAGGCTAATTTACATGCTACTTATGTTGCGTTGCTGGCATGAATTTGGTGTATTAGCATGTTGCTATTTGCCGTTTCCCGTGTTAAGTCGCTAATGTGCTGTGTATTATGCTGTTACAGTTTCACACCTGCCATATAAAGACAGTCTACACCCATCCTGGCATCAGTGACTTATTGTGTGGAGGTGTTTAACTCCTGGATAGTAGAAACGGGGTTCTACGACGCCAGTACACAAATCAAAAGAACAACAAGAGTTTTGGGCTGAAGAGAAACTCAAACTTGAGAAATATCAATCCAAAACTGCTCACAAAATTGAAAAGCAGCAAAAGGAAATTGAGAATTTGCAAAATGAAATCTGTGAGCTTCAGGAGAATTTTGCAACGGAGAGGAAAAATTATCATGAGAAAATGTATAGAAAATTAAAAGAGCGACAAGAGTTTTGGGCTGAAGAGAAACTCAATCTCATGACCAATGTTCCCTCTAATTTTTCACGATTCTGAGCAAACACAGAAACTCCCTGAGTTGAGCGACATCAGACGTGCACATTGTGGTCATGCTGCATCACATCCATCCAAGTTAAATGGTTTATTAAAAGAATCAAATTACCGCATTTACATTTCTGTTATAAGACTTTTAATTAAGTGCTTTAGCCACTTATACAATGAAAATGACAAAAATCTTGCTCATGACCTGTGTAGTATGTTAATGCTATTGGAAGTATAAATATTTAATTTTAACTATGGCAAAACATGAACTTCCAACCAAACCAAGACAACTGTAAACTCCAATGTTGAAAACACACTTAACATTTTTATTATAAAGTTCTGACTTGTATTATGAGTATAAGCCATTGTGTGAAGATTTTGCGTGATTTTTACAACTCATAAACTAGTGACAGTCAATGACCAACACACACTGAGAGGAATCTGTATCTGCACAGCTGCTCTAATACTGTACATTTACATATCATATCAAAACATAATATAAAATGTGTATTTGTATATAAAATATATTCAAAACAAGTGGTATGGGTCAAAATAAATATATATTTACAAACCACACACTGCAAACAGTGAACAAACACACACTGGAAACTAAAAATACACTGTACATGTGACAGTGTGACAGTCATTCTGTGACAGAGGTTGGACGATCGAGTCCCGCTCGGACCAACTTCTGTCATTGTGTCCTTAGGCAAGACACTTTACCAAGTGGTGTGTGTGATGATTGGTGGTGGTCGGGGGCGCAGATTGGCATTAGCTAATGCTAATGATTACACAACATACACATTTGACCCACAATTAAGTCAATAGCAGAAAAAACCTCACTTACCCATCAGGAACAGCATCCAGTCCATCAGCACATCAGGTCCTCTGCTCCTGAGTCCATCATGAGATCTTCACTCGGTTCCACGAACAGCTCCGGGTCCGAGATGCCTCTAGTTTAACTTGTACAAACATCCACAGTGTCCTCGGTCGCGTACTTCCTTTGTTTTGTCCTTTTCGTCATGTTTAAAATCTAAAACTGCTGCAAAACTGTGCGTAAAATTACGCATTTACGCGCAGATCTTTGCCCGAGGGCGGGCTGTCGGAACGTTAAGGGGTTAAACAGCACTTGGAATCATTAGCAAGTTTTCACTCCACGGCCATGTCTCAATTTGCCAAATGCACCTTTTTAAGGGTCCCTTCGAAGTACTCTTCAAAGTGTAGTTTGAAGGTTCCGGACGAGAATCTGTCCTCCTCAGTGTAGCCTTCATCTTGCTGAAGTGGGACAGGCCGACACCACGGACCTCACTTCCACCGCCGTCTTTGATCGTACGATACGTACATTACGTACGTTATTTTTAATGATTTATTATTTAATAGAAGAAAAGTCAAGATGTCGTCGTCACAGCCATTTCTTTTTGTTTAGATTGAATATCAATAGGCAAATATAACGTTCAAGGTGATTTTTTTCTCATTTGTAGCTACTTCATAACTTTAACAAAATATACCTTGTGAAAACGTAATAACAGAGACAGAGGTAACAGTATCATTTTTACATTCATAGTCTATAAACCAGAGAACACTGATTAGTTGTACATATAGTGGGATATTGCAGTTTCTTTATCATGACCATAAGAATGAAATGCGGACAATGGAAAAGCTATTAGAGGAATGGCAGATAGAATAATGAAGTGATTATGAGAGAGAAGTCCTGGGTTGAGATGAGGGAGCAGTTGGAAGCAGAAAAAGACAAGTTGTACTTCAAGGCGAAAGATCTTGAATCACATGTCTTAAATCTGCAGGATGCTGAAAAAGACATGGAAACTAAGACGGAAAGTTTGGTAATGGAAATTGAGGCACTGCATAAAAGAGAAAAAGAACGCATTGAGGATTGGCAGAAGAAAGAGCAAGCCTGGAACGCTGAGAAAGAGGAACTCCTTAGACAGATTAATACCATGAAGCCTTTGGTGGTTCAGCCAACTTCCTACACGGAGCAGCAGGCCAAGTTTACATTGTTTAAAAAGGAAGAAAACTGGGAGAAAGAATGTCCATGTTGAATCTTCTGAATCTTCTGATTGGCTGCTGGTTTGATTGCCATGGTGATAGAACTCTCTTCTGATTGGCTGCTGGTTTGATTGCCATAGTGATAGAACTCTCTTCTGATTGGCTGCTGGTTTGATTGCCATGGTGATAGAGCTTTGATGTTCAGGCTTTGTGACAATTCTTTGGAATTGACCAACCTGAGTCATTCTAGAGTCACTTATAGACAGCGGGCACACACAAGTACTGTGAACCACACTGTGGGTGAAAACATACAACAACACAGCAACTTATTTAACTGTCAAAATGGCTGAAAACAATATCGACCTTCAAAATCTCTTGGATGACCACGAGAATGAAATGCAGACAATGAAAATCCTTTTAGAGGAATGGCAGATGGAAAAGTCCGAAATGCTCTGTGAGATGGCGGAGAAAGAGGAACTCCTTAGACAGATTAATACCACGAAGTCTTTGGCGGTTCAGCCAACTTCCTACACGGAGCAGCAGGCCAAGTTTACATTGTTTAAAAAGGAAGAAAACTGGGAGAAAGAAAAACTGTACATGCAGAATCGAATCAAACGGCTGTCTCAACAAAACGAAATGTTTGAAAGTAAATTAAAAGATCAGTATCAGCAATGGCAGGAAAGACAACAAGTCTATTCAGACAATGAAAAAGCTTTTATAAATAAGGAAGCTGAACTCCTGAGAGAAATTGCTAAGCTGGATAATGAACTAACCAATAAAACAGTGGAGGCAACAAAGTTGACATTCGACTTCACCCAATTAAACAGTAAATTGGCCGAAAGGGAGAACCAACTAGTTAAATTCAAGACAGAGTGGGAGGAAAAGTACAGGGCTGATTTCGAAGACAAAATAAAGACGTGGTGCGATGAAAAAGCTCAATTACTGGATGAGAAAAAGAAACTGGAGAAGGAAAACCAGGAACTAGTCAAGAAAGTTCACAAATTGCAAAGAGAAGGGACACAAAAGGAAAGAATGCTAACCAGTGAAAGGGATTACCTGAAAATGGCAGCCATTCCATCATGCTCCAAGCCGACGATAGTATGCAAAGAAGACCAACCTAAGACCACATCCTCCATGGAGGACCTAGCCTCAAGCCTGATTGAAGAGACAAATCTTGAGGACAGGATCAGTCTGCTCAAAGATTTGATGGACAAATGTAGAATAATAGAGGAGCTAAAGCAACAACAATCACAGCTCAAAGAAAATAATAGAAAATGGGAGGAAAAATACAACAGTTCTTGTGAGAAAATGAATTGTGAATTTAAACAGCAGCAGGAGGCTTGGCAACAAGAGAAATTCAAGTTGGAAAACGAATGTTGCCAAAAGAATCACAGAATTGAGAAGCTGCAAAACAGAATCCTAAAGATTCAAGAAAATTTCAAAACAGAAAGGCAAAATTACCTTGAGAAATTGAATCGTGAAGCAAAAGAACAACAAGAGTTTTGGGCTGAAAAGAAACTCAAATTTGAGAAAGATCAATCCAAAACTGCTCACGAAATTGAAAAGCAGCAAAAAGAAATTGAGAATTTGCAAAATGAAATCTGTGAGGTTCAGGAGAATTTTGCAATGGAGAGAAAAAATTATCATGAAAAAATGTATGGAAAATTAAAAGAGCGACAAGAGTTTTGGGCTGAAGAGAAACTCAAACTCAAAAAAGACCTGTCCAAAAATGATCACAAAATCAAGGAGCAACAAACTGAAATTAAGAAGCTTCAAAATGATAATGAGAAGTTGCAAAACAAGATCCAAGAGCTGCAAGATATGTATGTAACAGATCTGCGGCGTCATCGTGACAATATAGATCGTGAATTTAAACAGCAGGAGGAGTTTTTTAACAAAGAAAAAATCCAGAAGTCACAAGACGAAATTGAGAATTTGCAAAAGAAAATCTGTGAGGTTCAGGAGAATTTTGCAATGAAGAGGAAAAATTATCATGAAAAAATGTATGGAAAATTAAAAAAGCGACAAGAGTTTTGGGCTGAAGAGAAACTCAAACTCAAAAAAGACCTGTCCAAAAATGATCACAAAATCAAGAAGCAACAAACTGAAATTAAGAAGCTTCAAAATGATAATGAGAAGTTGCAAAACAAGATCCAAGAGCTGCAAGATATGTATGTAACAGATCTGCGGCGTCATCGTGACAATATAGATCGTGAATTTAAACAGCAGGAGTTTTTTTACAAAAAAAAAATCCAGAAGTCACAAGACAAAATTGAGAATTTGCAAAAGAAAATTGAAAAGCTGCAACTCTCAATTACTGAGCTTCAGGAGATGTGTGAAACCAAACAGAAAAATTATTACGATAATGTGGATCGTGAGTTAAAAGAGCAGCAAGAGATTTGGAACCAAGAGAAACTCCAACCCAAAAAAGACCAAACAAACAAAATTGAAAAGCTTTATGAAAAGATTTATGAGACTTTGGACATGGAACTTCAAGACATGATTGAGTATGAGACTAATTGGACCAACAAAGAAGAAGCTTGGAAGAAAGAAAAGTTTGATCTGGAAAACCAGCTTATAGAGAAAGAGCACATACTTGAGGAGACCCAGGGCATGCTGCAAAAAGAAAAACAACTGGACTTGAAACGAAAACAAAACATGATCAAGCCCAAAATGGAGGTCCAAACTGCTGTATCTACAAAAGTCCATTCTCCAAAATCTGAAATGCCATCATGTCAGTCACGATCTGGGCTCAAGCCATGCCTGCAGGACGAGAGCAACATCAATGAAGATAGTCAGGATGGGGAACTCTCTTTATGCACTACTAGCAGTATTAAGCAGAAACCTGAAACACCTCCTGTTCCAAATCTGATTGGAGCAAAATCAGGAGCTGCACTGAATGCTGGATCTGCAAAGAGGAGAACAGAGACATCTGAAAATGAGGAATCCACTTCACACGCTCCTAGTAAGATTGGAGATGCCAGAGAAATTCTCTCCCAGAAATCAAATGCAGCAAGATCAAATGGCCAACAGGATGAAAAATCTGGAAGTAAGACTGGAAAGCCTCTTAAAATGGAAATGAGATCTGAAAACCGTCAAATTTCAGACAGACACAATAATGGATTTTTAATTGAGAAAAAGAAAAAATCATTGGGTCAACGTCTTCTAGGATTTTTCAGACGCTAAGGACACGCTGGAGGGACTATGTCTCTCGGCTGGCCTGGGAACACCTTGGGATCCCACCGGAGGAGCTGGAGGACGTGTCCGGGGTGGGGGAAGTCTGGGAGTTCCTGCTTAGACTGCTCCCCCCACGACCCGGCCCCGGATAAGCGGAAGAAAATGGATGGATGGATGGATAAATGTTCAAACACCAGCTTCCACTGCACAGGGATTAACTTCACATTGATTATATGATTAGGTTCTATTTGTGCACATTCAGTTTGTGCACATTCAGTTGAAGTCTGGCTATAAGAAATATGGCCTCAACATAATAATTTGGTTTGATTGTTTTTGAGTTTTAAATGTAGGGGATTTCATGTAGCCACATGTGTATTGTATCAAGCTTGGCATCATCATTGCACAGTATGATACAAATTGACAGGTGTGACTAATAAAAAATGCCTTATATTCATTGTTCATTACATTTTATACATCAATTTTATAAATTATAAATAAATTCAATAAATTCAAAACAATATTTTGAATTCATTGCTTTTTTGTTTGAAATGTTTTCCAATTGTACCTCATTATGAATTGTGTATGTGTTTGTAAAGCAGTGTGAGATCCTTTATAAATAAGGTATACTTTATTGATTAGAAGTTTTTATGACAATCAAAATGTAAATCAGAAAAATCTTTCAATAAATTACTAACTAAAATCATTCAAATCAAGATAAGTATTAAGTAATTAAAGTAGACCTATTTTGAATATAAAGTCAGTACACATTTAAAATTTCATTACAGAACAAAATAGATCGAATGAAAGCAAAATAATTAAAAACAACAAATAAAAGGGGCCTATAAACTAATAATAAACACGTATGAATGAAACCAAACACAACTCTGGGTATCTTTTTGCTGAGATAACATTATAACACAGCTTAAAGCTCACAAGAATTCATTTTGTGCAATATAGGACCTTTAAGATCCAACTCCACTCTTGTATCAGTAAACAAGAGATACAAACATCTCATTGATGAACAAGTGGTCATCTTAACTGCTCAAATCAACTTCTGTGTCACCCTATTCTTAATTTTTTTTTTTTCAAAAGCTTTGTATAACCTTCAGTGGACTAAAAACTCAATCTGCCACTCTCTCTCTGCCCATCTCTCAGAGCGCAGTGGCCAAGATATAAAGTCCTGTTTGACACTGTTAATGTTTTCATCCAAAGCTCTCCACTTTGTTTTCAGGGGTTGCAGACTCCTCCATTGACAATGGCCAGATCTGACCATTGGTGGCCACAACAGCCTGGGCTAAAAACAAAAACGGAAGAATAGGTTAAGTTTAGATATAACTCACCTGTGCATCATTCTCTGTTTACTTGCACACAAACATTTCTGCAGATTTCTGGAGTTGTCAGATTATTAAAATGAAATGCAAACCACTAAATATAATGTGAGGGACTGTGATCCGAAAGAAATTGGATTACTAATCAGATTTGGCTGTTTATACGTCTTTTTAATAATCAAACAACTCCAAAAATCTCATAATAATCTGATTTGGAGGGCACATGTAACAGCAGCTACTGTCAATGAAAACAGAATAATTTTTGGTCAGTAAGTTAAAATGACATTTGTCTATTTGGGAACTTTTGGGAAATGGAGACTAAAGATTAAATGCTAGCTTGAATAAGAGTGCTTTTAGATCAGGGTTAGTCAACTACATTTTCTAGAGGGACAGATTTTTCAGAGGGTCATGGCCTCTGGGCAGGAGCACAACACACCACCATTTTTAGCACAATTTCGGGTTGCACAAAATATGTAGATCAGTTTCAATAATAATACAACAACAACTGATATTAACTATTCAATTTTTGTGAAAAATAATATAAAGAAGTCTTTACCAACAATGCTGTGCCAAACCAATACTGAACCACATTAAACTAGGGCTAAACCAAGACTATACGATTAAGCAAGAGAAAAAAAACATTTACCTCCACCTGGCCTGATTTGGCCCTCGGGCTGTACGTTTAATAGGCCTGCTTGAGGTTATATCATGTTGGCCAGGAATGCTTTATAATATTATACCATATCATATAGTCATGATACTATTAAAATATACATTTTTTGGTATAAACTAACAAAAAAAATGCATTTTTGTTCCACCTAATAGTTCAAAAAGTCCATAAAAGTTCAAAAACCTAATGTTATATATGATATAATTATAATGATATAAGATATGATAATTGTAGTAGTAGCCTATAAAACAGCAGCAATTGTGATAGCAGCAGCATCAACTGAAGCAATAACACACAGAGGCTTAGATTCAATATAATCTTCAACCCAAACATTCTATATGTTAAAATACTTACAGGCTTTAATCTTTTTTATCAACTTTGCTAAGTGGTAAGATAAAAACACCATAACGGTGGCGACGACTAGGACAAATCCAGCAATGACAACCATATATATCTTCTGCATCTCTGTAATATAAACATTTTTAAAAAGGAATTACAACACTTTTCACATTATAGCTGTGTTGCTTCCATATAGATGCTTACCTTGTGACTGGCATATTGCATTGTGGCTTTTGTTACCAGCAAAAACCTCATCAAGTCCGTGGGCACTGCACCTGTTAGTAGGTAAGGATTACTTTAACTCATTTTATGGTTTGTGAATTGACAAACAGGAAATGGAATTGCTTACTGTGTTCTTGGGATGCAGATGTTTTTCTTCTCATCATAGTACTGATGATCCAGGCATATAGGTTCACATTTATATTGAAACTTTGTCAGTTTATTGGCCACAACAACTGTAAAGATAAGTTCAACCTTTAGAAATGAATTTTAGATCAAGCCCAAAAATTATGGGTGTTTTATTTCTTCAAAAATTCCCTCGTCCAGAAAAGCACCTTTAATTTGAAGTCAGGTTATGTGTCTTTGGTTGCATAAATAGCAGGAATAGCAAACTAAGGTCTTAAGTAAACAATGACTGACATCCAAACTAAAATTGATTACATCCCTACATAACCCTAATCCTAAGTGTACAATAATGAATTCTAGCTCTTATAGTTAACAATATTTTCAAATTTGTATAAACTGTTATAGTACTGTTGTAGGTACAAAAAAATGTTTTGCATAGTTTGAATGGCAATTTTTACCTGTTACCTTGCGTATTTCCCCGATGACACATTTGTCTTTCTCACAAGAAGAGCACAAATTGTCAGAACACAGGAAACCAATGCCACATGAACATTTAGCATTTGTGGTAGGAGTGCATTTCTGGGTGTATTCTGGAGAGACAGTACAAACCACATACACTTCTTGGTAAATTTATGACGTGATTAATGAAAAACTAACCTTTAAAATGGTTAATAGTAGCGTTACCTTGTTCACAGGTGTGGCACTTTACGCATCGGTCAAAAACACTCGGGATGTCAGAGAAGTGGCCCGGAGGACATGGTTTACAGTGGGTTTGGTTGGTCTCGTTGCAGAGACTAAACAAAAATTCCCCTATTGGAATACATTACAATTCATACATTAAAGTCAAAATAAAAAAAAAAATAGTAAAGAAATGTCACCCTCACAACCACAGGAAGGATTATTTGTACATTTTTAGTTCACAATAATCTGATCTAAAAATGATTTTAGAAACAAAATTAACTAATTTCAAGTCAGCTGTATTTTTTTGTCTGTTTATGTCACATTAACTGCACACATTATGAAAAGGTCACAATGTCAATAACTGAACAACTGTTAAAGCTGCACTGTGTAACCTTTCCAGTGGTCACTTGCTTGTTTCCGATAGCTTTGCCAGAATTGCTTCACAGTAAGGCAGTGCTTCTCAGTTATTTTCTATCATGCCCCCCCATAAAGAAGAAAAAAATTGAATACATTAAAATTAAATAAATATCAAATTAAAACAAGTAATTTAGCAATTTGGTACGCCACCTTATATGATGCTCAGTGCTTGCTACTTTAAGTGACATTTACAAAGTGGATGATTGTTGGCAATATTTGGCACGTTTATGCTGAAAAAACTCCAGCGTCTTATCAGCGTGACTATCTCACCGCGCCCCCCACTATTTGAGAATCACTGCAGTAAGGCATTGTCTTTCTCCATAGAGACAAGCAGGTGACATCACTGACCTACATCCATAATTGGGAAAAAAAAAAGTATTATAATAATATGTAGATAAATTAGTTTAATGCCATACTGTGGAACATTCCTGCCAAAACAATAACATTTCCACGAGTCAAGAAGGTGGTAGAGCCTCATTAAATTGTGATGTTTCTTTTAACTGCTATACTATATAAGTATAATAATTTTAATGGCCAGTCATTTCTTAAAATAAATATGCATAAATAATCACATAGTACTTACCTTCAGGGCAAATGTTGCAGCATCGTCCATTAACTTCACGCTGTTTGTCGTTGCAGGTGAAGATAAGTTCAGTTATTGTGAGTACACAGAGGAGCTGGAGGTATAAGTATTTCATTGTGGCCAGTGCTGAACTTGCCTCTCGCTGTTTTATGTTTGCTGTTTCTGACGTCAGGCTGTGGTTTAGGCCAACGCACTACATTTAGGAAGTGGGAGGTAAAAAGTATATAGAGAAACAATGTATTATGCATGTGCTGTTAGATCGATAAGAAGTAAAGTGAACTTTGCAATGAAAAAAGTAGGGGAAATTATAACATAACAATATAACATGTTAAGTTAAAGGGGGAAATGTTTCATGATATACAGATTTTAACTTACCTACCTTGCATTTATTCAGTTACGGCCATTTTCATTGCTCAAAAAAATGCATTCTTACTGTGAGTGGGTTCCCCTCTTCACAGATCTGACCTGTAATTTGACCTGGTAGCATAGCGTGCTTGTCTCCATCTCAACATCTCAACGGAGGCAGGTGGTGAAGCCTCTACCAGAAAAGTTAACCTAATTACTATGAAAATACCAATTCACAATAATAGTCTTGTGATACTTAATGCTAATTCACTTGCTTTGTGGCACTGGGATCTTACAAATGCTGCCAACAACAGGCAGACACCTAGCTTCTTCTTTTCTTTTTTCTTTTTATTGTTATTGCTTCTAACAGTGAAACAGCAGCAGAGGATGAATGATTCATTTGATCATTTATGGTCAGAGTCTTGAACATGATAGTGGTGTTGTGGTGGGTGACTCAATTATAATTGAGAGTTTCCTAGAAAATGTTTTAATGTTTATCAAATTTATTGTATATTATTACATTATTATTGCAAATTGTAAATCAGAAAAAGTAAAATAAATCTTCAATACATATCATCATATAATAAAAAAGCACAAAACAAAAAATGAATGAATTGTGAGGCTCCAACTGTAAGTTTCTATATGTCAACTATATGTCACTTTAATTTTGGTGCTCAGGTTTTTCCATCACCTTAAAAGTAGTGGCGTCACGTTCTGAGCAATGTAAACGTCAACAGTTACACTTCTCCTACCCACCACCCCACACACACGCGCACTGTGAGAACACTGTGGTCATGTGGGGACAGATGTAACGTTGATGATACAGTTTAATGGTTGGGTGCTTGCATAGTCATGATGACAGTGGTGGCACCCGTGGTGATGGTGGAGTTCGGCAGAGTGAGTTTTATCCACTTTTTTGTCCTCTGCTGAAAAATGTCTTGATTAGAACTACTGTAGCAGCGGTGTAGTCCAATTTTAGCCCTGATTCAGCCCTACTTCTTACCTGTAATTATAGGTCTGCTTTAGAACCTGGAAAACTTGGAAAACCAAATATTTTTTCATGTGATTAGATTAGCTATTCATATATGTAGCCTTGTATCTGTATCTGTTCCTTATAGGAAATCAGTTAGAAATGGCACACATGTAAAGAATGTAGGCTGTGTTAACACAGAGAATACCTTATCTCGACACATCTCGGAAGTTAAACAGGGTTTGACCTGAATAGTGCTTTGATTCCAGAGCCACATGGGGCTCTTTCGTTCTTATACTGTGCTCCATGTGGCTTGGGAAAATAATATTGCTCAAAATAAGTGTCACACGCGTGGAAACTGGTATACACACCAAAATGCCATGCGTTTATTGCAAGACATTTCCAAAATAAATACACAGCCTTTGCTGAAAAATAGCCAGACAGAGCAGAGAGAAAAAAAAGCAGTTTCGGCACTGATGCAGAAGGCTGATCTGATGAAAAAGAAGTGGATGAAATCTGCAAGTTTAACCACATGTGCAAGTTTTGTGGCCACTCAGGAAATAGTCAGGCATGGGAAACCATTCACGGATGGGGAATATATGAAAGAGTCATTCATTAAGAACATTCATTAAGATTTCAGAACACCTATTTGCAGACTTTGAAAACAAATTGTGCAGAAAATCTGATACGTGCGTGAGCAGCAATTCTCCATCATGAACTATGTTAAAACACAAACACCGCTCACTCCTCACAGATGATCGCTTATAGTCCTGTGGAAAGATGAAAGTGACTTTGAGGAGCATTAACCAAGTAAAACAAATATTTATTTGTTATTGTTTAGTGACATAGTGTATACAGTATATACAGTGTTATCTTCATTTTAGATGTAAGTATTTGTGGCACCCAGTGTTTTCTTTTTCGTGGAAACCAGGTCCAACTGGCTCTTTGGGTGTTAAAGGTTGCCGATCCCTGCTCTAGTGGCATTGTGTCACCCACCTTGTCTGTTATTGATGTCGTGTGTTGGTGCTGGTGGTCGGAGGTGCTAATGGCACAGATTGTGGTTTACCACCAAGTGAAAGGTGTTGGGTGTCTTGAAAGGCGCTATATAAATCCAAATGATGCATTAATACAGGGTTTGCAAAAGAAATTAGTAAGTGAAATAATATAGTCAAATCTAACCAATTAACTTCTGACTCCTCTGATTGCTGTGGGGAAAATCTGTGTGGCGTTTAATATGAAACTCCACAGAGCTGACGTTACTGTTTCCAAATGTGCAGTCAAAACATGACAGGAAATATGTGAGTGAAGAAATATTCACTTTAAGGGGACGTCCCTAAACCAATGAAATGCAGAGGCACGTTTTCACATACAGGCCACCCCCAAGGCAAGAACATCAACATCAACATAACTTAAGTCAAAATTTATTTCTCAGTAAAATGCCATTTGCCCTTGTATCAAAATGTATAAAAAAGCAGCAATACAGAAACATTAACTGTACATTTATCAGTCATCACAAACAGGTAACATTTCTAAAAGACAGAAAGATGTCATACTATTTTCCAAAAAATACCATTTGCCAACTATGTCGTTTTTTGTTTTTTTTTTGTTTTTTTGTGTAAATAAAGTAAAAAATAAAATAAGTCACTCAAATTTCACAGTTCATAAAATCTTTGCTGGTAGGTTTTTATAGTGGCTCTCTACATAAAAACAAACAAAAGTGTACATATATGAAAAGTTTAAATTGTATGTTTAATCTTGTTCAATGAGATGAAGGCTGATATGACTCATGATACGACTTTATAATAACTACACCTTATTTGGTCTTAATAAAGCATGAACAGAGAACAAAATAGTTTATCAAGAATGATTTAAGCTTAGTAACTACTTAATTAAGAGGTTAAGAATCAGGGCTGAGGTATTAATTGATTATTACTTAATTAGTCACTAAGCCTGAATCATTCTTAAAAACATATCTGTTCATTATGGATTAAGTCTTCGCTCATGTTTTATTAAAGCTAATTAAAAGTGTAGTGTTAACTGACTTTTGAAAAATGATGCTGAAATTCCTCAACCGTTTATTCCATCTGTCAAATTTCTGCTCATTCTTATGGTTCCTCTTGGTTTTGTTTGAGAGAATCCTGACTGCCGTCTCCACTTTCCTCCACTGGCATGCGGAACGAAGCGTCTCTAGCTGTAATATCATTTTAATATTAGTTCATTCATATCTTTTGGTATATAGTTAGATGAAATGATTTGTTTACATACTTTGCTCTGATCTCCTCTTCATGCGTGGCAGTATATTTTGTTTGCAGATTAAAGCAGTCAGTACTAGTAATGCAACAGTCACAAATACAAAGCCCACAACTGCAAAAATTCACACAAATCAATATGAAAAAAGGTCCTGTTTTAGGCATATTCAAAACAGACTCTTATGAGCTTTAAACTACGTCATAATGTTATCTTCTCAAAAACAGCAACATACTTTTCATTCACACATGTTTGAGTCACACAATTTTTAGTCTTAGTACATCTCCGAGGCTCAAAATGCCCTGTTCCACCTTGTGATGTCATGAGGCAGCAGGTTCAAAGTTAACAGCTCCTTTTTACATGTTGTTCAGTAGAGATTGGCAATTCAAGGGCTGAAATCATCATCAATAATTCTAGTGAAGGTGTATGGAGTTTAAAAACACAGTGGAGCACTTCCTGTATCACCACATGATGACGTCACAAGGTGGAACAGAGTGTTATCTGTTTAAGAGAACAACTCAGCCTAAATACACAGGGTTTGTGCGTTAAACATGTGTGAATGAAACAAAACACAACTCCAGGTCTGTTTGTGATGAGGAAACACAAACAGACCTGGAGCGTAATTTGGGCCCTTTAAACTAAATCATCTGAGGTCGGAGAAAGACTTAAAGATGCACTATGTAGCTTTTCTGGTGAAGCGTCTGCCACCTGCTTGCATTCATGGAAATGTTGTTGCTTTGGCTGGAATGTTCCGCAGTATGGCATTGAAATGGCTGATCTATTTATTCTGTTAGAGGTGTTTTCATTGCAAAGATATCTTGAAAAACACACATTCTAACAGTAGAGTCGCCTCTCCACAGACCTGACATGTAATCTGGCCTGGAGATAGATGCTTAATGCCATGATATGAAAAATTCCATGCACAAATAATTATATGGAAATAAACTCATTGTGGACCCTCCATCATAAAAATTACAAAGTGCACCTTTAAATGTATAGGAAAATAATTGTGTTTTTTAGCAAAAACACACAAACATTAATTTGAGTTAAGATTTTGCAAGAATGATATTAGTCTAATCAATCATATTTTACCAATATTGGAGGTAGGTGAATGCCTCGTCCTCTCTGTTGTGACTGGAAACCGCTGAGGACCGGTTGTAGTAGAAACAGTAGTTGTTATAGTAGTTACAGTAGCAGTATTAATGTTGTGAGCAGGTTCTTGAGTCCCCTCTTGTGGCCGTGGGGAGATCGCAGCAGTCAGAAATCTTTGGATAGGTGTAGTGGCTCTAAGTGGGATCTTTTTTTCCTCTTTCACACACTCTATAAAAATAAAAAACAGTATGTCAGTAGAGATTGATCAATGTAAAAACAACAGCTGAAGTCACCAGTTTTCACAGCTCAAGCTCATTTTCATCACAAAGTCTAAGTTCATTAACATGTCCGGGATTGTATATAAATGCAGCTCTGACGGCATGTGGCGAGCACTCTCATAGTAAGGTCTTTATAATCACACCTGCACCTGTTTTTAACATTTTAAATGGACCTACGTTATTTGTTTTGTTTGTATTTTTCTGTATTTTAACCAGGTCATCCATGGAAAGCAGAGTCTGTGCTCTCACTGCGCTCTCCTTGTATAAAGATAAATGAAAGGATTGGTCAGATTCAGCTTCCTTTGTAATTTCTTCTGCACTTTTCTATCAGTGAAGTCATAGGATTGAAATATAAAACATAAATGTCTTAAAAAAAATATCTAACATGCGTCCAAAGGAAGTCTGAAAGTATATTTATGTATTTATATATTTGAGGAATAATATACCAATGAAAAATATAGAGTATTAACTTATTGTGATACCAGTTATGATATTATTGTATATGATAATTGTGTAATTGTGTAACTAATTGTAATTGTGTAACTAATTATGATATTAATTATGATATTATTGTAAAGGCCTGTGTCCCAGTTAATATAACATTACTCAAGTCACAAATATCAAAAGCCAAACTATTTAGATTAACTCAAGCCAGAATCATTCGTGTCATAGGTTAAATACTAGAACATCTGAAATTGAACAGACTCATTAAAGTTTAACGATGTCATGCATAGTGAGCCTAAATTACAAAAATAAGACATACCGTTACTTCGTAGAGTAAACCCAGTGGCACATTTACAGGTGGATGAGTCATCTTCCAGGGGAACAAAATTCTCCCGACATTTACATTTTCTGTTTTGTTCTGATGTACATATCTGCGAAATCTCACTTCCCATCTCTAGAACAAGAATCAGTAAAAAGGAGTTCACTTCAATGTCAAAAACAATATATGGAAATAATGACTTACCTTTGACGCATTTTAGACACGGTTTACAATACTGGGATGTGGTTGTTTCAGGTTGGAATTGATCGGTCTCACAAGTTGTACATGATTTGGTTCCTGTTGGTGATACCTTCACCCTTTGGCCTTCAAAATGACAAACATAAAGAGGATGTATATTTGTAGATTATGTATAGAGTGCTGGAAATAGTCCATAATTATCATTGTAAATACATTACAAAAACTGTCAGTTATTGTCTTAGAGGAGCTTTCTCTTGTTTTGCAGTATCACTGTATTCATATACTCACATACATAAGATTAGTAACTTTATGGTGTAGGATTCACCACCAGCTTGTCTCCACAAAGATATCGTTTTGCTTTGTCTTAAATATTCCGTGGCATGGCATGTGTGGACCAGAAACGTTACATAATGTTTAATGTAATGCAATAATTGTGACCTAGAAGTGAAAACAACATTTGACTTAACACTAGTATTGTGCGGAATTTGACGTGGCAAGTGCTTTAATTGCAGCTGCCATTTTCAAGAAAAGAATGTCGATGATAATAATACGGTTACAATATTCCAACTCTTATAGTACTGCCTATATTGCATAGTTGAATATATTTTAACGGCTTATGGTAATATAGAGATATCGTAAGTTTAAATAGCACTGTTTCAGTAATGTTTAGAGAAATAATCTTACCTTTTGAGCATATGAAAGCATCTGAATCGTTAATTTGTGCGTATAGGATCCAAATAAATATGGCAAACTTGAGAAACCACATGTTCAGTGTTCAAAAGCAGAAGTGGCTGATGCTTCCTGTGTGAACGGTAAGAAAAACTAAATGAAATCTCTACTCTATAACCTATTGAAATGTGTGATGCCTCAGTGGCTACATTGCTTATCGTAAGTCTGATTCATTCTTATCTGAGGTGGAAACATCTAAATGAGCAAGAAAACCACAATATGACACATTAAGCAAATGAACAATGGAAATATCAACAACTGAAATGTCAAAAACAACTGAAACTCTCAAACCTGTTGTGCTACCTGAGCTTGTGTGTGGTTGTGTCATATCTTTTGTGATGGCCAAGTTTGAAATATATTGTATATTATGCTAAAACTGCATGTGTATAAATGTAAAAAAAAAAAAAAAAAGACTAAATAAATAAATAATTGACAGCAACAGTATTTCCAACCACCGTTCATATAAGATGGGTGGTGTCTGGCTCCTGAGGAAAACATTAGATTTACCTCAGAAAAGCGTGGTTGTTGTCTTGTTTTTGCTTTGTTTATGTATTTATTATTATTACACTAGGTTACAAAAAAAAAACATTTTTGAAAGTTGTCTGTGTTTTTACAACTGAATTAGGACCATTTAGCACCGCTGAATCCAAAAATGATGTCCATTTTTCTCAGTCAGGTCAGGTTTTTATGCTAATTTGATTTGGAAAAATCCGATCTTCTGACTAAATTGATTACAATTTTGTGACATTATCAGTTGATTTTCTTTAATATTTCTCATCCAAAAAAAGTTTTTTGATAAAGGTAAGTACATGTAAATTGGAACGTTACGTTATCATTGTGCAAAATTCAGGACATGAACTGTTTTAATGAACCCCTTGAATGCTCAGCAGCAGGGATGTCTCTCTTCAGAGAGAGCCATCATGACTGCATCCCAGCGTCCCTGATACCTGGTCTCCATCTCTTTTATGTCCTGATGGAATCTCTCCACCTGCTCATCACTCAGTGATCCCAGATTCTCAGGAAACCTGAACATTTAGCTCCTTTTGGGAAAAAGGATGTGGAGCATCATCATTAAAACCACACTGGAGGAATCTTTGTCACTGATGTCAGGAACTTCTCCAAAGACAGGTACTGGAATTTCATCACAGTGAGCTACAGGACGATGTGCTGATTCACGGTCAGGATACTTGAGGCTGCTTCGGTTCTTTCTGTTGATCCCAGTCACATCAATAGCCCAGAAGTAGCTATTGATGTCGGCTCCCTCCAAACCATGGGAATTCCAAACTTCAGACAACTCTTCTTGCCTTTAGTCCACTGACGCAGATACTCGGTGCATGACTTGCATGCCATGTGTGGCGCCCAAGCTTCATCTTGGTCACCAAGTTTAATACCAAAATAAGCATGGTAAGCACGCTTTATGAAACTTGTGACTTGATTCCTGTTAGGAACATTGGTGTATTCACCGCAGATGTAGCAGAATATGTCAGGCTTATTTTTTGCAAGATCTTCTAGTAGTAGCCATTTCATTCACTTGTAATATAAAAAAAAAAATTGTCATAAGTTGGCACATGCAAAATCTTCAGAATTTGTTTATAGCGAGAAATATAACAGAATTTTGCATCATATGACGTGAAAATACTCATGCATGTAAACAAAATCGTCCAAAAACAAATATGTAGCTTAGTTCAGAACGTTGACCTGATTGAGCAAAACCAATGTGATTTTTGGATTCAGCACATCAAAATTATCCTAAATCAGCTAAAAAATCTTAGACAATAAATTTAGTGTTGACCAGTGTTATTATTATTATTTTTCTTTTTTTATATATATAAAATATTCCAGTAAATCCTGATTATTACCTGTCCACCAAAAAGAGTCCTCGCGATTATGCCAAATTAATATCAAAATCACTGTATTTTTTGTTTGTTTGTTTTGCAGAAATCGATGGAAATATATGATGGCTTTCTGAATCTTATGCTAATAGGTAAAATCTGTGTTCATTTAACTTTGTCTGAACTGTCTTGGTTTTACGTTTGAACTACCAGAGAATGCACCTTTACTTTGTTTTGTCGGTAAAAACACTGTCAGCCTCGTGCTTTGCAAATGGAAACATCCACATATTCTGATTATTCTACAAGATAGAACCACACAAGGTGCACAGCCGTTGCAAAAACACCTCCACTTCAGTTTCACAGATGTTCAAGGCGTGGACTGACCGAAATCTAACACACTATAGACAGCATTTGTTTTCCATTCTCTTCACAAACAAATGTCTAGGCTGATCAATTCTCTCCAGTAGGAGTGAGCAATACGGCAAGAATTAATTTGATTATATATATATATATATATATATATATATATATATATATATATATATATATATATATATATATATATATATATATATATATATATATATATACATTTTATTTGTTAGGCGCCTTTCAAGGCTCTCAAGGTCGCCGTACACATATACACACATACACAATACAAATAGAACAATGTAAAATGATTAAAATTATATATATATATATATATATATATATATATATATATATATATATATATATATATATATATATATATATATATATATATATATATATATATATATATAGCTCTGACCTTGTCCACCCAAGCTTCTCCAGCCAATACACTTTGTGCGGTAAAGGCTAAAAATGAGCAGAGACCCAAGACCCTAAAAGCAGAAGAGAGGTTCCCTGCCGCTTTAAATAAACTTTGCTCAGCTGAGTGGGTTCTAAACCTAAGGCCCTAAGCCTCCATGGTCCAACCATCTTGATTGGTTGGTTTCACACCTTCAGAGCTTAACTCTGAGGGTGACCTAGTCTATTGTCAGTCAACCAGGTCTAGCGCCACCTGGTCTAACCAGGATTTTTATTACCGGCTCATTGATTTATCCCTATGTGTTAGTAAATGTGCTTCATGCAACTTTACATATGTAGAAACTCAGACTGTACTAGATAGGCCACCCTAATTATAAACGTTTTTCAAAATTTGTGAGACAGAATTACAGATTCATGTGATAGTGACAATCCTAATCAAAACTAAGCTATGCAGAGATTTTATTAAATGTTTTCTGCGTGTTATTAACTTTACCATTAGTACATCGAGATACAAGTTTAAAGTAGTGCACACTGCTAAATGTAGATACTTAATACTCCTATTTATAACAGCACCCTCAAACCCAAATCAAAAACAGTATGCTAACAGATGTGAGAGCGCCCATTAGGGAACTGAACGACTGTATACAAAATATATGACTCAGGTATAGTTCACACTTTGTGTAGTTCATTAGACCTAGCCAACAAACAGAAACTGTAAATAGGTGTCAGTTTCAGTGTGTGTAGATGTGCAGATAGCTTCACTCTAAAGGACAACGGAGAGATTACACAGACATAATCTTGTGAACAAGGTTTTTTTTTTACATTTCTTTTTAGGTAAGGCCAGTTTATTTGTATAGCACAATTTGTACACAAGGTAATTGAAAGTGCTTTACAGAATAGGAAAGACATAAATAATAAAACATAAATAATCACAAATAATCATCATAAAATTAACATTAAAGAAGTGCAGAATAAAAACCTTTCAGTCGTATGCACAGCTAAACAGAACTGTTTTGAACCTGGATTTAAACATTGTCAAAGTAGAGGCCTGTCTCACATCTTCAGGAAGACTGTTCCAGGTTTTAGCTCCATAAAACTGAAACACTGATTCCCCATGTTTAGTCCTGACTCTGGACACCAGCAGGAGGCCGGTCCCTGAAGTCCTCAGAGTGTGAGATGGTTCATATGGCACTAATATGTCTGAGATGTACTTTGGTGTTGGTCCATGGAGAGACTTGTTCACAAGCAGAGCTGCTTTAAAGTCTATTCTCTGAGCCACAGGAGCCAGTGCAGAGACCTGAGCACAGAACATATGTGCTTGTACTTCCTGGTTCTAGTTAGGACCCGAGCAGCAGTGTTCTGGATGTACTGCAGCTGTCTTAAGGCTTGCTTGGAGAGGCCAGTGAGCAGTCTGTTACAGTAGTCTAACCTACTAGAGACAAATGCATGGATGAGCAATGTTTTTAGATGGTAAAAACCTGTTGATTTGATGTGGCTGTTGAAGTTCAAGTCTGAGTCCATGGGCCAAAGTCTGAGAAAGAAAGTTGCTTTGCATCCACACACTGATCTGTTGGATGCAGTGGCAGAGTGAATCCACTGGTCCATATTCACCTGCTACAGTGAGACATAGATCTGAGCGTCATCTGCAGAGTTGTGGTAGGACACATTATTGCTGTGTATTAACTGGCCTAATGGCAGCATGTAAAGATTAAACAACAGGGGTCCCAGGATTGACCCCTGGGGCACCCCACAGGTCAGGGACATTTTATCTGAGACACATTTTCCAATTTCAACAAAACACTTCCTGTTTTCCAGATATGACTTGAACCAGTTCAGTAGCAGCAGAGATGCCCTCCCAGTCCTCTAGTCTCTGTAAGAGGATCCCATGATCCACAGTGTCAAAGGCAGCACTCAGATCTAACAGGATCAAGTTGATGGCATTTTTAATGATGCCGTGAACCTTGTTATTGCAAACAGGACACGTAAGTTGTCACTGTAACTTCCAATAATGTCAGAAAAATACCTCTCCCTCGTTCTACATAAAGTAGAAGTCTGTGCATCATCTGTGGGTGGGCTCGCTGACATGCTGAGTCAGACCAAAGGTTTCAAGGACAGAACTGAGCTCTTTAGTGTTTCTGTCAAACACATTATCCACATGTACATTAAAATCACCTGTAATGACTAAACCATCAAATTCTGTGCATACGACTGAAAGCACCTTAGTAAAATCATCAATAAAACTCAGACAGTGCTGGGGAGGTTTGTATATGACTAAGTAGATTATGGAGGGGGATTGTTTTAGCTCCTTTTTAGGAAACATACTCAAAAGATAAAAACACCCCAAATGACAACCTGTGAGTAACTGAATGAACTTTAAAAAAAACCCTTTTTGTTTACTCGTGTTTCAGATTCAAATTTGAAGTTGGGTGGAGTTGATTCTACTAGAATTGCATTATCTGTGTTTTTGTTGAGCCATGTTAAGTCAAGATTAAAAGAAGAGATAAAATCATGAATTAAAAATGATTTGTTATTCTGCATAATGTATATATTTCTCCAAATATTTATAGTAAGTACAATGTGGGTACATCGCCAAATTGTCAAAAGTGTCAAATTTATGTGGGCACAAGGTACCACTGTTTATGGGAATGTGCTTACATCCAAACATTTTGGAATGAAGTCTGTGCCAATATTAGCAAAGCTATAGGTCAGCAGGTGGCAGGAAACCCAATGATGTGTTTACTGGGACATATTCCTCCTTCACTGGCACAAAATGAGCATATTGTTGAATCATTCTTAATGATGGCTAGGAAGAGCATTATGGTAAAGTGGGTGGGTGATGATCCTCCCTCTGTTTCCCTGTGGAAATCTCTGATGTCTGACCTCCTGTCTATGATCAAACTTGGATATTATATTGATGGAAATTCTCAGCTCTTCATGGACAGATAGAAGAAGCCACTGGAAGCAACTGGACTTAAGTCTCAAATAGACTCAAATGGACAGCCACTTTGGACTTGAACTACTACACACTTTTATGGATCCTGGATTGGAATATTTTATATATATATATATATATATATATATATATATATATATATATATATATATATATATATATATATATATATATATATATATATATATATATATATATATATATATATATATATATATATATATATATATATAAAGATTTGTTACATAAAGAGCTGACATTGAGCACAGCAAGCTTCAGAGTCGTTTCAGTAGGACTGAATGTTATCTTCTTACAGGGAATGTGAACTAAATTTCTTGGACCGTCTAACTGTCCTTCTGTTAATCAGTCTACATGGTGCAACTGTAGATATAGCTCCTTCACAGGGCCTCAGCATGATATTACCTTTATCATGAATATTTGTCCTGCAGCCTAACTTTTTGCCCCAAATAACACATGGCACTGTTTTATACTATTTAAAGATCTATGCAAGTTTGATTGATTATGGATTAAACTAATTTCAACAAGACAGAAATCTGTATAGACTGTGTGCTCACTGACTTGAAGACGGTCAGTTCGATCCCCACTCACTCCCACAAGTGCAATGTGGTTGTGTCCTTGAGCAAGACCATTACATATGAGTGACTGCTGCTTAAAAGTGCACTATATGTACCTGTAAAAGCAGGAGCACCCGTCTCTACCATAAAGGTTACATAGGCTTCTTTAATGACAAATAGCTGTTGGTGGCGCTGTGAGCTCAGATACAGAGTTTCAGCCACAAAGAAGAATCTCTCACGACATGCCGTAAATCGACTCTAAGAGTGAAACCGATACTGATGTTGTTTTGCTTGTTGTTTAAACCAGAAACTCTCTAATTACTTCAGTCCAGTAAGTGCAACGCTAGCCCTGACTTCGAGATCGTACCTTTCTTTAACAGAATAAACTTATAAATTAGATAAAACTTTCATATTATTCAGAGTTTCCTTTGTATCATAGAAGCTCTCTGTTACAGCGGGTTTGTCCGGTGTGTCTGTCCCGTCAAAGCGATGCTGGTCACCGTCTTCTGTGCACCCAGGGACCGTCCCGAGACCATCTTTTCCCTGGACGTGTCCCCGGAGCTGGAGCTCAGAGATTTCGTGGCACTTTGTGAAATAGAGTCGGGCATCCCTGCGGCAGAGATTCAGGTGAGGAGCAGCCACAGAGCTAACAAAGCTAATCTAGCCCTTTAGCCCCTGTGCTAGCATGAATCAGATTGTTTTGATCGATTTAGTGCTGGATGCAACCGTGACAGTTGTGTGTAATGAAGTACAGAGTCTTATCAAAAGTACGAGTTTTAATAATTATTCTACTTTATTATTGCACTTTATTTTATGAGATGAAATTGTTTTGACTTCTCACACAAACAAGATGATCTTTTCGCTTTCTTTTTGTCAAATATAACTAGAAAAATAATGCATAATTTTACAATGGGGCTAAATTTTAAAGTTGCTGCTTTTGTCACAAATTATGTGTCTTGTATGTTATGTGTAATCTTGTTACGAAATGCAATTCTATATTTTTAGATAGTCTATGTAGAACAGCAATTAAAAGACCCCACCCGTGCCTTGGGGAACTATGGAGTAAAGGATGGAGATGTGGTGGAGCTCAGACAAGCTGAGCGACGACCGCCACCCACGCAACCAGCCTTTCCAGGTATACAGCAGTCTAATATACTATATGGTTGTTAATATTTCAAGGTAGTCCTTATCCCTCTTAATAAAGAAAATAATATTTAAAAGAGGATACATATAGAAAAACTGGGCTTTACTTAATAGTAAGAATTATCTACTGTAAAGCCTGCTAGATTTGGTCAGTGGGATCAACCTTGGTCATAGACAAATGACACTTGGAGCATTTTATAATACAGTTTGTATTTCTGTGTCTCATTGACCCTGATACCTTTTCCTAAAACAGAGTGCATCTTAACATGTTGTTTGTGCCTATAGGTCTGCCCCACATTGACTTCCGCTCCATTACTGTCCCGGGCACCTCGGGTACAAATAACCAGCGTAATGCGCCTGTGAGGCCTCCACAGCAGCCGCAGCGCAGTGCACAGCCTTCCACACCCATGGCCTTCCGCGGCTCCTCTTCTCAGGGGCTGGACGACCCCGCCTTACTCCAGCAGATGCTGTTAGCCAGTCCACATGAGCTGTCCCTGCTCAAAGAGAGGAACCCTCCACTCGCTGAGGCTCTGCTCAGTGGAGATCTAGGTGAGGTTTATGAATAGTCTAGTAACTTTTAACCACACACTCCTTGTATTGATCAATTACTGTCATGCTTGACTGACAAAGCTCTGTTTTTAGTTTCATTTTTTATTTGTGCCATCTGTTTTAGATTGAGTACTGATGTGATAGTGTGGCCTTTGTAATAATGAAATGTTTTCTTTTTTCAGAACGATTTACAAAGGTGTATTTGGAGCAACAGCAGGATAGAGCCAAAAGAGAACAAGAACGAATCAGACTTCTCACAGCAGATCCCTTTGATTTAGAAGCTCAGGCTAAAATTGAGGAGGACATTAGGTATGTTATCTCAGTCATTCATGTTGTAAAAGGATGTTATGGTTTTTCTTCAGTTTTGCCTATCTTTTTCACATCAGACAGAACAATGTAGAAGAAAATATGACAATTGCTATGGAGGAAGCTCCAGAAAGTTTTGGTCAAGTAGTAATGCTTTACATCAACTGTAAAGTCAATGGGCATCCAGTAAAAGCCTTTGTTGACTCAGGTAATACAATGAATGCTTTTCTGCAGCTGCTCAAATGCATGTTGTCTTCAGTAATGTAATCACTGTCTTTGACTGCAGGAGCTCAGATGACCATCATGAGCCAAGCCTGTGCCGAGCGCTGTAACATCATGCGGCTGGTGGACCGGCGCTGGGCTGGCATTGCCAAAGGAGTGGGCACCCAGAAAATCATTGGCAGGGTCCATCTGGGTATGTTTAACATCGGTGGTTGGATAATTAATCAAATTGCCATTACCATGTTGTAAATGTCTTTGAGATATTATGTCCTGAGGATAGCACTAAATTTCTCCCAGTCTCCCAGTGGAAAACTGTATTTATGAGATCTAGGCGTTCACACACACGTACACTATCTGTAAAGATTCCAAAGCGACCTAAGTGTACTGCCTCTACCAGCCTCAGGAAGTGTGCAGTGGTCTCCTTTTACAGATGATTTCTAAGTCTTTGTATAAGTTTTTTTTAATGATTTCTAAGTCTTTGTATATTATTAAAGAAAAACGAAAATTAATTAATCTTGGATTTATATAGCGCCTTTCAAGATACTCTCAGTATCGCTTTAAAGTGCATTATTCTTTCACTCCTCACTCAGTGGTGTTAAGCTAATATTGTATCCACAACTACCGTGGGGCAGACTGACAGAAGCAAGGTTGCCAATCTGCACTATTAGCCTCTCTGACCATGACCAACACTCATGCAAACACAACATTCATACTAGGCAGTAGGCAATGTGGGTGAAGGGTCTTGCCTAAGAACACAACAACAGTTTTTGCTACTGGTGCCCCACTGTGGCACCTGGTATTCTCAGCAGTCTCTCATCTAAATACTAACTCAGCCTGGCCTTGCTTAGCTTCTGAGATTTTACGATGATTTTATGATTAGGCTTTGATATTGCAGTGATATATTGCTACTAATTTTATATTTTTGCATCTATTTAGCTCAGGTCCAGATTGAGGGAGACTTTTTGCCTTGTTCTTTCTCCATCCTGGAGGATCAGCCAATGGATATGCTTCTGGGTTTGGACATGCTCAAGAGACATCAGGTATCTCATGACCCCTTGTTCAGTATATAGTAACTAAGGGTGATGTAAACTGTAACTGAAATGTTGAAGTAATTTGTTCATTTTTTGTTTTTGCAGTGTTCTATCGACTTAAAAAAGAATGTGCTCTTAATAGGCACCACCGGCACAGAAACTCGATTCCTAGCGGAGGCGGAGTTGCCGGAGTGTGCCCGCCTGGCATACGGAGCAGAGGGCAGAGAGGAGGCCCGTCCAGAGGAGATTGCAGATAGGGAATTGGCGGAGGCGCTGCAGCGGTCCATCCAGGAGAGCGGTAAGGAGCTAGTCTGAACTTTAGCCGCTTTTTCTTCTGCTTTTTCAGTTTAGTAAGAACAACATCTGCATGAAGCTTTTTACTCTGTTTTATTTATGCACATCATTGTTTTCTGTAGAACAAGTAAAGTCTAGGCATCATAGTGTATAAGAAGGCAGCAAATTTAGAAGTGATTTCATTTCTATTGGATCGGGGATCTGAGTTAGTAGTTGTATTAGGTAATGACTGTAGTTCCATGATTTTATTCCTCTACACACCAATAAAAAATGTAGTAAATTGTTAATTGCTCTTGCTCTTAGGAATTGACCTGATTGCATCTTCCAATTGCTATATAAAAGTCTCTAGAATTAATCAAAATGTGACAGATTAATAACAGAATAATATAGCTTTGATTACCAGTGTTCAACGCAGTACAATTCAGCTGAAAACTATATAGAATGTAACATCACTATTATGATAGTTTATAAAATTCAAAATTTTAATTTAACACTTTTGTAATGTATTAAAGGTGCACTTATGCAACTTTTCTAAGTGGATGGAAATTTTCAATTCAATTTTATTTGACTAGCACATTTAAAATGCAACTTAAGCTACCCAAAGAAACAAACAAACAAAAACATATATACATAAAATACGACACAAAGGCAATAAAACAATAAAACCACAAGCTACCCTGCCTAGCTAGTATTAAATGCCGGGGATAAGAAATGGGTTTTTAGTCTGGTCTTGAACTGCTCTACAGACTCAGAGGCAGCGAGAAGCTGTTCTATAGTGTGGGTACTGTTACAGAAAAGGCTCCATCTCCTCTGGTTTTGAGCCTGGGCACAGCCAGCAGGAGCTGGTCAGCTGGAGTATGCGGCTCCAGAAGCTCTCTCAAATATAGAGGACCCATAGAATCCAGACATTTAAACACAAACAGAAACCTTTTAAATTTCATCCGATATCAAATGGGGAGCCAGCGCAGGTTGCACAGCACAGGTGCGATGTGCTCTCATCTCCTAGTTATTGTGAGCAGACGAGCTGCAGCTTTCTGGATATTTTGCAGGGACAAATGGTCCAGCTCCACATACAAACTATTACAATAATCCAGGCGCAACGTTACAAACGCATGGATAGCTTATTCAAAATCTACCTGTGGAAGGTAGAGCTTTACTTTGGCAAGGAGCCTCAACTGAAAGAAGCTGGACTTTATGACAGAGCTAATGTGCTTGTCCAGTTTGAACATAAAATGTTCACAGATCTGACCTGTAAAATGGCCTGTATGTGTAATGCCATATCGTGTAACATTTCAAGCAAGACAAAATAACTCCATGGAGACAAGCAAGTAGCACACTTTATAGTGCACCTTTATGTCTGTCATTGTCAAACATTACTTAAATATTAAATATACAGTTCTAGAATTGATATTTAGCTTAGTAATTCACAATAAGTAAGTTCCATGTACTTCCATATATTTCTGTCAGTTGTTGATGCTGACTCTTTTCACCTCGGTGCGTGAAAAGGCTGACAGTGTTGCATGCCGTGTGATCGCTAACTCTCTCGTCCTTTGCATGATGTGTGTGGTGTGTGCCTAACCTGAGCAGGACAGCACTGATGCACTGGAGGCAGCAGGAGAGGGCCCTACCAACAAGGTACTGCAAAAACAACCAACCTACGACCAGTGCTAAGGCCATTGCTGTTGATTTCTTTCATTTTCAGTTTATTTTGCTGCTGTTTCTATGATTGATGTTGTAGTTTTACTTTGTTTGCTCAGTAGTTCGGATAGATCTTATCTGATTTATATTGCCCCTGAAACAAAAAAAAAACACAATTTATCTCAATGGGTTACTATTCTTTGTAAATGGTTTCAAGTTTAAAATGTGCATATTATTGTCATTTTTGTTTCAGGTTTTCAATGCTAACAAAATAGTTACATTAAATAATTTGTGTAGGGGTAAATTATACATGCAAGTTTGATTTAGCCGCAACTATCTACTAACAACTTTTGGCTTTCCTAAAATACAATGGCTTAAATATCACAAAAAGAAAATCCACAAATGTTGAAATGGATTAGTTCTTCTTGGCCATTACAACAAAAATCTGCACATTTAAAATTTTACCTGTTCCCCATCTCCATTAAATATAATGGGCATCTATAATGTGTGCCATTCAGTAATAGTAGCTCACTATTACCATTTTGTGTAAAGCAATACTTTTAATGATAACAGACGCACAATGCACTGAATAGTCTGATAAACAAAAGTCTTTTAAAGCACAGACAGGCCAATGTAAGGTCTACAGTTTCAGGGGCAATACACTGTTATAGCACTATTTTGATTTCATTGATTTGATAAATATTGGTATTAATTTTGATCAAATGTTTCTTAAATCAGATTAGGGGTGGGCGATATGACAAATAATTAATATCACGATTTTTAAATGTTATCACAATTCATATCCATTTTAGTATCTTTATATATTGTCTTGAAAAGGTAAATGAATAAATCAATGTAATAAAGGCATCTGCGTCAGAAAGATTATCGCTCTAGTAATTAAATTAAAGAAAAAAGTAAGAAAATTAAATCACAATATGACAATTTCACCAAAATACCTCAGATTACGATGTTTATTGCCATATTACCCAGCCCTTAATCACACATAGTGTATTCTAGCACTCTAATTAATTTCTATCTTCTCATAGACACTGCAGATGGACAAACTACCTCACCCCAGCTCCCGACTCCAGTCTCATTACCCAAAACGTTAAACCAAATGTCATCCACTTACTCAAAGAAACCCCCAAGTCCAACCCCTGGTCCATCATCCATGGTCCCTGTAGATTCAACCTCATCAACGGGTCAAAACCAGGATTTAAACCAACCTGGACCATCTCAGAGCCATATTACTCAACAGATTGACTCCAGTGTGCCCCCCACAGCTAGTCCAATTACTACAGATGCCCTCCCCACATCTCCCATGTCTACAGAGATGGAGGGAGAAGGATTGATAACAGATCAGGTATCAACTGACGACATAAAAAGCACTACAAATCCAGAGCTTGATTTGTCTCCAGTGCAGCCAATGGAGCAGGAGGCGCTGAGTGCAGATGCCCCACACCAGCTAGACTCTGTAGAAATGGCTCCCCCTTCTGTCAGTGAAGGGAGTGCGCCAGAATCAGAGCATCGCACTCGCTCCAATAGTATCCCGTCATTGGCTGCAGCTTTGAAAGAGCTACATGAGCTGATTGTATCAAATAAGTCAAGTGACGGCTCATCTTCTCCACCTCCACGCCTTTCTGTAACGGACAATCCCGAAACATGCCAAACTGAATCATCTTGTACTGCCATTTCTCAAACAACTGATGCCAAAGTTGACCATCATGCTACTAATACTTCTACTATAACTACTACTACTACTACCACCGCCACTGCTGTATCAGATGAGGGACTGTCTGATTGTGCAGAGTTATCAAGCAATGAGGACAATGTAGAAGTGGAGATGGGAGAAAGTTTAGAAGAACTTAAAACACAACAGTGTCCTGAGGAAGAGACAAGTGTACAAGATATAGCCAATTTAAGCAATGATCCTTTATCTGAGATTGGTCAAGAAATAGTAAGTGATGATCATAATAGGGAGCACGACGTAACTGAGGCAGAAAGGGCTGCTAGCAATAACAACCTACAAACTGTTATTCCTTTAAACTTGGAAAATGAGCAAAATTCCATTGTTTCAGACCCCGCTCCAGCCTCTCCCCAAGAAGACGCCCTAGCTTCTATTTTAGCCCGTCTTTCATCTCAAAGCGTAACTCCACAAACCGTAGTGGGACGTTTCCCCATAGAGCACATCCAGAGGATCCAGGCGGCTGGTTTTTCGGCTCAGGAGGCTGCAGAGGCGTTGGAGAGGGCCAATGGGGAGGTGGAGAGAGCCCTCTTCGCTTTACTGGCCCGGAGCATCATTGTGCCCACCTAAATCAGCAGGTTTATACCAGAGGTGGACAGATAAGAGTAACAAAAATGAAATGCTTTATATTGTTGCATGGATAAACTACCCATTTACAAGTTAAAGTCCTATGTTGGAAGATTACTAAAGTGGGGGTAGAGTATCAAAACAAATTGTGGTACTGTAAAACTGCAACTCGCAGTCTATGCATATTTGTTGGAAAAATACTGAATTTCAACATACTTTTTTCATTCTTTCAGATATTTTTGTTATTTTATTTGGAACAATGTATTTTATGTTTTTATGATTATTGAAGTTTAATGGCAAAGGCATTCTAAACGTATTTTTTGGAAGCTGGTTTACAATATTATCTTTACATTGTGAAGTAAAAATGTATAAGTAGGTTTAATGTGTCAGGGAAAGTTCGTCCTGAACAATCTGATGTAGGCTAATACACCCATTTTAAAAATACAGGGCTACACTTCAGATGGTGTTTAAACAGAGAATTGATAATGGCTGATCAAGGGACATTAATCAAGTTGAAATGAATAACATGAATAATAATGAATAACACACAAATTAAGAAAAAATATTGTTCTAAAAATGCATCAAAACAAAAACAGTTGTGTTTTTCCACCTCTGGTCTAGACTGCACATTCTGATCTGTAATGTGGGCCTCTGCTGATCATGAGCACATCAAACAGGGAAACGTTTCTTATAAAATATAAGAAGTGGAAATAAACTTTTATCTGGACTTTTTGATACGTGAGGTGTGTTTGCATGCAGATGTTGTGGGTGCCCGCTCATTTTTATTGTTTTAAATGAGATTTTTCATTTATTTTGATTGTATAAATGCCCAATGGATGACTTGACATTACATTTTTTGTTTTGTTTTTGTGTGTAGAGAAAAATAACAGATTTTTACTCATATGCTCCCTGTCAGATTATAGTTCAATCAATGGGCATTTGGACTCATTTCAAAAAGTGAAACATTTAGTGGTTTAAATTAGCCTTGCATTTACAGATTTTTGAAAAGGTCATTGAAAAGTATAGTTTTGTTTTTTTTTTTCCTTTTCCCTGAATGGCACTGAGATACCAAATGAGTGTTCAGATATGATATATGGGATTACAAGCATAGAACGGGAAATTACATAAAATATCAGATTTTGTCACTATATTGTTTTCCATTATTGCCACAGTTAGTATCAGTTTATGTTAAATTTACATTGTGTCAAATCATTATATTTCATTTGTGTAGTTCTGTTAGATTAAGGCCATGTCATGTTTTCTGTCTTTGTCCAGGATTTTATGGCTTTATGATTCAAACATGTTCAGGCAAATTGAATTATTTACTTTTATCTTGTATGAAATTTTAAAATTGCAAATAAAATGGTAATAGTATTTGTAAATTTTGTATGTTTGCCTAAGAGAGCTTTTGTTAACACATCATCATTGATATTTTAAAGCTACACTATGTCACTTTTTTATGGGGGGAGTCTGCTATCTGCTGTCTACATGGACATGTATTGCTTTGCCTGGATGTTTCACAATGGGACATTCAAGCTTATCTAACTTGCATTTACTCAATTTTAGGTGTTGCTCAAAAATACATCGTGACTTTGCTTGGCTGGCTTTGCTTGCATGTCTCCATGGAGATGAGTTTAATGCCATACTGTGGAACATTCGAGGCATAACAGTAACGTTTTCATGGAAACAAGAAGGTGGTAGTTTTTGTTTTTGTTTTTTTTCCTTTTAACTTTCTTCATGTTTTGACTTTTGTTAGATCGGTTTATGAAATTGTTAAAACATCTGAATGTTCTGTGTTTGGTACATTTAATTATTGGCCAGAGTTGACAGCAAACCAACCAATGAAAGGTACATTTTTTTTTTTTTTTCTACAGAATATGCTATTATGATTATCCACAACAGACCACAAAGAGCATATTGTAAACAAACCAAATATTCTGTTTTAAACTTTGACCTTGTGTGGGCGGGGTCTGCTAAAACACACCTGACTGAGTTTATTTAATCTTGAGCTCTTTGTCCAGTCGTCTACATCTTATCAGGAGCCATGGCTGAGTCAGACCACAGTGAGAAAGACCATTGTGGTTTCGGGACTCAATCCATCTCAAATATGTGCTCTCAACTTAAAAACAATCTGTCTGGAAATGGATTAATGTCACAGTTACGTACTATGAAGTTTCCTGAAAAAATGTCCTCCAAGATTCCACAAGCGAGCGCTGAAGCAGAGCCTGACTCAAGGACGCCAGATGACCAGCATGGAAAGTAAGTTAAAACATTAATAGGTTCTTTTAAATAATATTTTTTTTATGATTTTAATTCCACATATGTAATTGTTATTTGCCAATGCCATCTTTTCATTAATCCAGATTTTGGTTCATAAAACCAAACCAAGTTAGCAAAAAGTTAACTGCACTTTTTACACTGTTTTACACTAGAGTTTCAGTGCCAGCTAATAAAATATGTAAACATATTTTGAAGCTTTAATATTATAATTTAGCTTTAATATTGAACTTATTTTTCAGTAAAACTTTGAATAAGCATACATGGATTGATGGTCATATAGAGTTATTGCACTGCATTGTATCACATGCTTTTCTTGCGGACGTGTTTGTTTTTGTAGCTCGTCCACTGACTCCTCATCATCCCTGAAATCAATGGCCTTAACACGGACATTGGATTTTGACAAGATTTTCTCAACTGTGGGAAAGATGATCTTTGACCCGTCAGACTCAGACGACCTGGATGACGAGGGGTATGCTGCTGTTAAGTCATTTATCAAAATGTTGGGGCATATTTAAACTAAACATTATTGTCCTTATTTATTGTAGGTCAGAGTCAAATGAAGGAGAAGTACAAAGTGCGAGGGTCCGCTCAAAGTTCCTTCATAATTGTAAGAGTCTTTGCATTTTAGCACATAAGATGCACTATGTAACCTGGGGGTTCAACACCTCTATTGCATGAAATGTTCAACAGTATGGCTTAAACTCCTCTATCTTGCATTTATTCAATAACAAGTATTTTTAATGCTTTAACTTGACCTGCTTGTTGTTTCCATGGTGATGGACAAGTTTAATGTCAACTGCTCCAGGGAAAGCAATAGCATTTCTATTGATACTACAAAAGATGTAGTGTTGTAGTGAAAATTGTGTTCTATTCTCATTTTATTTTATTTTTAATATATTTTATGCATTCAATAAATGCATCTTGCAAAGCATTAATATTATAAGCAAATAATGTAATCAGCGATTTCACATATTTTTGCCGCAGTACCTCTCTATCAGGACTACTGCCTGAGTGTGCGTGACGACATTCTGAGACTGAAAAAGTCAGAGCTGCTGCTCTCGAAGAGTGTCCTGGGTTTAAAGACTCAACTGGGAAAGAGCTACCAGTCCCGAACCGAGTCCCCTCAGCGCAGTCACAGTCTCTCTCCTGGTGGTCCCATCTGCTCCACCCCTCCCACACCCATTAAAGTGACACCCAGCACCCTGTGGCAGGACCTAGAGGAGGTGAAGGGCTCTGGTGTGCTCCAAAACTTAAGTGCAAGAGAGACAAGACTACATGAGGTATAGTTTTACTTTTTACCCTCTGTCAAGACTGTACATCACTGCACTGGTGGTGATAAGATAATATTATAGCCACAGCTGCCCTGAGGTAGACGGACAGTAGCCAGGCTGCCAATTTCCACCATCAAACCCACTGACCTCCACCAATCGCTCACTTGAACCATTTTGTCCATTATGAATGTGGGGTTGTAAGTGTCTTGCCTAAAGATACAACTACGGCATTCCAGTATTCCCAGGTCTCCCATCCCAGTATTAACCAAGCCCCCCACCCCTTCTAAGCTTCTGAGATCAAACAAGACTGGGAACACTCAAGGTGGTAAGGACAATAATGTAAGGAATAGTTACAATATAGTTTAAAGGATGAACATAAAACTCATTTTGTACAGTGCAAATCTCAGTAATGGTTAGATTCATGTCAGTTACAACTAATGTATTAAATATAAGTATTTGTTTTGTTTTTAGACATCATTTGAGTTGATCTGCTCCGAAGCATCTTACATGAGGAGTCTGGAAATCACAGTTAAACATTTTTATGTGTCCAACGCCCTGAGACAGACACTGACTCAGATGGAGCATCACATCCTGTTCTCTAATATTCAGCGTGTGATGGTGGCCAGTGAGAGGTAAGTCCAGTGTTTAAGTCTCCAGTTCAGTAGCCACTATAACTTCTACTTCTTATTATAATGCATATTTTCAGATGCTCAAAGTTGTTTTAAAATGCCATGCAGTAGTTTTAATACAGCACTTTTTTCATGTACCATTCATTCACTCCACATACTGGTGGTAAGCCACTTTAGAAGTCACAGCTGCCCTGGGGCACACTGACAGTGCAGATCAGTAGCCAGGCTTCTTACAGCCCCTCCAACTACCAACAATCACTTACACACTGCATTCATAGTTGAGGTGCTAGTGTATGTAATAATATGCTCAACACTTTCTTTACCTCCAAGTATTATTTCTCCTCCTACTGTAATTTCAAACTATTACAATTTGGCGTTTGTGACCTTTTTATTTCCAAAATGTCTGAACATGTGCTACAGTTTACCTCAGGAGTGTCAAACTCAAATTCACATGGGCCCAAATTTAAAAACTAAGACAAATTCACGGGCCAAACTCAATATTTATTGAAAAATTGACTGTACCTGACATGTAATGATTATTTCATATGGAAACAAACTTTAGTTTTGCTTAAACACAAAATCTGGAACAACACAAGCTTGATATTACAAACATATGAGAAATTAAACTTGAAAGAGGACACATCAGGAGTATTCATTTCTTATTTTAAAATAAATAAAATAAATTATGTCTCTCTCTGTAGCAATTAATTTGGCTGAGGTGACCAGTAGCTTGGTGGCTAATGAGTGTCAAGAGAAAAGGAGGGGCGCTTACTGGTCTTAACTGCAGTGCACTAACAAAGCATTCTGGGATTTGTAGTATTAGTGGTACATGCACTATATACCGGTGGGTCCACTCTAATGTACATTTGATGATTTTAACTTGTTTTAATTTGATTTTACTGGGAAGCACTTTGGTCACCTTGAGTATTGTAAAGTGCTCTATAAATAAATGTTGATTGATTGATTTGAAATGATGTCAAAGGCCAAATAAAAGTACACTGTGGGCCAGATTTGGCCCCCTGGGCCTGAGTTTGACATATGTGACCTGATATGCTTGTGCTTAACTCATCTTTTCTGAATTTCTCCACCTTCTTTCAACATCTACTGTCTTTTTAAAATATTTAAGAAACCATAAAGATAAAGTCCTGCACTTTGACATGGTTGTTTGTTTTTTTCTTAGATTTCTCACAGACTTGGAGCTTCGACTGGGAGAGTGCATCCTGATTGGTTCTCAGGTTGGTGAGGTTGTGCTTAGACACTGCCCTGCGTTTCGTCGTCTTTATGTCCCTTATGTGACCAATATGTCATACCAGGAGGCTCTCATCGGGCAACTGCTGTAAGCCACTCATTCATACAAATCATGAATCAAATTTGAAATGGTTGAAAACACAAATTTCTGTTTCCAAAGGCAACGAAACAAAGATTTCCAGCATGCACTCTCCAAACTTGAGAAGAGTCCAGTTTGTCAAAGGCAGAGCTTGAAGTCTTTCTTGGTTTTGCCATTTCAGAGAATTACCCGGATTAAACTTATTCTGGAGGCGAGTATGTTAATAGATGTAAACTAGGTTTAAGAAATCTGTTTCCTTGGTAATATTTTGGTCATCATGTAGTTTTAGAAGCTTTTATATTGTGTTTCTGAATAAAAATGGGTAGACATGCAACCAGTGATTGCAGAAGTAACACAATGTTGAAATGAAGTTGCCTCTGGTCCTACCCAATTGTAAGTTTATCCTGTTTTAAGACAGTTGGAGTGGTCAGATATGAGTGACCATTAGATGTGGTGGAAATTGCATTTAAGGTATCCCTCATTTCCTATTTTATCTTACAATATCACACTGTTTAAATTTCAGAGTATAATGAAATTGACTAAGCCAGAATCTGACTCGGCCACCAACCTTGAAAAGGCCATTCAAGCCATTCATGAGGTAAGGTAAACATGTATAATAAGTATATTAAAGAAGACATATTGTGCTTGAGGCTGCTATATATTGATAATCAACAAGACCTGTGGATTATTATGTTATAGTTTGCACATTTTAATTCGCAATATTCATCTAAAACGGCTTAATAAAAAAAACAAGTCCGCTTACTTCCACATTAGAAAACTGCAGTGCCCATTGGGAGCTGATATCGCCATAAACAACAACACAGCAAAGAGTTGTCTGCCCCTCCTATGGATAGTTGTAGGATTTGGCAGTGTCACACAGTTATTTTGGGACAAATGAAAAAAATCCAGCAAGTATCACCAATTTAAGAAAGTAAAATTGGAGAGCGAAATGTGTACAGAGCAGTGGGCGTACACCAGTGATGCTGAAAACGGAGGTTGATCGACAATATGGTGAGAGGGTAAATGACAAAGGGGAAATGGCTATAACATGGTTAAAAGCTCTGAAAAGTTGATTTAGCAAAATGGGTCTGCTTTCTTCAAATACTGAAGTACTAAATATGTTTCTTTTCTCAAACAGGTAGTGCAAGAATGTGACCAGAAAGTTCGAAAAATGAAAGAAATTGAAGAACTTGTCTGTTTGGAAATGCTGCTTGATTTTGGTAACATTAAGGTAAAGAGCAAATGCCTTTTTAAATATTATACTAACTTCTCAAGTGCATCATTAATCTGATCTTTATTTTCCTTTCAGTCCATTCCTCTGGTCATAAGTGGCCGTTTCCTGATGCACAAAGGTCCTTTGAAGCAGCTGAGAATGACGAGCTCTGTTCACTCAAAAATTACATTCACAAATATCTACCTCCATCTCCTCAGCGACATCTTAATTATTTCTTCTAAAAGGTTCTCGCACACATCAGAATTGATATTATTGTAGAGTTCTGTTGTAAGGAAACATGTCAAATTTTCTTTTGATTGGTTATTTTCTGAACTCAAGGGCTACTGTAGGCCGTAACCATGGACTTATTAAACCGTAACCCAGGCCAAAACAAAATAGTAGTCTCAACTCACTCGAGTCGGTGTCCAAACAGACCAATAGAACCTTCAACTTGTTGCCATAGCAAACAAGTTTCACATACAAAAGCGGTTACATTGAAAACAACACAAACTTACAATAACAACATAAGGTGTCAACTCTGAACTAAACACAAAATATCACATCATTACAATATTAGCTGATTTAAAAGGGACAGAACAGAGGGCATTGTTGTCTTTTAAAATGGCAACTGATTTTATCAACAAAAAAATTAAGTTAATGGACCTGTTTCTATTAAGGTGTTTTAGATCAGTGATGCGATTTACAATGAACATATTATAAAATGATGATATATGCTTGTTTAATACTAAAAACTATGATGTCTTCTTTTCTTTTAATACACAATGTGCTATCTATGTATTGAGATTTTGTTGTTCTCTGCCTTGTTCAGAGATGAGCAGTTCAAAGTTCAGGATCACGCAGAGTTCCCATCACAGATTCGCTGTGAGGCCCTAAAGGCTGAGGTCCTAGGTCTCCCTGAAAACTCATTCCTGCTTCATCTATCCAAGAGGTCCACAGGAGAAGCTACAGTTTTAATACTAGCTACTGACAAAAGGTAAGAAGTGACATAACATTTAAAGTGCATGTGATCTAAATCTTGAATGAAAAATGTGCCTAGATTTTCTAGTTTTAGGCAGCAGATGTCACACATTCAGAGATAATTTCATAACATTGGTTGCTAGGTAAAAGTTATTATGGGCCAACATTTTTCTAAGTTCCACATGAGTTATGATTTTATAAAAATGGATACATCCATTGTTTGCATTTATTGCAGTGAAACATTTAGGAAAAACATGCATTCTTACTCTGAGCAGGCTTGCATATCCACAAACCTGACTCTTCTGACCTGACTCTCCTCCTGCTTGTTTCCATGGGAATGTTGTTCTTTTGGCCATAATCTTGGATAGTTTGGTCTAAAAATCTATCAACCATGTATAATAGTTTTAACTTATTTTCATGGAATCATGGTAATGCAATCTCTAGAAAGTTGCATATTGTAAATTTTAACTGATGTAAAACTATAGTAAATATTTACCACAGGTACTATCTCTCCAAACTAAATAATGGCAATAGAATAATGTGAAAACCTGTCATATGCGCTTTAATATTTCATCTAAAATGTGTAATGTCTAACTAGTCAAATTCTCTGGTGTTTTCAGGGATGCCAAGGAGACGTGGATGAAGGTTTTATCTTCAAAAAAGTGATTTATTTTTTTTTAGAATTGTTTTGTTCACTTTTTAGAATTGTTTTGTTCATTTTATTCACTTTATTTAAACACAGGTTCAAAAGTTTATGAAGCCACTGTTGTATCTCTAAAACTTCACTTCTATCACTTAAACAGAAGGAATTATGTTTTTACTCTTAACACTGACTAGTATAGGTTTGTATTACAAAATGTATTTTTTTTCCAATAATGCATGTTTCTTTTACAAAATAAATATAATTTAGAGTTATTTGACAATGCATATGTGCAGAACTGTCTATGCAAAAACATGGTTGTCTAGGGATGTTATTGCTTTGCTGGAATGTTTCAGAGTATGGCATTAAACTTCTCCATCTTACATGCATTCCTACTGTGAGCAGACTCTCCTCTCCATAGACTGGGCTTGTAAGTTGGCCTGGTTGTGCTACCTGCTTGTCTCCAAATGGATAAGTTTAATGCCGTACAGTGGAACATTCCAGGTGAAGCAATAATCTACATGGAGACAAGCAGACTTTGACCAAAAACTACACAGTGCACCTTTTAATGTGTGTGCACAGACACAGTAGACCCAAAACTCAAAGGAAAGTCTCTGACTCTGTGTGGGGCTGGTCCCTCTCTGCTCCAGCTCGGAGCCAGTCCTGATGCCACAGATTTTCACACAGAGAGTTGAGGAATGGAGCCACATCACCCAAACCATCACTGACCTCTCCCCCCACACGCAGCACCGGGAGCCCCCAGGTCGACCGGAAGGCCCGCACATCTCGCTCTGCCACGTCACAGTGCATAAACAGGTCAAATCTGGAGCAAAGGTGAAGGAATACACGTGTCTAACAATTCAATAGTATATGTAAGTAGTTATATTCTCCAAGTGGGTAAAGTTAGGACTTGGGATTTACTTTGGGGAAATTTGGTGGCCACGTGATTTTACAAATACTTTGGTAAATTGGTCCTCCATTTTATTGACCCTTTAAAAACAAAATGCATTCAATATTATTTTCCAAACATAAACAATGTAGACTTTTAATCAGTGCCATTAATTTGGCCCCAAAAATGGTCCGATTTCTTTAAACACTGAATGCCAATCTCTATTAAAATGCAATGGCTCTGGCTATAAAAAGCATTCAAACATTCAACATATTTAACAGAGCCCAGTTGTTCCAAATTCCCAAACACAACACTGAATGACAAATATTAAAAAGATACTTTGTGCCAACCACCAATTTGACAACCCTGTCCAGAGGCGGTGCCGTCCACTTGGTTATTTGATTTGGGAGGTCTTCAAATGATATTCGATCGGTGAATGAGAACAGAAGGAGAACTGCATCCACCTGCTCTTTACAAAACTGCAAGGGAAAAAATGAGGCCATAATGCTAGCTTCAGTGTGTGGGTGACATTATAATGGTTATTGCACTAACAGGGAGCATATGGTCAAATCTTTTCAGAGCATTCTCTCCACAGTCCCACAGCTGAAGGCGAAAAAACAGCACCCTTCCACTTTCTTTGATTTTCACTGGCCAGTACACTATTGTGGTCTCAATACCTAAACAATACACAAGGCTGGATTATTGTATTTATTTTGTCTTTAAACCCATCAAATGTTATTGCGTCTTACCTATGGTTTCATAGTGCATATTGGGAATATTTACACCAGCCAAACGTGCCACAACAGAGGTTTTCCCAACTCCACTCTTTCCAGAAAGAAATATTTTGTATTGGACAGTGTCTACAGCTGCGAGGGGGGACATCATGGGGGACTCCAATAAGCCTTAAAAGAGATCAGATTAAATTCAAACACTGTACTTTCTTTGTCGATTTAAAACATTACTATTTAAACATCATTTGCCATACCAAATTGTCTCCTCCTTTTCTTGTGTAGGATCTTGGTGAAATACTCTTTGCTGTCCTTACACTGATGCCAGTCCGCTACAATGATAGACCCGGGAGAAGGAACCTGGGCCATGTTGTAAATTGAAGCTATTATTATTACATTATCATCGGGTTAATGGTATAGACATAACCCTGGGCAGTCTAGAAAAGTGAATTGTACCCATATTAATCGGTAAAGTAAGCGAAAAACCTCAAACGTACACCCCAGAATGAGGCAGTGATGGAGACTTCCGTAAACTTCGAAGTTCCTTAGAAACGTGTCGTCACTTCCGCTTGCACGAGCCCCCTATTTTTAAGTTTTATTTTATTTTATTTTTTATTTTTTTTCAACGTTTTTCAGTCTTCAGTATGAACAAAAAATACCAACGATTCTATTAACGATTATTCTAACCTACTTTGATTGGCATAGTATTTTATTATGTCGTGTGCATTGCAATATATATATATATTTTTTTTTTTAATATTCACGGGTTATCAGCAGTGTGCGTCATATCAAACAACCCCTGTGAAAAAAAGTTAAGTTAAAAAAGTTAATGTTACCAGTTAATTGCACTGACACAAACTGCAGACATGGGGACTGAAGTTTTCCTGAACCTCCTGCTGTACAGGTGAGAGAAACTTTCACTATAAATAATATCGGTAGGTGTTAAAGAGATTGTTGTTTAGGCCTAGATTTAGATTGTGATACTTTTGTTAAATAAAAAAAAATGAAAACATCGTACAAAAAAAAACATGAGCAAGTTTAAATCTCCCTTAAGTGAACGACCCTAGAATTAAGTTAACTTAATTTAAATGTTTCATATAAGGAGTGCATTATAGTAACCCATCTAACCAGTAACAAACTCGGAATTAAGTTAAAAGGAGTTGAATGGATGTTGTAGCGTTATTCAGCCACTAGAGGGCGCTAACGTCCCGCATTATGGGTTTCAGGATTGGGAAAAAGGCATCACCATCTAGACTGTACCCCAAATCACAATTAAAGAAGGAGACAGCTTATACATTTTTACATCAAACATAACATATTTTATTCATTCATTTGTCAGTTGTGCCCTCTGAGCTTTGACTGTCAGGACACCACTGCTCCCCAGGTTTAGCGTCACAGAAACAGGGTCCACATCTGCTGGAAGTTTACAGCGATGAGACAAAGTGTTGGTTACCGTGCCATCTTCTGCCATCTAAATCAAAGCAATACACATTTTACAGAAAAATAGAAAACCTATAGTTATTAGGACTTAAATTGGGTTTATGTCCTAGAATCTGGATTGGTCATAATGTCATTTAGGGCAAAGAAGCAGCTCTCTGTGACTGAGGTTTGACTGTAGATTGTGAATTGAAATGTAAGCTAATGTTTTATTTGTTCATTTGTGGTTACACACAACTTCACAATAGGATTAGCTTCTCTTGGCAAATTTAATATTGACGTCTCAGTAATTGAATATCAACACTTTTTGTTAGGGGACGTAAAATAACAATAATTTTACTGTGTTTCATGACGATAGGTCCAATAATTTGAATTCACATTTTGGCAGTTGACAACAAATTCTGAATGCCTCTGTAGACTGTTGTAATGTCACATGAACCCTCTCCAATTAACCCAAATAACACATGTTTCACTTACTTTTTCAGCATGGACTTCGATTAAGTTGTTTGATGAAGTGATAATGACATCTTCAGGTGCAAACTCACTCACATTCACAGAAAACTGAAAAGTATTTCCAATTACTTCAATCTTTCCTGTAGGATATGAACGCTCTGAAACAAAAACTTACTAAAATTACTTATTAGAAGAAACATTTACAAATAATTGAAAGTGCACTATGCCACTTTTCTGGTTGAGGGTAGATGGCGATGTAGTTACTTCATATTGAATGTTCCGCTTATTAAATTTATCTTTCTCCATGTAAAAAACAGGTGGCACCAAGGCTAAGTTACAAGTCACGTCTGTGGAGAGGTGAGCAATTTTTAAAAAGCAACTGTAAAACAATAAATGCAAGATATGTTTTTCAATATTATACTGTGAAACATTCCAGGGAAAGCAAAAATTTCTCCGTTAATACAAGCAGTGGCAAACCCTCCATCAGAAATGTTACATAGTGCAGTTTTAAAAGTCTCACAACAATATGAACACAAAGATTTTCCGTTGTATTCACCATAGCCGTGCAGATGTCCAGAATCATCCAAGAAAGTTGTAGACCCTCTCTCCATTTTAAGAATAAGAATTTATTTCAATCAACCCTATGTCCCATTGGATTGTGGCACTAAATAAACCAATATCCAATAATACTCTGGTTCATAAACAAGGCACTTGACTTTCAAACCACTCCTCTGCCTGGAAGTGTGATCTTTGTCTGAGAGATTGGGTGGGATACATTGATCTGATGCTAAATTTGCCACCAGCGCACGAACTGTCACTCAGTTAAGGTTAAGTTTACCAAAGGTGCTACTCTTGGCCAGTAAAATGTCTTGTATGTGTTAAAAATGAAAAAGTGATTGTTTTAAGGGCAGTTTCTGAGGGACTTGTCTCAAAATTGGCACTTTACCGGGGAATTGTCAATATAAACAGAGGAGGGGGTTTACCTTTGCTAAGTGACAGTGCTGTGATGAAGCTAAGTGGTGTATAAGTGTGATTTTTAGCTCCAGTCTGTTAGAAGTGACAAAGTTTGATCTAAATAAAGCAACGCTGTCATAACAAGAGCAGCTAGAACAGGCCAGATGGGGATACTGGGAAATACTGACAAAAACAAATATCTAGATATAATTGTTTTGATTCTCCAATTGACGATAACCTATTCAGACAATATTATATGTGCTAAAACATGTCTACGTGTCTTGTTTCTTTTTTTAAATCAGACCTTATTACAGTCTTTTTAAATAGTCGTTTTATGATTCACAATATTCCAGTTTTTTGTAGAACACTGTCGTGGTGATGGTGGCTCAGTTGGTAGAGTGTTTATCTGCTGATCTGAGGGTTAGCGGTTTGAATCCTTCTCTCCACGTAAACATCACCGGTTGAGCAGACAGATCCACTGACCCACAGGTTTCCAATGCAATTCTAGTTCCCACAGATGAATGCTGTTGTTGTGTTCTTAGGCAAGACACTTAATCCATCTTGCCTCCAGTGTCTGTGTACACTGATGTATGAATATATGTGTGAATGGGTGAGTTCCTTGAAGGTAGAAAAGCTCAAGAAATTCAATTTATTCTAATATTATCCAATTTTTGACATCTCCGACCTCCAGTTACAAGCACAATTTCATGGCGTTTATATTAATGCCGAATTCTGCACATTTTTGGTTGCCCTAGCAGCCTTAGTAACCTTTCATGTTTGATGGACAGGTGAGGGCCCATCTTTGTTACTGACTTGCATTTATCTGAACTCTTCTCATTCTGACATATTTTTGCATAGTTTGAGTAGTATTTAACAACATTCAAACTAAAATGATCATAAACACCCCATTTCACAAGGCAACAATGATTTATTTAAGACAAAATACATTTACTTACAATGTGTCAAAAGTCATTTTCATGTAACATACAACATAAATATAAAATAAATATTAAATAAAATGAACAGTTATAAGACGCAATGTAAACAAAGGAGAAAAAACTTGAAGAAAATTGAAACTACAAACAGTAAGAATGTTTGATTCTTCGCCCTGAGTGGAAAAATATTATTCCATTATTTATAAAAAAAGACGATCAAAAATGTTGCAAAAACTGGCGTAGCAAAAATACTACTTAAAAATCCATATAAGACAACGAGTGCTTGGAAAAAGTAGCCCTTAATCTCACAGAGTTTAATATTTCAGTCAATATCTATATACCAAGCACTACTATGAAGTCTCAAAAATATACACAATATACACATTACTTTTACAGATTTAAATTACTTTCTTCAGTTATCATAAAGTACATAAGTGTTTCTTTTTTTTTGTATTTAAAGTCAGTCATTTCTGAGCGGCTTGGAGGAGGTCTTGATATTGTGCCAAAGGTGGGTGTAGGGTGACCCCCTGCGTCCCTCTTAAAGTTGTCCATTTAGGCTCATGTGCCTCGGGAATGTCCCACTTTTTCACTGATGCCACGTGAAGTATAAAAAGTGACGTTTACAAATGTGATATTTTAAATGTTTTGTGGATGTACTGGCTTTCACACTGAAATTTGAAGTAAAACAAGACACTTTTAAGACAGTCAAAATGTACTTGTATCATAACTACTACTTGATTCAAGCATTTACCTACTTAGTATCTTATCTAACATTGTCATTTCTTATCCAGTGCAGGTGTATAGGTGTATTATGTTGACATTTACTGCTATGATTGATTAAAATGTTATAGCAGTTATTATCGATGAGCATACATTTCTCAAGTCTATCCTTCAATATTCAGCTACTCATTTCTCTTTTTCTACATTAGCGCTTTTCACAGTTGCAAAAAATGTATTGTGACATCACATCGCAAAGCATTATGGGATACCCCCTTAGACAAACAAGCGCTAAAGCAAACCCGGTACGTCTTCACCTGTCAAAACAACATCCTAATTTCCAGTTCTAACATTCTGTAATATTACATTTAATAGAACAATCTCTGGTTTAAGTGTAAATATAAATGCGTGACATGTGCTGGTTTGTTTGGTTAAGCTCGTGGCATCAGTTGTAAAGTGGGCAATTTGAGGTGGTCACCCTAGGCTGGCGTCACGGTTACAGCCCCCCGCTCGGTCCGCCCTCCTCCTCCTTCTCAGTGAGTGAAATGGCATGGTCGGTCAGTGCACTTTGATTTGGAGGAATGCTGAGATCACACGGCAAACACGCTGAGGGAGCTGGTCTCGTCTTTCAGGCCCAGGATGCTGTAGGCTATCCGCTTCATGTGGCCGGGCAGTCGCACTCCGATATTTCTGATGTCTCTGTAGAAGGGGAAAGCAGACATTGGATACGGTTAGGCTAAAAACAATATGCGGACTGTTTTAAATTAAAGAAAGCTGTGGCGTGGTGTGGCGGTAAGAAATGTGAGGAATGAGGAGTGGGGTATTTATGTATTAGATGTAGAGTGGCAAAACTGTACTTAAATAATAGTTATAAGTCAAGGGAGTGGTTATAGGGTAATACAAGTCAAATCCATTTATTTCAAGCTCATAAAACATTGACTTGTTTGTGACTTTGGCCCATGAAAGATAGTAGAACGGCATCTCAATAATTACTCAAATAAAAACATTATAATAGGAGTAATAGTTTGAGCCATGTGGAAGTACGTGAAATTACAGCATAGACTAATTCTTAATCAGTACATTTTTTTCAGTAAGATGAAAAATTAGAACAGTTGCCATGGTGATACACGATTGAAAAAACACATATCTTTTGTATAGGGAAAAAGTCCTCAAAATGTTACATATAAAAAGGAAGCTGAACCCCATAAACAGACGTGGGGAGCCAACAATTAAACTCAAAAAGTAGGATTGTTAACGCTTGAAAATATCACTAATCAAGTCTTAAAGTTAAGATGTAAAATATATCATCTTGTAACTGTAACCCATTACGCTTCTCTCCCGGGCTGTTAGAAATGAGAGGAATGAAAAAGGAGTGGTGTATTTCTGTGTTAGCAAACGGCCTGACATATGTTCCTGTGGAAAGCTCAATACTTTCACTGTGTAGCACAATGTGGCGTGCTGCCAGAGGAGTTACACTGCCTGCACCTGTGCCATGTGTCGCACTTACTCATGCCGCAGACTGAGCACTTGGTCCATGCTGGTGACCCCCGCCCGGGCGAAGCTGTCCGAATACTGGCCCATTTTGATGGAGTCCAACCACTCGGGCACGGTCTTGAACATGGTGCCATCACAGCCGCTGGTACTGGGCAGGCGGATAGACACTCTGTAACATGAAACATATAAGGTTTCTATTATTACGGATATAAAGACAGGTGCAGGGTACATTTGATAGCATGCTCTTATACAGGGATTTATTGTGTTCTTTAGGACCAAGTCATTGTTTAAAATTAAACTCTTATGGGAACCAGCTTTTGCAGGATAACTCTAATACTTTTCCCCCCAAATAAGGTTTTAATAAATGTATTCTTTTTTTTTACTTTCTAGTCCTAGTCTGTGTAATCTCTCAGTCATCCAGGTCTGATCCATAGTAAATGAAAAATATCAAATCTGTCAACTGGACAAAAAGCTGTAGGAGTGAAGACGTTTTGCTGCTCGTCCAACTCGTCTTCAGTTCTGCTCAGATTACTGGTGGACACTGCCTTATATTCTTAGTCCTAGTAAGACGGTTATGGCAGCACGCTTTAAAATAACAATACTTATTTTGCTTTAAAGAAAACTACGCTTTAAAAATAACTACACTTTTAATAGTCTTAATATAAACTTTACTTTACTTCACGCCATAACCCCTCAATCAAGGATAACCAAGACTGTTTTTATAAAGTGGTACCTTTTCACTTCAAACTAATATTTGGAAATCGTATTAAATTATGGTAAAGGATCAACCTCGAAAAGTTATTGTTCCCTTTACATTTGCTGTTCTTCAGTAACAACAGCAAAATGCAACATGATATTCGATGTAAACCACATGTAAGTCCTAAACCACAGTTGAGGAGGACACCTGCTGTAAAACAAATGTACAGTATTTTGAATGTCAACATACCGTGGATCAAAGTCCGCAATGGTTTTCAGAGACTCTGGGCTTCGGAGCAGTTTGTCTAAAATGTTGACGATGTCGGTGAAACGCGGTCGGTTTGAGCGGTCGTGTTGCCAGCACTGGAGCATCAGCTGATAGATGGCAGAGGGACAGTCCATGGGAGCAGGGAGTCTGAATCCCTCATTGATTGCCTTCATAACCTGGAAGAAAATATATAATGCATTTTAATGAATAATTTTGAAATGGAATCGATGTCTCAGTAAACCATATTACTTAATGGTTGTGTATGTAACTTTTCTTCAGATCTGTGGAGTTGACCCTGCTTACAGAATCAATCCATTTTTTTCAAAGCGTTTTCTTAAAAAAAACACTTGAATGACAATGTGACTGAATAAATATAGAAGTGTTATATTTTTTCCTAGAATTTTCCACAATATGGCAATACTATAACATCTTCATGGAAACAAGACATTACATAGAGCATCTTTAATTGGATTTTAATTTCCAGTTTTAAAAATGACCATGTGGTGTTGCTTGCTGAAGATCTAGTTGAATTCTGCTCATAGTCCAGCAGTAGATAACTTGCTGGTGAATGTTTTATATGAGGACCACTACTATGAATAAACACTCTTCCTTCAATAGTTTGGAAGGACTGACGACAATAACTAAAAGAGACTTGCTGTTTTGAAAGGCGCTTTGCCAGAAAAGTGCCGTGTGCCTTTGTTATTCTTTCCACCTCATTTACACTGCATTCTGGGAAGCTAACTTTATACAATATATATACTCAACACATGAGCCAAAGTAAAGTCATTCAGGTGTAGTTGAGACGTACCTCATGGTTGCTCATGTCCCAGTATGGGCGTTCTCCAAAAGCCATCACTTCCCACATAACGATGCCAAAACTCCACACGTCGCTCGCAGAGGTGAACTTCCTGTACGCGATGGCCTCGGGGGCGGTCCAGCGAATGGGTATTTTGCCTCCCTGACAGAAAAGAAACATTTACAAGTCAAATTTAATCGCATGGGGAATGGAAATCGCAAGTTGTCGAAAGAGCAACAGTTTAGAGTGGAGAGTTGGGACTTAAACAGACCATTAAAAATCTGGAATCACTTTTAAGGAGGATAAGGCAGTGATTGTTCTCTGCTTTAGTACCAAGAGACAATGATTTATGAGTCTTAAACTTTTCACACAAGTTTCAAGACAACATTTTTAGACTTGGTTAGGTAATGCTTTGGTTCTGGTTTAGACCCGATTAAAAGCTGGTTGGATCCTATATCCCCCTATATGTCCAAGTCCAGATTTTCAGAGGAGCAAACTGTGCATTGCAACCTTAGTTATAAAAGTTTGCTTCCTAAATAGAAGAAGGTTAAATAATGGCATTTAATAGTTAATTTTGTCTGGCCCAGCTGCTCAAAACAGCCCAGGACTTAACCAGGACTAACATAGGATTGCACCAGATCTAAACCAGGTCTAGGGGAAATTTGTTTTAATTGTAATAATAAAAATATAAGCAAGCGCAAAATGTATCACGGTACAATTAAATATTATATCACCAGTACCGTTTTGATTTAGTCCTTTTCCATGTGGATCAATATGTTTAATAATGTTTATGTTTAAAAAATCTACTTCACTCACCCTGGTTGTGTATGTCCCCTCAGCATCATCCTCCAGCACACGGGACAGGCCGAAATCGGACACTTTGCACTCCAGGTTACTGTTGACCAGGACGTTCCTCGCTGCCAGGTCCCTGTGTACGTAGTTCATGTCGGAAAGGTACTTCATCCCGGCTGCGATTCCTCTGAGCATTCCCACCAGCTGATAGGACGGCAGCTCGCCATCACGGTCCTGACAAATACAATACAAGAGGTGAGTATCTTTAATATAATGATACAGTACTATGGCAGACTAGTAAGAACTGAACTGTAAAAGTGCATTTTGTTATTAAAATATCCATATATATGCATTTATATGAAAATTTTAATAGCTTTGTGTATTCAGTGTTTTGTATTGATCAAAAAGAGCGTTGCATCTTTTTGGTGTGGCTATAGTTGTAAAACCCAATTCGACCAACTGTCCAATTTAAAGTTAGTATACATTTAAGAAAAAGCTGTTTAACTATGGTTTATTGAACAAATTAACTAAATAACTGTGTAAGCCTCATAATGAACCAAACAATGAACTGTTTCTTACCCTTAGATAAGTGTCCAAAGCACCATTTTCCATGTATTCCGTCACTATCATTGCATGCTTGACTGAAAAAACAAAATAATCAAGTTTAGATACAGAAAAATAATTAATACAATTAAATTAAACTGATCTATTTGGGGTTTTTTTTACTTACATTTCGTGACCACTCCCTCCAGACGGATAATATTGGGATGAGAGAACTGTCCCATGATGCTGGCTTCACTCAGAAAGTCCTGCCTCTGTTTTTCGGAGTATCCTGGTTTTAAAGTTTTGATCGCCACGGCAACCTCGCCTCGTAATGGCGACTTCATGACACCGCGAAACACCTCACCAAACTCTCCCACGCCGATCACTTTTTGTTTGGAGATAAAGTTTGGGTCGATTTCAGTGACAAACTTCTGGATGGCGATGTTGGGGTCTTCGTACATATGTGGGTCGACATACGTTTTCAAAGGCTTCAGTTGGTCTATGGAAAATAAAGAGAACATTTCCACGTGAAAAGCTGATCTGGACAATTCAAATATTTAAAAAAGGTGAAGCTGAAAGTATTTTTGTTCCTTGTAACTTTGAAAACTACTTTTAGATATTTGACTTTTTTTAATTCACGCTATATTAAAACAGTAACATTTTAGAATTATCAGAATATACAAATCCAGGCTATTAGTCAAATTGAAAAAACAAAAAAACTTATGAACATATGAATCTGATTTATCTTGCTTCAAATTACACTAAAGACCAGTTATTATGTCTGAGAATAAACTAAACCTGTCATTTTAAAACTAAAAGAAAAGGCCTTATCTCGTTTATATCTTGTTCATCACCTAAAATACCATAATATATTTGTGATTAAAATAGTTCAGTGAATCTAGTGCTGAAAGAACTTTACCTAGCTCCTTATAATTCCAATTTATTTCGTTCAACTTTAAATCTCCGTCACTGTAATCCCACCCACCTGTCGAAAAGTAGGGATCCTCCGGTCCTCCTCTGCCACGTGCGCTCAGTCTCCTGTGAAGAATAAACACAATTCAATCAGACTAAACAGAAGTCAGACTGGATTTATGAAAATTACAGGACAATAAGAGTGCTCGGAGGGTTTAATCAGAGAGGGCTGTCCTATCATAACACCGGGTCCCTAATTTTCTCAAGACGTGCGTGGGACATAAACACATAGTCTGAAGGTCTAAGAAGATAAGGTTTATCTTAATGACACAAGCGTCAAATGTGGATATACAAAGCGTCACCAACCGTTTGCGCAGAAGCAGGACCGCTACCACAACGAGCAGCATGACGGCTACTCCCACCACCGCGCCCATCACAATAGTGGAGTTATTCTGGATCTGAGACTCTGCTGGACAAAGAACAAGGAACATTTAATATGGGGTTTACAGATATCTTTCTATCGTATGTATTTGCTATATAATTACAAGGGTATAAGTATCTATATTTGGAGCGGAGTTTCCAATTCAACTAAGTTTATGCCAGGGTCAAAATGAGAAGAACGTATGAGCTAAATTAGGGGTAAACATGTCTTAAAGATGCACTTAGGAACTTTCGTGGTACAGTTTGCCACTTCCTATGGCTATTTATGGAGAATATGGTATTCCTTTGCCTTGAATATTCCACAGTATGGCATTATAATAAGGGCTAAACCACAAATAAATCAGAACTAGGAATTACTAAGGGCTTAACCAAGACAAAATTGAGAAAAGGTCGCCCTCATTTTACCCATTTAAAACCATAATGTTGTGAAATATAGATATGGAATGAACAAACTAAAATCAATTAATGTAGTTATTTTGTATGTCATTTAAACTCATTTTACCCAACGGTGAGGTGTGAAACTCGTGCTCCATGCTGTAGCTGCCTGGGTTTCCTTCTGGACTCAGCGCCTGAACTCTGAACATATAGGTTGTGTCTGGAGAGAGGTCGTTTATCTGCACTGAATTCTTCTCCAAAATCAGGACTGTGTAAGTAGTCACATCCCTCTCCCCTTCATCATCCTGGGACAAGAAAAACATAAAAGTTAGATTCATTTGTTTTCATTTGAATTTGTTCCAACAGACGGAGAAGGGGAACAAAAGAGGCAGTGTTCAGAACAGCTCATAAATTAAAAGGAAGATAATATATCGCTACAGAAGATACTGCGAACATAATGAGATACAGTGAGGATGAAATCAAGGTCAATGGACACATTTAGCAATTTATAAAGAATACACGAAACCAAATTTTGATAACCTTTTATGAAGAAGAAATTAAGATTAAGAATCATATAGGAAAAAAAAAAAAGGATGTTGTGGTAGTAAATCAAACACCAATAAATTATAACATGGCTATACCAGGACTAATCTAGGTACTAAAGTCAAGTCTATTCATGGATTCCAGCTTCCTGTTTAACATTTTGAAGACTTTTCACCATTCAAAAGATGTAACTAAATAACTATTACTTTTAAATTGTTCATTTCTATGGCAATGGTCCATTCTGAAAACCATGGACTGACTGTTGTGGGATTGGTGGGTCTATAAATAGAAGTTTGTTTGTCTGAATCTGGAGTTTTAAGATAAATTTACAACTTTACGTATCAAAATGATTCAGCCCTGTAATAAATAAATATTATTCATGAGTTACCTTTCTCCTGTACATAAGCTCGTAGCGGTGGTTGATGTGGGCGGGTGGTCTTCGGGACAGGACCCAGGACAAGGACAGACTGGTGGGGCTGCGTTCATCCAGGTGGATCAGCGTCACTTTGGGAGGAGCTGTGAGGAACAGATGGAGAGACGAAATAATGGTTAGACTCAGACTTCGACTCAGACTGATCATTTGCTTTGTCAGGTGTGCGACTGCATTGTGTCCCAGAGCCTGCTGGGGACACTTAACGGCTTAATGTTAGTCTGCATTGTATTCTGTAGGACTAATTATTAAGACAAAAGCTGTGTTAGCATATGGCAACTGTGGCTAATATTATGTGAAAGGACAATCATGTAAAAACCTGAATGAAATAAAGGGATGGACGCACTCAGATGTCCAATAAAACCCCAAAACTAAACCAGAACTTAACCAGGACTAGAATGGGACCAAACAAACACAGTCTAAATAAGGACTCAAGCCATGACCAAAGTGAGGCCGCACCTAATCATTTTATATTCAGAGCTGGTTCATCACAGAAATATCTACCACCTAAAAAACTGCATGTATTGTACTTTTAGCAACCTTTTTATTATAATATACACATTTTGGTGTCTCACGTGACGTCACTGGAGGTTTATCTCTTACCTAAATAGTCCAGTGCCGTGGTAATCGTTGCTATGGGCCTGTTTGAGCTGTGCTGGGACACTCCACTGTGCGCCTCCACGGTGAAAGTGTAGTTAAGATGAGAATCCAGGTCCCCGACTATAACCGAGGTATCCCGTAGGTCCGTGGGGGAGGGGTCAAACCGAAGTTTGTCACTACACGGGACGCACGAGCTGGCATCACAGAGTTCACACACAACGCTGTAGGTAAGGTCAGATCTACCACCGGTTACAAGAGGAGGGTCCCAGGACAGCTGTAGCTTGCCCTCTGCAGACAGCGTGGTGGAAATGAGGTCACGGGGGGCACTGGGAGGAGCTATGGGGGGGCAGAGAGAGTGGACAGAAGTTAGGCAGATGTATACGTAAAGTGAAAGTTAATGTTTGACGGGTTAATTAGTGATCGTAAATTCATGTCGAAATGAGAACTTGGAAGACAGATGAATTTAAGTAGGGCTAAAAGTGTGTTTTCAAGTGTGAGGTTAGCATTTTATCTTAGCAATGAATAGTAATGCCATATATAAAGAAGAGAACTTGAAGTAGCAATTGAAAAAGCTAAATAATTACAATAAAAAATGAATATTACACACTTTAGAGTAACAATGGATAACTAAAAATGCCTTAAAAATAGTTGATCAGAATTCACTTTTAATTAATTGCTGTCTCGTATATAAAGTTAAAGTTGTTTTCCAATTTGAAGTGAAGTGAAAAGCGAAACAAAAACCATGTAATTAACTGTAGTGAATTACAGTTAATTAAAAACTCAACCGAGTACACCAGGATTCAAACAGTACACTATAAAAGGTGGCTAAAACAGGACTAAAGCAGGACTAAACCAGGCCGAACCAACCTGTCAAGTCTGTCTACTAAAGAGTGACAGAAGTGTGGCAGATGTACTACATAAAAGGCTGGAGTTATCTTTTAACTTTTTAATTAACGTCGTAAATATGTGTCTTTACCAGAGCAGGCGGCAGTGAGGGGGTCCGAGGGGGAACGGAAATACCCCTCTTCACATTCACATTTGGTCGCTCCAGTGTCAGAGGGTCTGGTGTTGTCTGGACAAACTCGGCACAGGTCATTCCCCAGAGCTGGTTTGAAGTAGCCCGGTTTGCAAGCTGTAAGGAAAAAGATATGATTTAGTTTTGAGAATATCTTAAAATAAACGTAGTCAAAATCATTAACACACAACAACTCACTTGCGCACACACTGCATCAGTATTGGGATTAAATCGGAACATGACGAAAACTAAACTAAACCGGGACAAGAACTAGAACAAGTCTGTATCAAGTCTGAAATGGCTCAAAACGGGACCACAAAAACAGGACTAACCCAGACTAAACCAAGACAAACCAAGAACTAAATCAAATCTTATACATTTTGTTAGATTTCCTGTAAGATGATGGCCCAAAGTGACATAAAATAACTGTAGTAGTAGTGATAACAGTAGCAGTAATAGTAGTTGTAGCAGTCATGGCTGGGTTAGCACACTGTACCAAAGATTATCCCTTAAGTCTTCTGATGACAAGTGTGAAACAGACAAATGGCGGAAGAGTGAGTCATGAAACTGCTAACACTGTAGTCTATCTGATCCAAGGCCGTTCCACCTGACAGGAAGCCCTTGTTTTAAGGTATCCATGATCACAGACTCTTTGTATAAGGAGGAATGAGAGGGATTTCCCTGACAATGTGCCTGCACTTGCCTGACCGACCCAAAGCTTAGTCTTAAAGGTTGGCCTCAGTCAACCGGATAGCCCTAAATCCACCAGGTGATCCGATAACTTTGCTTTGAAAGATAATATTTGTGTTTGTACAAAAGGAAATAGCACTTTGGACACGTTTCATGTTTGCTGGAGTGTTTCGGAAAACTGATAGAACACTAGGCTTTCGAGGGCATCAGGGTTAATGAACATGTATGAAAGTTGAACACCGGACAGAAACTCTGAGGCAAATCCAAGCTGGCCTTATGTTTCCTCTGTATCTTCCTTCCTCCCTCTCTCCTTTGACACCAAGCACACATTACCAGCTCCCAAGGCCAAGAGTTAAAAGACCAAAGCACCGGGATGTGGAAGAGATGGAGATAGGAATTTTTCTAAGTGTCAAAATGGAAATTTACAGGAAGAGCACTCCATTCTAGCGGCGTTAGCTTAGCCTCCCTCTGGAAAAATAAAATACACCTCATCCTTTGTTTGTAATACGCTTTAAGCAAATAATATTTTGGTCAAACTGGATTTTGAACAAGCTTATTTATAATCTACTAAACCAAACTGCAAAGAAAGCCCTGAAAACATGATGCAGTGATAGAAATTTAAGTTAATTTTCATTTTAAAGGGTAACAGTAAAATAAAAATATAAAAATAAATAGAAAATAAATCAGAGAGTAAATAATTAGCTGTATTCCTGAAAGTTACAGAGTGAGAAAATGCTAGTTTATGCATTGTAGCTTGTGTTTTATTTCCAGGTCTTGCTAAAAAACCCACCTATAGCAATTTAACTTGTTCAATAATGTGCCTTAAATAAAAATTCTCCCGTCTCTGCTTTCAGGCTGCCATCTCTCTGGGGAGTAACCTTTCCATGTGGCCTCTTTGCTGGTGGCCGGGAATTCGAGTTTTTGAATCCCGGTGCTCGAGTTACGTCTTGTCCACAAAGGCAGTGAAGACCTTTGCACTCCAAATAATTCTGGAGCAATGAAGAAGGAGCAGGTTGGATGTGGATGAGAAAAAAGATGAATAGACGGAGACTTGGAGGAGAGAGGGGGGTTGGGACCGGTCTGGAAGCCCCAACACAGAAGCTCTCCCTGGGGAGCCACCGGGGCGGGATGGGGGTGGGTGGAGGAGAGGTGGAGGTCTTTCGCATAAGAAAAGGAGGCCCGCTTTTCATTTCATCTCAGGCTCAAGTAGCAGCAGGACTTCTGTCATGTACCAAAGACGCTGCAAAGTCTTTTCATGTATTGTTGACAAGATTGGACTGAGTGGTGCCATAAACGTGTTGCACTATTCATGACAAGCAATGGTGGCATGTGTGCACTGATGAACAAATATAAACATGATGGAAACACAGGATGACTATGCTGTTGCTACAGAGCCAGGCAAATTAGGGAAAACATACAATTCAAATGTTTTACGAATGTATTTGGTTATATTTTGAGGATTCATTTATCAGTAATTTCAAGAAATTCTCAAATAACTATGCCAAATACATAAGTTACCACCTAAACTAGGACAAAATAAGACTTGGTTGGGTCTTAAAGCGTTATTAATATGCAGTTTTAAAGGTTCAATATTTGGTCACACAACATAGTAAAAGAAAAATTCAAATCTTTCTTTCACTTTTCTTTTACTATGGCCCATACCTGGACAACTGAAGGATTACACAGTCACACAACATATTACTTTAATGGCAAAATGTGTTAAACAAGTGCTACCGCCACATTTTGTTACTTATAAACTGGTAATTGCATTTGGCTAACAACACCATAACGATTCATTAGTACTATATATTGTGCTGTCTTTACTATTTCACCCTTGTCGCACATAGGCAGCGAAGTTTAATTCAATCAACTTATTCACTTGTTGCACCAAAATAGTGGCTCTTTCTTTCCCCTCAACCCCCATTGACCACGGGACACATGTGAAAAGGACTTAGGTTCCGCACCGATGAATCTGTTAATTGAATCTGTTTGGGGCTTTGTGCCGTCCCATTGTTCTAACGAGTGGGAACATGGATTAGGGAGCGGGTTGCGTGTGTTAACCACGGGATGAAAGAGCGGGGTAGATCTGAACCGTGGCATGTCATTGGCTAACAGCTGTCCTATTGCTCCATAATCCTCTTGACTAAATTACACTCCACACCTAACTAAGCAGCCACGAACCTAACCATGTACGCCAACTGTTGCGCGGTAGACCCCTCTCCCTCCTACCCCCTTCTCTCCCATCCCTCATCTCTCTCATCTCTTTCCCCTCCTCCTTTAAAAGCACTGTCTATGTCGTCCATATGAACAACCTGCTTATTTGTGTCAGTCAGCATTCCTCCCAAACGTACTCACTTCCTTTTCTCGCAACAGATGCAAGAGTCCGAATTCAGTCCCGGGCCTCTCGTATGTCGCACTTTTCCCTTGTAAATGTGAAACTGGAATGAGGTAGGCTTACAAGCAACAAGAACAAACCAGTTTTTTTTTTTTTTTTCAATGTGTTCAGACCCGTGTAGACCATTTGCTAGACTTGGGTTTCAACGATCATCATAAAACACTCTCCTTTAAAACCTCTGTCGTTTCTGGTAAATGAATAAAAGTATTTCGGTTTCTTATTCCAGCTGATATGACTCAATATTTAAAAACAAAAAGTATGGGGTTTTCCGGGTTACTTGTAATCTGTAGGCGTTATCAAGTCTGGGTCGTTTATGTTCTGAAAATGAATACTGATATCCACTTCTATTAACTTTTCCACTTTTAATAACACAAAATTAAATCAAATTGAAAATAGAGATTGTTTTTTTTGGTTTTTTTCTTTGGCATATCACCAGCCCTAGTCTATAGTCTTAACAGCTTTGGTTAATCACTTGTAAAGAGGTCCCAAGTTGGAAATGATGCCAAATGCTCGTGGGTCTATAGGCTTATTAACATGATACTGTGTAAGTGTCGATTCTACCACTGCAGCTGCATTTGCCTACAGACTTAAAAACAAAAGGCCAATAGAGAAACGGGAAGCAATCCATTCACACAATATTAATGAGAACAAGACCAATAGGGAAGTAGCTAATATGGCACTTTCTATTCTTCTGTCGGAATATTTTAGAATTTTTGTTTTTGTGTTTCCGTTCTATATTTTACTTATGCTGTAAAGTCGACAAGATTTTGAAATTTAAGTTTGTGTTTCGTTGCCTTGATTTGCCAACTCATGATGACAATTTACTTTCACTATCTGCTACTTACTGGAATTCAAGAATATGGATTTTATTTTTACTTATTTTATTTATTTATTTTTTTTTACTTTTTGAATTTAACTAGAAAACAAATTTTCTTTCAGCTTTTTTTTTTTTTACTTTTTTCCTCTGTTACTTCCTGAAAACAAAGTAGATATCCTTCTTCTCTACGTTTTATCAAATCATATTACAATTTGAACATTTTTAATCCAACTTTTAACTAGAAAGTTAGTGACAAATAAAAAGACCATCCCAGGTAACTTAGCCGTGAGAAGACTGTGAAAGTGTACTCTGTCATTATCTCCCGATGATTGATTCCCTCTTTTTCCAAGTGGACAAACTGAGACTTCCAGGAAGTTTTGTCAGTCAAGGTGACTCGGACCATCATAAACCACAATCCTGACAGAGTCTAACCTCGGAGGGGCGTGACCTCACCTCCCTGTAATCTGCGGTCTGCGTCTCCATGGAAACACAGCCAAACAAATAGTTGTGAGCAGATGACACACAGGTAGTGACTTAGTTCAACCGTCACACACAACTAGTACTGTAAAATGAATACGACTTGAATTCAGAATTACTACCTACTTCTGAGTAGTTTTTGCTAGTTTAGATTAATTTAGTTAGTAAGCATACATTGTTTTGACTAGTTTTAAGATAACTTTACTTTTTTCAATACACGTCTGCTCTAATAACCATAATTAACTGCCAATGGGGTAAGGAGATCAAAGTACCTTAGATCATAAAAAGTATTTAAGCAGGAACTAGTTTTACTTAAAATAACAAGAATATTATCAGCTAAGAATGTTTAATTAAGTATAAAACATTTGAAAACCAAGACATATTATCCGAATAAATTCAAACTAGTCAAAACAACTAAAAACATGTAATAGTTCATAATTCAAGTAATTTCAACTTTATATTTTTATAGAGCCTTCCTGGTCAATCAGTAATGTGTATGTGACGCCAGGCTGAAGGAATGCCTTTCAGAAATCCCCGCTGTGCGCCCTCCCTCCCAGCTCCTTCCTCCCTTTCCTCCCACATTTCCTACAGACACTCGAACACACCACACCCCGCCAGTGCCAAAGAAAAGGACAAGCTTCCACAAAAACAGTAGGAGCCTGAACTATCCACAAACCGCAGATGTCTGCCTAACTGTGCTGGCTCCTTTCAATCCACTAAAACTCCTCCGAGGCGCTAACATTCCTCAGGTTTTTGCATATCTATCACTTTTCAGTTTTGTCCATAACATGAATGGACACATTTTTAGGATTCCTTCTTATTCTCTTCTTTGGACAGTAAAGCTCTTGTGGCTTCTCTGAAAACTATTGTGTGAAAACCAAAATTCACCACTAAGAATATTTTTGAACTAATGTTAGGATACAAACATTTCAAACTTGATTTAAATACTATGGAAAAAGCCTAGTACGCCATTGGAATTTCAATACCACAATCAACAGGCTAAGCACCATATAAAATACTAGGAGTTTCTTTGATATCGCCATGTGGTCTCAATTAGTACAGACCAGATCATTCAACTTTGCCATATGTAATTTCTTGCATATTTACAGCCAATGAGATAATTTGTTACTGAAATCCTGAAGTGGAGCCACATTTATCTAAGCAGTGATTGGCTGACGCTTGCTAGATGGTTGTACAATCAACATTCACTTAAAGTATAATCCGGATTAAGCTTGGATTAAATTGCTTAAACCGTTTTTGTTACTACGATGAGTCATGAACGTAATGATTTGCAATTAGAAGATTAATACCATTACTCAAGCACATATAACAATTATAGGTTTATCGCATTTAAAAGTAAGGTGAAGTGTAAAATCGACAAACTATTTTAACCCGATATCCGGAGCAAATTTGAGCCTGACTCTAAAAATAAATGAGCTATTCAGTTTTTTTTGTGTGGTAGCTGTCCTCAGGCTATAAACCTGTATTGTTAGCTTAGCCGCAGCCCTGCCCCATTCCTAAAGCCTGAGAAAAAGCAGCGGAAAGAATGAGCGCTTGAGCAACAGGTAAAATAGATGTACCAACTCTGGTTATTATATAGCAACAATCCACTGTCTCCTCAATACAAAACCAACGGCTCCGGTCCTCTCCTATTTCCTCCCTGACTCATACTTAATAACGTAATATATAACTTGACCCATTTTAAATACAATATCAGGTGCTGTCATGACATTTACACGGAGATTTTCTCACACTGTGCTTAAGTTTGTAGAAGGAGGGTTGCTTTAACTTGTATAGAAATATAAGAAGGAACAGTAAGTAAATACCAAAATTATTCATACTCTGCCCCTGGACAATGACCCAACCCTGAATCATCCAAATAAGTGGAAAGAACCGAACCAGAGTAATGTAATATCAAGAGGACCGAGAAATACAGTCAAGATCCCAAAAGGAAAATGTAGGAAAAAAAATGGAAAGAAATTATTTGTCACCAATTATGAGGAAAAGTTAAACCTTTTATTTATTTATTTTTATTTTTTTGTCTACACACAATGAGAAAGGTGTGTAACAGTTACAGGTCAGATCTGCGGAGAGGTGACCCATTCAGGAAAATGCATGCTTTTTAAGATTTTTTTTTTTTTTTTTTTTAGTAATAAAAGCACCTGTAATTTACTAAATAGCACAAGTTACACAGCCCGCCTTTAAGTAATTTAAGTTTTCTTTGATCATATTTTTTATGTTATCATATTAAGCTACTGGAATTTAGCCAAGCATAGTAAATATAACATACCCACCACATCTAAGCAATACGAAAACATCTGAAGCCTTAATATAGACATTTAGTCACAGTACATACCTAAGTTTATGATTGTAGGTTTCATTCACTCATATAGAAACATCCAAATTGACGGTGAAGTTGCTTACCTTGGCACGAGTCCCCGGTCGTCTCGTAACCCGGGAGACACTGGCACTGGCCCACGGGCACCACCCACTCGCCCTCCGCGGTGCAGTAGATTTTCGGGGTGGTTGTACTGACGGCATTCTCCACACACGATCCCTCCACTTCCCTCAATGAATCTGCAACTGTCTCTGGGAACGCAGCCAAACTTTGCACTGTGGATGGGCATGTTTTATAGTAGACCCTGACAGACAGCAGTGCCACACAAGCACCCATATCTTGAAAGGCGAGATAGAAGCCTTTCCTTGAGAGTGGGCCGAAAGTTCTGGTCTCAGTATTGACTTTAAGAATGCGTCCTCTCGTGATCTCATCCGGTGCGATTGTGGCGACTTTCTTAAACTGTCCTTTGCGGAAATTCGTTCCTACGTCGGCATCGGCTTCGGAAATAAAAAGATTAAAGGTTTCTTTGCAGGAAACCGACGCGCCTCCGAATGAATTGCAGTCTCGTACGACAAATCTGAGCTCTACAGATACGCGAGTGGTCCCAGGTCGCCTCTGGATAAAAGTAGTGCGCAGCCAATTGTCCTGTTCTGTAGAGTCTATATTGCAAACGCTGTAGGTATAAAGAAGTGAACCGTTGACCACTGTTTGGACAATCTCCCACTGCAAAAAAAAACAAAACAGGAAGAAGAAATGATTAGTTAAAAGTTCAAAAGTCAATGAGAGGACTTTATAATTGCAGGCCTTTGAATGCCTTGTTCTTTCTAGACAAGACGTGTAACCACAAAGGAGTCCTATAACGTGCTGAGTGAGTGGTCTACAGCGGTGGGTCTCAATAAGGGGTAAATGTGGGGTCTTCTTGTGTTATTTAATGTCTAGACTTAGCTTTAGCCATGAGAAATAAATAGTATGGTTGGTGGTTCCTTTTAAGCGTTTCATGATTTTGTTCTGGTTTTAAGCTAAAGTAGAGTCCACCTTGCTCACTCCTGGTCTACTCCTGGTCTACTCCTGGTCTACTCCTGGTCTACTCCTGGTCTACTCCTGGTCTACTCCTGGTCTACTCCTGGTCTACTCCTGGTCTACTCCTGGTCTACTCCTGGTCTAGTCCTGGTCTAGTCCTGGTCTACTCCTGGTCTACTCCTGGTCTACTCCTGGTCTAGTCCTGGTCTAGTCCTGGTCTAGTCCTGGTCTAGTCCTGGTCTAGTCCTGGTCTAGTCCTGGTCTAGTCCTGGTCTACTCTCCAGTCTTGGTCCAGTCTTGGTCCAGTCTTGGTCCAGTCTCGGTCCAGTCTTGGTCCAGTCTCGGTCCAGTCCTGGTCCGGCCTCGGTCCAGTCCTGGTCTGGCCTCGGTCCAGTCCTGGTCCAGTCTTGGTCCAGTCCTGGTCTACTCTCCAGTCTTGGTCCAGTCTTGGTCCAGTCTTGGTCCAGTCTTGGTCCAGTCTTGGTCCAGTCTTGGTCCAGTCTTGGTCTAACCTTGGTCCAGTCCTGGTCCAGTCCTGGTCTACTCCTGGTCTACTCCTGGTCTACTCCTGGTCTACTCCTGGTCTACTCCTGGTCTACTCCTGGTCTACTCTATCCATTCTGATTTTAGTTGCTTGTCCTGCTTGTTTTTTAAAAGATCCACTACGCACCTTTTTTGGCAGTGAGTTTTTTTTTTTTGCCTTTGCTTTGTCTCTGTGCAAATGTTTTAGCCTTATTATTATTAGTAGTAGTATAATTTAAGTCTATTGTAGTCGACTTGCTCGCCTGATTCATTCATGGTTTAGCCTTGGTGGTACATACATAGAAAACCAAAAGTACATGATGAGGTGGTGATCCTTTGGTCTTTAGGAAAACTGACTTGGCATTTTCCCCACTTTAAATCTATTCCCTTGGCCATGTGCGAGTGCGTCTTCGTGTGTGGTTGAGTTTCCACTGACACACAAAGGCCAAATGTGCGTGAGGCAGACGCAAATCCAGCTAAGGCTAAAACCGCAGCGAGTCAGCTAACACTTATGGTTGTTAAATGGGGTTTATAAGCAGACAGCAAAGGCACAGAAGAGCAAGTGGGGCCCGTAATTAAGACTGTTTTAATAGAGGGAAGCAATGACGAGGAGCAAGATTAAAAACCTCCACTTTACACCTCACATGTCAGCACTCACTACTACTGGGAAACATTACGCGGACTTTATAGAGAATTGGGTTTTCCGTTCGTTTTAGGTTAGATGGATAAATCAGTCACCTAGCAACCAAAGAAACGTATGGCTGGGTTATGGAAACATCAACTAAACTTAAACACTGCGAGTACGAACAGGGTTTTTGGTTAACAGTTATTGGGTGTAACTTTAAGTGTTGGCTCTTACTACTACTACTCACTACTCCTACCACCTTTTACAGTCTATAAAAAGATAATACTTATGCTAGAATGAATAAAATAACTATATAAGGAAAATAACAAGAGACAGCCAATGGGAGAATGTGTATTAACTGACACTGCAGTCTTCAGATCTTTGGGATCCAACCATAACTGCAGCCTACACAGTGGAAGTGGCCATGTCCTGTTACTTATTTTAGCCAGAAAGCCACTGTACTATAGATAGAGGGATGTTTGACAGGAAATTTACAGTACTCCTTTAGACATCCGAATTAAGAGAGATCACAATTCACATAGGAAGACAATGGGTGAGATAGGAACTAAAATAATCTGTTGGTATTTGCCACATCCGCTTCGCTATTGTAAATCTTGAACCATGACATTTTAATAGCATTCATAATTACTTTATGAAAGGCTTGCGTTCAAACAAGACTCGCTTAGCCCTGCCAAACCTCATAGCTGCCACTCATTCCTTCTCTCCCAGAATGCTGTTTCAATGGTGCGACATAGCATTGTGATTTAACCAAATTCTCACAACAAGTATGCACTCCTCCTCCTCCTCCTCTTCTTCTTAAGTCTTAACTGTGTCTTACTTTTGAAAAATAGCCTTAACCTGAACTCTTAAAAATGCCTGTAGAGGTATAAATACTCACTCCGTTCTCAAATGGCAACGTCAGCCATCCCAGCTCTCCTCCTGAAGCTCTCATATCCAGCAATACTTCTAAAATGACAAAACAGAAAAACATATGATAAGGATAAGTAAACGACAAGGTTAGACATGCGTTCCCACAATCCCTCTGGGTCATTTTCGTGACCTTCGTAACGGTACGAGTCCAGCAAATACTATCATGCTACGCAAAATAATAGAGTTAGGGTGACAACCTCAAATTGGAGGAAAAGAGACAGGGTTTTGAATGTGGTAGGGCACGGAGGGACAGACGCTGGAATTTTAATAGTAGCTGCAGTAATAACATATGATTTGGAATAGCGATAGGTGCCAACCAGTTTACAGCTCTGAATGTCAGTACACCACAAAAGGATTGATTTCTTTGAGAGGACAAATTAATATGACTATGTTTTCTGCATACATGTCACTTTTTGTAATTCATGTGACATCAGTGTAAAAGTGCGACATTAACTAAAGAAGTGGGACAAGGGAACAACTAAAACTAGATATATCCCTATTAATTAATAAATCAGGAATTAAGGCCTACTGTAAAGTGGATGGAAGGTAGGATATTATCTTCTAAGTGTCACCCACGAGTAGACTTACAACTATAAAAGCCATTCTTTGTTCTTGAATGCGTTTAAGCCTAAAATAATTGCAGATAAACATGCCTACAATTAAATAATCCTGTGTGATCCCGGAGGGCAGGTGCTTTATGGGGGGCACATGCCAGCCTTTGACGGACTAATCAACCATGTCAGGCACATTCAAGACTTCATTCACCGTATCCTCCAACCCGAGGGATACACCAACAATAATCCACGAACGAGGCGTGGGTCTTTAAATCGCCGTGACTAGAAAAGTACATGAACCCACCATCACCGCCAATGGATCACACAAAAGTCTGAGTTATATCCGGGGAAAAGCAAATGAAAGAAAGGAATGAACAGGTGTAGAGATTTTGAACGCGTAAAACTGACACATAACAGCCAAGTTGAAATATTGTCCCAGAGTAATAAAATTTAACCGAGCAAGTGAAGAGATGGGCGATTTGACATGCGCTTTCGTTTAAATAGTATAGTCTTATGTAGTTTGCTATGCTTTTAAATCCAATCAAACAGCAAAAAAACGTTGAAATTTAAAGCTAAAATGTAAAATGATCCTAGAAATGTGCGTTAGGCAACTACAGCCCGCAGGTTTGTCGTGCGTAATGATCCTACGTAACAAAAAGTATGTCACATAAGCCACGAGGACAGGTTTACTTACGTTCTTTAGACTGAAGACTTGAAAAAACTTGGCTAAAACATAAAAACAAAAATAAGTTGACCCCACGTAGCGCCATTTTCCACAACTTCTGTTTGGCAAAAGTCGTGTGCCCAGTTCCTGGCTATAATCCAAAGTGTGCGCTTAGCTCCGCCAGCGTTCACTGTTCTCTCCTCTTTGCCAAATAGTTGACTCTACTGGTGGAGCGAGCGTGGGCTGCAGTCCCATTCAGAAACAGGTGGCGTCATAGCTCCGCCCCCTGCCCTAAAGAATGCGGAAAGGCCCAAGTTTGGATAAAAAGGGGAGGGGCCAAGACCGGACGACCGCACCTGTTCCATTGACAAAAGGATGGAGACAACTGCGCTGTTTAAATAGATATGACAATGCAATGAATACGGGCGATGACAAAATAAAATATGATATAATGATTAATAAAAATGCAACTAATAAAGGTTAAATCAAATCTTTAAATAAAAACATTTTGAAGTCAGAATATGTAACATTTTTAGTGGAAATAAATAAATAAATAAATAGATAAATAAATAAATAAATAAATAAATAAATAAATAAATAAATAAATAAATAAATAAATAAATAAATAAATAAATAAATAAAAATAGGCTTAGTTAAAACCTTTTTTTTTAATAACTGTGTTTGCTTTGAAAAATATAACATTTCAACTAATTCAACAAATTGGAGAATCTTCTGCTGGAAGTACGAGGGTCATTCAATAAATAAGGTGAATTTTTCAGTATAAGGACTTTTAATACAGTTAGAAGCTTACTTTTTTGTTTGTTTGTTTGTTTTACTTGTTTTTCACATGGATTTAATTTCTTTTGCAGATAAAAAAAAAAACTTTGACAGTTTTGGCGATTAACAAAGATGGCTGACCAAGAAGCTCCAGGATTGAACAGTGGTCAGTTATCAAGTTTTTGGTTGCTGAAGGTGCAAACCCGTTGAAATTCATAGGAGAATGTCGACTGTGTCTGGTTCAATCACCTCACGAGACCTCACTTCTGTAGACCTCCCTGCCTTCATCCTCAACACTGCTCCGTCCTTCTTTAAACAATTTAGCCACTTGTAGACATTTTTTTGGCTGAAACATGTGGCACCATACACAGTTGACATTCTCCTATGAATATGGGTTTGCACCTTCACCAACCAAAAACTTGTTCAAACCTGGAGCATGCTTCTTGGTTGGCCATCTTTCTTAATCGCCAAAACTCTCAATTTTTTGTTTTTGTTTAATCTGCAAAAGAAATTAAATCCATGTGAAAAACAAGTAAAACAAAAAAAAAGAAGAAGAAGTAAGCTACTAACTGTATTAAAAGTCCTTATACCGAAAAATTCACCTTATTTATTGAATGACCCTCATACATAATCAGATTTTTCATTACACCAAAAATTTTAAAAAAGCATCACTCTCTGTGGATCAGCCATGTTGGAGACAATGTGGGGAGTACAATGTGGGGCATGTACATGTGTTTTGGCAGTGCAACAAAGTGTCACAAATTTGGGATACTTTGGGCAAAGAAATGGGGAAAATATTTGGGTACATTTTACCAATGATATGCACAACGATGTGTTTTGGGCTAACTACTGATGCACACATCCCAAAAAAGGACTAATATTTAATCAAGATGTTATTGACAGCATTAAAAAAAAGCAATTACACGCAAATGGCATTAGGAAGACCCCCCCCTACGCTTGGCAACTGGAAGGACATTGTGGAAGAAATTCACGTTATGGAGAGACTGACACATATTCTAAGGTTTACAAAAAGAAAAATATGAAGAACAATGGGAAAAATGGAAATTGTATTTAAATGACAGCTGACCGATTGTTCGTTGTTCTATTGCAATGTCTTTTGAAAACAATAAAATATAAGTTTAAAAAAATATGATTAAACTATTTCCATGGAATCATGCAGGTGACATGCCATCTCCAGGTACTACATCCTGAATCTTTAAAATAAAAGGAAAGCACACCCTATACAGTCAAAAGTATAGCTTAAGCCTACATGCCATCCGTGAATATACTACATTGAAAGCAATTTTTAAAAAGTTCTTAAATCTACAAACAGGGTAGAGAAATGATTTTTCAAAGGTTGACAAAAATACACTGAACTCGGCTGTATTAAACGACATTAAGAGACCTCTATCCTATGTACTGATTAATAGAGTAAAATTTAATTAGATTATGCCTTTGTAAAGTAACTTGACACACAGTGATAGAGTTTGCCAGACACAATAGTTTAAATTCAATAATCCATCCTAAATTAACTGCAGTGTTCGTTACTATCCTCTCTGGTTCATCTTATTAGAGGCTAAAATCTAATTAGGTTTCAGTGTTCCATGTTGTTGGTTAAAGTTTTTGTGCATGTCTAATGTCCAAATCCTGCGCTACTCACCCCATGCCTTGTCTTTCCCACGACTGGTAAAGGAGGGGTCAAGTGGGGGGGTGTCTTGGTTCGAATATATGACTACTAATGAGACAATCCTAATAAAGGATCTTTTGCATGTGGCTATGAATATGTCAACCACAATGGTGATCAGACAATGGCATCACCTAGCAACTCTTATCTGGAGGAATCCTGGAGTCAAATATGGTCTGTGAAGCGCGCCGCGTACTTGGACAGAAGAGACCCTCGACATCCAAGCACCCCCACCTCCCCCAAAACCCTAAAATCCTGACCCCACAAAAAGTTAACCAAAGCAGAAGACATTGAGCTGTCCAACGGTAGCATGCACGCACATTAATCATACAACGCGATGGGATGAGGGATGCTGGTGGAGAAAAATAGATGAACAAGTTAAGTGTGGGTTTTATTGATGGCTCTATGACCTCAAGATGTCACATTACTTTAACCGGCGGCAAATACTTAGTAATGAGTTAACATGAAAAATGATTTGGGACGCTGCGTTAAGTCTTTATGTTTGAAAAAAAAACAGATTAACTTAACTTTTTTTCAGTATTGCAATGGGCATGGTTGTTGACATGTGTTGAAATGTCGCTTTGGCATTTTGAGAATCATTTTGAGAAGAATTTTATCTTACTTGTACCTGTCTATGCAACTAATCAGTATTAAACTAAATATAAACCAGGATTTAACCAGGTCTGGATAGGATTAGATTAAGACCAAATCAGAAGTAATCCATGTCCAAACACAGATTAAACCATGACTAAACCTATAAAGTCAATGTAATTATTAATAAACCTCATTTTTATCCATTATTTATAAATGGTTTAATATGGTTGTGATTGCATATTGAGTAAATGATGCTAAACTCTATTGGTGCAGTCATTTGTAAAGTACAGTTTATAGTAGTGGATAGTTTTAGGTATCAGTATGGACATGTGTTTAGTAATAACAATCATCAGTGATGGTATGTCCTATGGAATATTGTTTAACATTGTAATGAACCTTTTGCCAAGAGACATGCTAAGGCTTGGTTTAGAGTTAGTCATAAGCAATTTTATTACTTGGATACACGCTGTTTATCCAAAACTACTGTCAGTTTGTGATGTCAGATTTTCAATTTACAGAAACAACAGCAAGAACAAAAATATACCACCCATAATTTGTGCCTTTAGAAATTTTAGATCAAACGCCTCCTGTCATTCACATTATGAGTCATGTGTAGATTAAATCGTACTATAAAATATATTATTTAACAAATCTTCAACTTATTGCAAAAGCAGGTGAGAAAATAGGTGACATTTCAGTTTGTCGCTAAACATTACAAACAGTTAACACCTGGGTTTAAAAGAGGCCTCTCACTCCTAACAAAGCAGCGCACTTTGTTTTGGAGTGTGTTTGCCACTTCTGCGGGGCAACTTCCATCTTAAGTACTTTTCTTAATAGCTTCGATACTTGTTGGGGTGCGGCGCTTAGGTGCTATGCCCTCAAGTGTGCTAACGCTGGGACCCTGCAAAGTGGTTTCAGTTGTGGACCTCTTCTTGAAAAGTGTCAAAGGTCAACACCCTCTCTAACACACAAGTATGCAAATGCTTTCATTACAATACAACCTCCTCTCTATGCAGCTAACAGCCAGTGCATGTGTCCCGCTATATGCCCCCCTCCCAAAACTACCCTCCCCTCATCCCTCTCAGGTCTCCAGCAGACTGGTGACAACACAAAAGTCCTTCTCGCTGGGGGCTGGGCCTGCATTTTGTGGGTCAGTGCACAGTGGCTGAAGCAGCACCTCTCTCCAATGTCCTGGTACCCCTCCTCCTCCCCACTCCGCCCTAGGCTCAGCTCGGGCCTCATGGTATCAGCAAACACAGGGAGGTGGTTTTATGTCGTGCCCACACCAAAACCACCCACTGTTTCCTACTGTTTCCGGTGAGAGGTGGATTTTGTGAATGTTAAGAACTGATGGATTTGGAGGGTCTTGAGACAATGGACAAAAGTTATTTGAAGTAAAGTTACAAAAATAATGTAATGTCTTTAATCACTACATTCAGTCAGTACATTTACATGGCCTACAATCTGATATCTGGGGCGACAGTAGCTCAGTTAGAAAAGAGTTTGTCCACTGATCTGAGGGTTGATGGTTCGAATTCGACATAAAAGTATCCTTGGTTGAGCGGTCAGATCCACTGACCAACAGGTTGGTGGTGCCATTCCAACTCCCACAGATGAATGCTGTCATTGTGTCCTTGGGTGATACATTTAATCCACCTCACCTCCAGTGTCTGTGAATCTGTCAAACGTGGGCATTTTCTCTTTCATTTTTGTCATTTTTGCCGCTTGAGTTTGCCATGTTTTGTGCATACTTTTCACTGTCAAAACCTGCACAAATGTGAACAGAAAGAAATAAGATCCCTCACATCAGATGTAGCTGTTTACATGACATTCCAATAATCTGAACTCCATAAATCAGATAAAGATCATACTTTGAGTGTGCATGTAAACACCATAACATAATAGTCCAGTGAGGTTCATCTGATCATCTGGTGGTCACATGACCACTCTGAGCGGACTTAACAAATCTGATAGAGAGTTTAAAGCCTCTATAGCAGCAAAAGAAAATACAGTTCTGTCAACTGGACTTTTTTTTTTTCAAAAGTGAAGAGGTTTAAAAACAACAAAAACATATCCAGTTCTATCCGGTGTACTGACCCATGGGTTAGTGGTGCGATTTCAGCTCCCACAGATGAATGCTGTCATTGTGTCCTTGGGCAAGACACTTAATCCACCTAGTCATACTACCTGAAGGACTGAGGGATTACAAAGGCCGCTGTAGTAATCTCCTGCAGTGCATTAGAATTACATCCTAAATGTCCTTTGCCTGGCTGATTCATAACACACCCAGTTCACATGAACTCTTAATTATTACTTCAATGTTGCACGTAATAATTACAATATTTCCTGGGACGGCTTTCTCACGTACTGTACTACAATTCCAACATTTCTCAATAGACGCCTTTTCCTTGTTGAATAAAATACCCAAAAATTGTATTATTATTAATGATGAATGGTCCTTTGGATACTTTTTAATTTGTTTGCAATCATCAGCACCAATCAAAGTGGTTTGTAATATATCAAATTATTGATAAAACTGTGAATATTTTGGACATTATTAGAGATACATTATAAAACTTAATGCAAAGGTTTGGGAAAATGACTTCAAAATCCTGGGAAGAAAACTCCCCTCTCCAAAGCTCCACGTATACCTATCTTTCAGGAATGCTAGGTGGGGTGGCTGCTGTTGTGTTGCATGCGGGACATTGGTGAGCGCATTCAAGGAAGCATGCTGGGACAAGTTCACGAGGAGCAGTAATGTGAGTATATGTGGGTCCGTGTGATCGCTGTCGGCATGGGAAGTAACCTCACGCTTCAAAGGCTAGAACCTCGAGACATTTTAGAAGGAGGCAGAAGAATTATGAGGTGACGTCAAGACTAAAAATTCACAACTAGGTCTTACCATTTTGGTGTTGCATATTAAATAACAACCACTCCTAATAAACAGTTGCAAATATTTCTCTAACCCAACTTTATATGCCATGTAATGCAAAGACTTGTTTGGAGATGCTGTTTGCATTATGCAAAACTTCAAAAGTAAATGCTGACCTCTGCAAAGGCGTCTCACAAGTGGTAAAAATATAGTGCCCAAACCGAGTCCAGTATCAGATCTTCTAGTTTAACAGTAAATGTTATAGAGCCACAATCCTTGCTTTTTTCTTTTAAAGGTGCACTATGTAACTGTGTAACTATGTCTACCATTTGGTTTGTTATGTTATCGCTTTGCCTAGAATATTCCACAGTGACATTAAATATAGCTATCTCCATGGAGACAAGCATTAGCGGTGTATATTGGGACAGAGTTTCCAAAAACATTCCTGAATTGTATCAGTTGTTTCAAACCACACCAATTTAACTTGACAGCAACAAACCTTTGAGGATTTTGCCAAATTGGAAAGTTACCTAAACAACCACTATTTTTCATAATATATCCTCCTGTCCATGGGTTTACAAATGGTGAAAGATTAGGACTGTTATCATAGTGATTAACAATTTAAAAACAACTCATTCTTTCTTTTAATGTGAAAAAAGTCTTCAAATAGTTGAGGAAGCTGAAACTCAAGAATAGCCCATATGTTAGGGATCTTATAGTTTTTGCACGCGTTGTATTCAATTGAACTTTCACATAGTAATAACAGGGTTATAGAGTTTTATGGATGGTGCGTCTCGAGTCTTTTGACATATGTTTAAAGTAGCCTTTTTGTTACAGTCTATTACAGCCAGTTTAACGATCACTGACTTCCTCACTTTCCACACATTTTGACTGTTACTATGGTCAAGGGAAGTAAAAATACAGCAGTTTACATTGTTCAGATTGAAAGACCATTGACTATAAAATGCAGTTAAGTTTCTATGGAACCGTTTCCTGTTTGTCATTACTGTACGGAAAAAATAGCTACTGAAATGCATTTATATTTGATTCTGTTCTCCATATTTCTGTCGGTCTATGCTATTTAAGTCTAAATATGTACCTGTTAAGAAAAGTTTTAATTTTACTGAAACTGATCAAAAATTCCTTCGACATCTATTTCATTTTGTTGGTGAGATAATACAGTCAGCTGTGAACTTTGGACTCTCACCTGTCACCTGCTTATTTAAAAGAGAAAGTACTTTTGTAATTTAATCTCAGAACTAAGTAACTAAACATAAAGAGGTATCTGTACTGTCATGTATTCTCCTATTCCATCACACACATACGTTTAAAGTGATTTTTAGACTCAAATCTTATCAAATTACGCACTTAATGTACAATGCAGTTTCATGTAGGAAGTGAGGCGTGCTGCTGTTATTTTGGGGGTTCCCCGATGGTGGTGGTGGTGGTGGTGGTGGTGGGTCAGAGGAAGGGGGGTGAGAATATTGGGGTCAGGTTTAACTGTTTGACTTCAAGGGAAATGAGCCTTGAAATTCATTACACCTCATTCATGAAGCTGACAACAGTTTGTATGGACAAACAGGCCAGAGGGATGTAAAAGAACTCGCACCTTGTACAATTGACAATGTTGCAATCCCATAACTGACATTACTGGCAAATGTTTTAGCAAATGTTGACAGCTTAGATCATGTGATGTCTTAAAGCCTCACTATGATTGTCTTAGTGACATTGGTGCACGTTTACAAAGTACTGTTGCCCGTCTATACTGTACAGTTTACTATACTGGGGTCGCCTAGTAAACCTCACCAACCAGGGCCTTGAGCGGACGTAACCTGGACACGGAAAGGCCTGGAATGTTTCCCAGTACAGCATTAAACTTATCTATCTCCATGGCTGGTGCAATCAAGCCAAATTGCAGGTCAAATCTGTGGAGAAGCTACCTCGCTCACTGTAAGAATGCATGTTTTTTGTAGCTATAAAGACAACTGCAGTTCAATAAACAAGATGGATACGCCTGATTTTATACTGTGGAACATTTGAGGCAAAGCAATAACCTCTCCATGGAGACAAGCAGGTAGCAGACTGTGGGTTTTATGAAGCTGTATTGTAATATCCGGTGTCCACGTTTGCATCCTGACCTACCAAATACAATAAAGGCTCAAGCTTCACATATTCAATAATAATTCAATACTGCATTACTACAATTTTAACTCATTTGTTTCAATGGTTTAAATGTGCCACCTTTGTAACTAAATGTAGGCCCACATAAGTTAATTGCCACATGTTTTCTTATAATTCACCATCACCACCATGGCATATTTTTTCCTCATCATGACTAAACTATTAAATCTGGACCAACCCAAAACTTAATCCATTTTAAACCTGGGATTAGACTAGGCCTAAATCCCGGTCTAGGGCAGTTTTCTCATGTTATTCTGTTGCGTATTCATGTTACTCCCACCACACCAGGTTTAGTGTAATCCCACTCGTCTAGCCTTGGTGGGGGGCAGCAGTGAACTCCTCCACAGTAAAAGGAGTGTGTTAGAAGTAATGGTTCTTGGCAATGGGGCCCATAAAGATGACAGCACACACTCATATGCATTTGTTTGTGTGCTCAGCTTGACCCAGTCTGCCCCAAAGCTTAACAAAGGGGAGGAAGGAAGCCCCAGGTGGGAGGACGAAAGGGGAGGAGGGTCTTTGGTGGGGCATAGAGGTTGATATATACAACATATTGCAAAAGCAGATGATATTTGACAACAGATTACAAGAAAAGAACAGTCATAGAAACATAGATGACACAGACTGCTGCAAAGGCGTTTGACCTATCTTTGCAATGAGATGGAACTAAAGAGTATGATAGTTTCTAAAATGTATATAATATATTCATCAGAGTGTGGAAAAAGTGTTAATACTTAATACTGCATGATAGCTTAGTGTCCATTCACTGTGTAGTAGTGGTTTCGTTTCTGATACATTCAAATTCATTCTAAAACGGTTCAGGAAGCTTCCAATTTTGTCATTTTTGTATCAATAGCATCTAAAATGAGCATAGAGTTTCAACACAAGTTTGAGTTTCAGTTAGTAAATTGTCAAAAAGTCAAAACGTGATCATGAGAAACGTTAATGTTGCATACAAATTATTCAGCTTTACAATGAAATCGCATGAATTAACTGTATTTTTTTCACTTTCATCAAGTTGTTGCCAAGGTATATAAACAAACATGTGAGCATTTAGCTGCTTTTAAATATTTCTCATTCCTGGGCCCCCCTTACATTCACACACTGCATTCTGGTCCATGTGTCCCAGGCTTTTAAACGTTAAAGCTGCAGTTATGGCCGTGACAGCTGGAGCAGCACACGTCCCCTCTGCAGCCCCTCCTGTCCCTGTTCTCTCAGACTCACGGGACCTCATCCTGTTTGTTGTTTACTCTTCTCAGTGCAGGGCCAATGTGGGAGGCCCCTGCATCTAAAGCCTTTACAGCTGCTCGTGGAAATTGAGTTCAACCTTAAAGTGTGTCCAAGGTTTTAATATTTTGTGTTACAGCAAAATGCAATGTTGGTTGTTACATTTGGGAGTTTATTAATTAGTAATGTTGAATGTTAAGATTATATCTGACTTGTTGTGATATCATATAGTAATGTGATACGCAGCTAAATTCCTTTAAATGTAAATACTGATTTCACTTGATAGTGCTGGTAATAATGATTTATTCACAATTGCAAAAAAGGTGGTTTAAGTAAAAAAAAAAAATAAATTCAGTCATACACTAGAATAAGCTTTTTGTTATACTGTATATATTCAGTGTCTAAAACAAGTTTATCCTCACGGGCATCCCAACAATAAATATTTAAATGAGAAAGCACAATATTATTAAATTGAGAGCGGTTCAACTTTAAAAGTTTAATGCTTTACTGTGGAACATTACATACAGACAAGCAGGTTACATTTTGTTTTTATATCTCTGTGTAATAATATTGTGCTTTCTCATTTAAACATTTGCTGCTGGGATGTCAGTGAAGACAAATGTGTTTTAGCCATTAAATCTGGTTATATAGCACACAGTTTATTCTGGTTGTTGTTGGACGGTGGAAGGACTTTAAGGATATCCTCAATCCCACTGTCACGTCTTCCGATGAGGAAGCTGAGGCTGGGGACTCGGAGGCGGACTCGTCCATCATCCGGGCTGAAGTCACTGAGGAGGCTCCAGGGGTGGATAAGGTCTGTTCTCAGTATTTTAAGTCTCTGGATGTTGTGGGACAGTCTTGGCTGACACGCCTCTGTACCATCATGTGGAGGTCAGGCACAGTGAGTCTGGACCGACAGACCAGGTGGTGGTCCCTCTGTTTAAGAAGAATCACACTCCTCAGCCCTCTCCAGGTGGAGAGTCTCTGGGAACACCTTGTGGTTCCCCTGTAGAAGGTGGAGGAAGTGTCTGGGCTGAAGGAAGTCTGGGAGTCCCTGCTTAGACTGCTGTCCCTGCCACCAGCCCTGAGTAAGTGGAAGAAGATGGATGGATTATTTTTATTTTTTTTCAATAAGCAATAAAAACATCTGTATATTTGCATCATGGATAAGTTTAATGTCATACTGTAGAACAATCCAAGCAAAGTAATAATATCTCCATGGAGACAAACAGGTGGTAGAACTGCCACCAGAAAAGTTACATAGTGCACCTAAGGAGAAAATCTGTTTATCCGTATGCTTCACCCCATTTGCTGTTTGCTCTTCTCAGTGCAGGATCAACTTGGGAGGCCCTCAGGATCTTTGGCTTTTATTACACCTGTGTGTGGAAGTTTAGTTAAAGTTTAAAGTGTGTCTGTGGTTTTATATGGGCTAAAGATGTGGTAATTGTTTTATGGCCAGGCTGGTGGAATGTCATAGGTAGACATTTGTTTGCAGCGGAAGTGAACTTTGATACAGAAACATCATCAGCTCTTTTGAATATAAGGAAATAGGTTGGTGAGAGGATGGGCTCTGGAGCTTATATAACATGCAAAACTGTCATGAGATAAAGATACATGATAAGCCAGTCAAATAAGCAAAAGCACAGTGAAGTGTTGTTTTAAAATAAATAAATAAATAAATAAATAAATAAATAAAAAATAAAATAAAATAAAACTTTTGTATTATATTTCTACTGGAAATAGAACAATATAAGTGTATAATATATATTACACAATCATCATAAAAATACAACAAATATAAAACATTACACTTTTCATTTTTGCAAAGGTGAAAGTTAATTTATGAACTACAACTTAGCTTCAGTTAGTGGGCCTTTCCATAGATTTTAAATAGCTACTGATATCGATATCGTCAAATATTACTTAGGAACCCACAACACCTCAGAAAAGCAGGTTTTATATCGGGAGTGGGGAAAAAAAACAACACATGGCACATTTTGTTAGTATTTACATTTCCCTCTTATCATTACTATAATACTGACATCATGAGAAGTGTGTAGGAGGGCCCATAGGGGTGTGTAATATTTCTATCCAAATCTCACATGTCACTGAAATCTCATAAAGACAACGGTGACGGGGCAATTTACATGTTTAGAAGTGATGACAATGGCTCCCAGGCCCTCAGCTGTCCCGTACAGTGCTGCAGGGGCGTGAGAGGCGCTGCTGAGTCAAGTCCTTTCACCACAACTGTTGAAACTGTTTTAGTGGGACAGGGCAGAGGGACCGTCTGTCATTGTGTGGTCCGCGACATTCACCCCAAAGTCTCCCCAAAAAACCACCTGTTTCGCCCCGAGGTGAGCCCGCTTTCAAAGACACGAGACAGCTGAACAATGTTATGCAAACCGACTCACGTACACGCACGCACCAAGTCAAGTAATGGGATTTTTCATCTGCATTTAACACGATACTTTACATTGGCAAACACGCGCTGAAAGCTCGTTCAATACGTGATATATTGTAGGTTATTATTATTGATCTGACACGTGCTTTGTTTCTGGAGAGCTCTTGAATAATAATGGGCGCTTCTGATGAATGGTGGCGGACATATGGCACGAGAGGGGTCCCATTAGAGTTTAGTGAAGTACAGTGCCCCCTAGTGACAGTAAGAGGCAAAAACATTTGACCAGAGAAGAATGATGTCTTGTTTTTTATAGGCCTACTTTCAAATTAATCCACCACCAATAATAAATAGCCTTGTAAAAAAATTAAATAAATAAATAAATAAATAAATAAATAAATAAATAAATAAAATAAAAAAAATAAAAAAATAATAAAACAAATATGGTTCATCTGTATAAATTTTAAGTTTTTATTGAGTAAGAATGTATAACAATCAAACTATTAAAATAATTCAAAATGAACTGCCCATGCACCCTTTATACTTTTTTTTTAATGGTGAATGGTTGAAATATCCATTGACCGGGTCTAGCTGCGTTTTGAATATACTCTGAAGTCTCAAACTAATTAATTAATGTTAAATGAGAGGCCTAAGTGTTCATTTCCAAATAAACCAAATGTAGACTACCTTATCTTTCCCAGAGGTTTCAGAATGATAAACTGTTGCTACAGCGATTAACAGTTCAAAATATTATATCTTTTGAATGATCAATTGTCGTCAAAATGGCTCCTTAACAAGAAGATGAAACTCATATAGACTATTGAGATGATGTAATTATTTAAAACCTATATAATAAAACGGGCCAGATAAATGAAATCCACATAATGGGAGCTGCCCGATGACCCTTGGCCATTTGTGACAGTGTTATGACTGTTGTGTTTGTTTTACATCAGTGTTTCTCAATCTGTAATTGTTTAGTTCTGACTCAATTTATCCTCATTTCCTCTTTAGATCTACTTAGACAAAGGTGTAATCTCTTTAAGACCTAGTTCAACCCTAATTTTGACCTGAAATAGTCATGTTATTGTCCTGTTTTACATCTGGATATACTTACATACTCTGAAAGTTAAATCTATACTTAAGTGGTACTTGGTGTGAAAAGTTTGAGAGCCACTGTTTTTTATTAAGATCTTTCTGCAATAACCTCCTTACCAATAAAGTTGCAGTTTATGACCATCTAGACCCCATAAACACAAATATTTACGCTTATCTTTCGTTCTTTGTGGAAATAATCCCTCTTTTTACCACAGCCTGCTGCCCTTTGGCCTGTGCTGGGGGCGTCCTGCTGCGTCAGCGAGTCACGTGACTGGGGTCGGAAGCGCTTCATGTCCACGCGACTTTCAACGCACCACTCACAAACTGGTTTGTATTGACACAATATTTCAACTAAATTATCTGTTGTCGTCTCGTATTGGTCTGTAGGTGTTGTTAGTTGGCGCTGCTCTGGTGTTAATTACGCACAGGAACGTATTTTAGCCACATAGCATCGCGACATGTGTGATGTTTATAGCGGAAGTGAATGAATGACAGCGCGTGCAGGTGGATAAAATCAACAGAACAATATCATATAACTTTATAAACACAGAGTGATGTTGGGTTATGTAACTCAGAGCCTCAAATTCTTGATCAAATAGCTTAAATTGTGGGACAATTTGTGTTAGTTAGTCATGTACAAGCTAACAAGAGATCAAAAGGCATTAGAGTAGTGATTGCATTTTCCATGTTGAACTGGACTGTAGTTTGTATTTAGACAGAATTACTAATGAACAACTTTTTGTTTACATATATAAGGAAAAAATCTGAAAACAAAACTGTTTTTGAAATCAGTATGTCATTAATTAAGATAGTCTGTTTTTGTTTTATTGATAAAGGTTGGTCTGTTTTGCTGGCTGTCTGTGGTTTGAGATTATCAGTGTGTGAACAGTGCAATGATAAATTGCTTTGACTAACTAGACATAACAATGTTATAAGAGGAAAACATTACATCAGAGTTCTTAGATTAATGAATGTTTGACCCTGCAGTCTAATCTTTATTTTGTTTTATTTACTTTAGGTTCTTAGAGTTTTAGTGTCAAACTGACATCACAAATAACACCATGATAGCGCTAAAAATGTAGGGAAAATATGTTGTTGTTTTCTGATGAATGTTATTATTGGGTTTGCAATTTATTTTACAAGTGCTATATGCTATTTGAGAGGCAGGAGGGCAGGAGACAGGAGAACTATTAAACTAATGCATAAATCCCTCACAGAGGATTGACTACAGGGTTAGCATATTTTATACATTTGTGTAAGATATGTTTTTTATTTGTCAGCAAAAGAAATAATCTTACTTAAATAATTGACACTGAAATAATTTCCATTCAAAATGCAATTTACTGTGGAAACCAGAAGTTTACATACACTATATAAAAAGACACTTATGCTTTTTTTCCCTCACTGTCTGACATGAAATCAGACTAAACTTTTCCTGTTTTAGGTCAGTCAGGATTACCAAAATTATTTCTATTTGCTAAATGCCAGAATGATGATGAGAATGATGAGAGGGATTTTTTAAAGACAATTCTTCATTACTTTCTTCAAAGTCAGATGTTTACATGCAGTAAGATTACTATGACTTTAAACAATTTGAGAAAACCCAGATGATGTGGTCATGTCTTTGGAAGCTTTTGATTCTGGTTTATTCACAACATTTGAGTCAATTATAGACACACCCATCGATGTATTTGAAGGCACACCTGAAACACACTACTTCTTTGTGTAATATAATGTGCATATCAACCCAAGAACAAAAGCAAAAGAACCTGTGAAGATGCTGCTGAAGCTGGTATCCACAGTGAAATGAGGACTGTACCGACATGGTCTTAAAGGCCACACTGCTGGAAGAAGCCATTACTCCAAAAGAAACATTAAAAAGCCAGATTACAGTTTGCAAATGGACACAGAGACAAAGACTTTAATGTTTGTTGATATGTACTGTGGTCTGACCAAACTAAAATTGAACTGTTTGGCCATAATGAGCATTGCTACATTTTGAGGAAAAAGGGGGAAACTTACAAGCCTGAGTGGGGGTGGCAGCATCATGTTGTGGGGTTGTTTTGCTGCAGGAGAGACTGGTGCACTTCACAAAATAGATGGCATCATGATGAAAGAACATTATGTGGAAATACTGAAGCACCGTCTCATGACATCAGCCAGAAAGTTAAAGCTTTGAGGCAAATGGGTCTTCCAAATGGACAACAACCCGAAGCACACTGCCAAACTGGTTACAAAGTGGCTTAAGGATAACAAAGTCAGTGTTTTGGAGTGGCCATCACAAAGCTGATTTCAATCCTAATGAAAATCTATGGGGAGACCTGTGTGAGCAAGGCGGCCTGCAAACTTGGCTCAGTTACACCAGTTCTGTCAAGAGGAATGGACCAAAATTCCTGCCAACTATTGTGAGAAGCTTGTGGAAGGAAATCCAGAATATTTGATCCAAGTCATACAGTTTAAAGGCAATGATACCAAATACTAATGAAATGTACTTCTGACTTTGAAGAAAGTAATGAAAATTGTCTAAAAAAAAATCTCTTCTCTCTCTTCTCTCATTATTCTGGCATTTAGCAAATAGAAATAATTTTGGTAATTCTAATTGACATAAAACAGGAAAAGTTTAGTCTGATTTCATGTCACGGTGAGAGAAAAAAAGCATATGCGTCTTTTTCATATTCTTATTCATAGTGCCTGGATTGTTAAAACTTTGGACAATTCTTCAATACATATTTTACTGTCTATGGTCCTGGTACATTAAGATGATATAGAAGCTTATTCTTAAGCCCATACAGACAGACGCCAGAGCAAACACTGTCTTCTTTATATAACTTTCAGTGAAGATAACTTCATTACCTTTATGTTATTTTACACGTACATATGCTGATTTGAAAGGTCTTTTTTCATTCAGTAATATATTATGGCTATATTTTAAAAGGATTATTTTACTATTGAAACATTCTAATGATTTTTCTTTTAATGAATCGATTAGTTTGCAAAAGATTAATCCCTCAGGGGTGTCTCAGCATGTGGTATGTTTTGCAATCTGTGAGCCACTGTAGGATTTGGAGTGTGACAAGTGGATTAGACCAATCACAGTGAAGTGTGAAATTTCAGAAGAAGCATTTATTTCCCTCTACATCTACTTTGGAACTGACTGGTGTTGGTCGGAGGGACCCGATATATACTCAAACTTGCATCAGTAGTGTCACAATTTCTATTCTAATTTCAAGGACATAACTAGGCCTGTCACGATAACAAATTCTGAAGTGAGATTGCTGAAGTAAATATAGACGATAAACGATAATAGTGAAATTAATTTATACCACTGACACAATAACCCAAGAGCAGATTTAAACCACAAAAAATATTGATAATCTACAATATTGTAAAAAATCATGTGCTGCAATAAACGAACAACAGAATGAAACACTTTAGTACTTAGTTTACATCGTACAAGTTATTAATTCAACCGTTTATGTCTTAAATTTGATCATATAGTCAGAAATAACCCAACATTTCACAGTAGTGCAAAGAAAAGGTCCACACAATAAATAGTGACCCCGATAAAATATTGTTCCAGCTTTCATATATTGAATATAATATAGTAAATATCCTGACAGGCCTAGACATAACAAGATAGTTTTTGAGTCAGTGCCATTTAATGCAAAAATAGTCCTTATACATTTGCAGGCAGAGGATTGGTGGTAGACCTCATGTGGAGTCAATTCATAATTAATTGTAAACTAAGTATTTTTTACTTACATTCATTTAAGTTACAAATTATATTAATGCATCAGGAGTGTGTATTATGTAGAAATATCATGATGTAATTTTGACATTTCCCACTCTAACCCTTTGACCTAAAGCTGAACAGGGCTGTATTTACGAGAAAGTGGTGACTGTTTGCATTTGGCCGCTGTGTAAATGTGGTGGGGAAAGATTAGATCCCAGAAGTTACACACAGCATGACCCATAAACAGAATGTGGATTTAAACATGTAATCAACATTGTGTGTTTTATAACGAGGTCAAAATGAAATGACTATACATTAAATAGAGAATGTGTCCTTAAATAAAAGCAGAGTTTGATTTTTACCATGAGAAATTCACGGAGAAGCCATGGTGAAAGTTATGAATTTTGATATCAAGTGTAATTTAGGGGATTTTTGTGTACTCTTTGAATGTGGAGTCTTTGCAAAGACATTTTTGATAAATATTTTACTGAAAAATTGTTGATTTCAGTACATTAGTGGAATTACAGCATTACATATATGACACATGATTTAAAAACAAAAAAGTACCATTGTTACATATTACTAGTACTGATCATATTGGGGTGCTGAACCAGTCTCTGTCATGTGTCCATGTGTAAGTCCCAGTCTTCAGTACATCACATTTGTCAGTTAAAATATTGCTATATATGTTTGCACAAATATGTAACAAATTACTAATTAATACTTTTACAGAAGGGTAAAAGTAATTTGTGATCTTTACTTCTTCTTCAGATACATTTTTTGGACATTACTAGGGATTTTATAAGGTAAATCCAGAAATACTAGTCACTGCACAGAGCAGCCAGCCAGGTATAGGCTAAAAAATGTATATTGGACCATCCCTAATCAATAAGAAAGTGAAGAAGAGTATATAATGTATGGAGAGAATAAAACAAGAGGAAGGAGAACAATTTTACCTAACCCCATATTATTCATTTGAGATGATAATAATTTAACCTAAAACCCAATTGATTTGCACCACAGAGCTTCTCGGCACAGTTATTTTAGGACCTTACCAAATCACTCCATGAGCTGCAGACTCCCCTATCAACAGTACAGTCCTTGTATTGAGACAGGGTCCTCGGGGAAAGTTCAAAGTCTAATATTCTCCATTTAATATACTTCAGTCAGCACACAAATGACAGTTACACAGCTGTGCATATGTGGACGTAAGAGCAGATCCCAAGAGAAGACTTCTATAGGTATTTTCACTATATTTTATTGTTTTTATTGTATAGTTTGGACTTGGAATATTTACTGAGTAAATATTTCCAAGGTTTCATAGTAATTTGTATATTTGTCAGTGTATAAAGGTGATGCATTGGTGCTTGCATAGTTACAATAAGTTATGTTTAAAATGGTCCCTCATTCAACAACCTTATATGTTGTTATATTTACAAAGTTGAAAGTTGAAAACAGTAACTGTTTAATGAGGGCAGATGAAACGAAAAGAAAGAGAAAAAAGGAAACTACAGATTAATGTTTTTCTTTGAAAATAGTGAACTGTTTTTTCTTTGAAAATAGTGAACTGGTCTTACTAATTTCTCTGTATATTTGTGGCAATCTGCGACTTTTAAGTTTAAGCCAATATGTTTCTTTGATTGACTGTATGACAAGCAAGTTTAACCAATCGATCAAATAACTTTATTTACACCGTAGGGGCAATATAACATTTTGAGTAGTCGTAGTAGTAGTAGGGAAGAGCCAGGCAGTCTCAGAGCAGTCTGATTGTGGAGGGAAACAGCCTTCAGGATAAGTAAAAAGAACAGTGAGTTAGAAGAGAACATCATGGATTAGTAGATTTTGTCCTCACAAACTGGTGGTTTAGTGGCTTTTGTTTGCAATTATAATACAAAATGTGCCATGAACAATTATAGTCATCCCTGTGTGATTGTTTATAGTCCCATCCCTAGCTGTAAGAATATTAGTCATGTTATACAGAATTATCTTATAACTACTCTCTCTTCCTCTCCTCTCCTCAGGTAGTTGGATGTTTTAAACTCAGAGCATGTTCCTGTGTGTACTGCTGATGCTGCTGGCCCCGCTGTGTGCGACCGCTGCCCAGGACAATGCTCACAAACATGGGCACGTGTCTGTGGTGATCCTGGGGGGCACTGGAGACCTGGCCCGCAAATATCTGTGGCAGGGTTTTTTTCGAACTCTACATAAACCAAGTCAGCAGCGGACACAGTTTTTCCTTCTATGGTGGAGGACTGTCACCTGCCAACAAGTCCACTCCTGTGCTTTTCCAAATTTTAAAGGCCTTAAACTGCCCAAAAGATGTTTCAAAAGAGCGCTGTGCCATACTTAAAGAACAGTTTTTGCGTGTGTCGAAATACAAGCAACTTACGACTCTAGAAGATTACCAAGATCTGTCTAAAAGCATTCAAAAACACCTGCAACAAGAGGGCATGGTGGAAGCAGGGAGACTGTTCTACCTGTCAGTGCCTGCTTTTGCCTATGCAGAGATCGCAGACAGGATCAATAGTAGCTGTAGACCGCCAAACGGGGCATGGCTACGAGTGGTCCTGGAAAAACCTTTTGGACATGATTTTAAAAGTGCACAAGTTCTAGCAACACAACTGGGAACCTCGCTAAAGGATGAGGAAATGTATAGAATCGACCACTACTTGGGAAAACAGGTAAAGTTATGTGCAATTCTGAAGTCACTGTATGCGAAAATATAAATTGGCAAAATGCAGTCATTACATCGGCCTCCTGCTTGTCTCTATAGAGATGTTATGACCTGGAATGTTTCACAGTTTGGCATTAAACATATCTATCTTGCATTGTATTGGTGTTTGATCAATGAAAAGTAGGATTTGATTACTTATTTTATTCTTTTTCCGTGTTTTCCTGTGAAGGTGGTTGCAAACATACTTCAGTTCAGGGTGCAGAACAAGAAGCACCTCGACCCAATGTGGAATAAATATTTCCTTGAGAGAGTGGAGATCGTTCTAAAAGAAACACTTGATGTTAAAGGTATAAATGCAGTTGATTTCTTTGGACTTGCAGGGGTGACAGTAGCTCAGTTGGTAGTGTTTTTCCACTGACCCACAGGTTGGCTTTATAATTCCAACTCTCACAGATGAATATTGTTGCTGTGTCTTTGGGCAAGACACTTAACCCATCTCGCTCCCAGTATCTGCGTACATGAATGTATGAATGTGTGATGTGTGATGAATGAATGGGTGAGTGGTTCGTTGATGTAAAGCACTTTGAGAAGGTGCTTTACTATATAAAAATGTGAGATTTTGTAAAACTTGTTGGATACGATTGGAAAAATGGGTAGAATAGCTAGAATAGATGAATGTTTGTCTTCAATTCTATAGTAAAATAAATAATGGAGAAAGAGGGCTGTGCCAAAAAAATCTTGAATAAAATTTGGTCCCATTATATGGTTACTCTTACTGGCATGTATAAAGACAAAGTATATGAATTGTGATCAAAATTAAATTGTTATCTATTGTCATCTATCTGTTTTTGTTGATTCATGCATATTTGAGTTATTGCGTATTGCCCTGCATTTGTAGCTTTTAGTTTTCACTTATGTTTTATCTCTTACCTCTTCTGTCACTCACCTGCATTTATTCAAAACAGGTCGTATTGCATTCTATGACCAGTATGGAGTGATCAGAGACGTGCTGCAGAACCATCTCACAGAGGTCATGACCCTGTTAACGATGAGACTGCCTCAAAATCTGAGCAACAGCCAGGAGGCGCTCACCAACAAACTGAACATATTCACGTCTTTGCTACCCCTGAGTAAGAACCAGGCGGTGATCGGGCAGTACCAGTCCTACCAGAGAGAGGTGCAACAAGAGCTCAACAAAACCAAGGACCATGTCAGTCTGACTCCCACGTTTGCAGGTCTGTAGCACTTTAAATGGGAATATCTATATGTCCAAACAGGCAAGGACATTGGTACAATACACATCCCAATGACATCATACATAAGATATACAAAAGATAACCAGAGTCTTATTCCACCTCGCCCCCTTTTGCCTCTAAATGCTTCTAAACCGCATTTGTGGCTGTGGTGGCACTTTTGCTTAAGTGAATCCCATTAATTTAAAATTAAGAATTTGAGAAAGTTTTTGCTGCTAAAATATGACATAAAGGTTCATTTATCTAAAATGTTCAATGTTTTTGCTCATCAACAAGTCAATACTGCACCAATTCTCTGGGAGGCTTTAAAATGGTTTTGTAATTCATATAGAAATTATTTTCTGTCAAGATCAGCAGCTCCATGCAAAATAATACAACCCAAATGATGATGGCGGCGCAGCAACTTCTGGAATACAGTGAATTGGCTTTAGGCAGTATGGGTTTCATAATGATGAGAAGTTTAGACCAGAGCAACTAACAATCTAAAACAAAATATATTTTTAATGGGAAAAACACAGATTAAGTGTTTACATCAACTCAAATTTAAATTTCGGTGTCCAAAAAATGGTAAATGGTTTTCTAGAACTTCCATAACATTATCTGACATTTATTCATTTTTTATTAATTGTGTCTATGGATAAAACTCTTCAATGTAATTGTCTGTTCCAGTCACAGTAATGTACAGACTGTTGAGACAGGGCATCTGGCTTAAAAATCAGCAAAACACTATGCAGCTCGCAACTTCTAAATTCAAAACAGCTTCAGTTTTTATCCTTGATAATAGTCATTCATGATTCATTAGTGACTAAGGGTGTGTCTCTGTTGCATGCCTGGATCCTGGTGACAGGAACCGTCTTTTATTTGCTTTTCTTTATAACACAATATCAATGAGTTTACTTTTCATTGGAAATTATTTGCATGTTGCCATCTGTCAGCTGTGGAAGAAGACAAAAGATATGAGATTACAATGCAGTTTATTCACTCAAATGTCACACGTGATAGTGGTCTAACGATTGTGTTTAAAAAGAATTACTCTTGATTCTGAAGATTCTGAATACATGTCGTCTCTACAATAAGAAAACTATTTAAAAATATGCACAAAGAAATGATTACAAAGGGGTGTTTTGGTGCTTTTGTGGTTGATTTTACAGTTGACTTTGTGTGATACTTGAACCTCAGCTTCAACCTCATTTACAGGCACATTTAAGAATATTACTGATAAACTGCAAACTGATCTGATTAATTTTTAATAATTGAAGTAGCCTATTTATATATTTTGTATCAAACTGATTTAATAGAACAAAACAAACAAAAAAATACAAAATGAAAAACAGTGAGGTGTAAAAAGATGCATTTTGTCATGTCCTTAGGCAGACACCTACATACACACTCACACACATGTAAGCAGTGTGTGTGCTTGAGTGTGTGTGTGTGATCGATGGCGGTCGTAGGGGCAATTGACTTAACAAAGCACTATATAAGATTATATTTTCACTATATAAGATTATATTTTGATGTTTTGTTTTTGCCCAATCCTAAATTTGATCTGTGTTTCAGCTGTCCTGGCCCATATCGACGAGAGCCAATACGAAGACGTCCCAATCCTCATGATCTCAGGAAAACAGTTGGACGAGCGAGTGGGATATGCTCGGGTGCTTTTTAAGGACAACGTTTTCTGTCTCCAAAATCAAAATAGTGTCCACTGCAAACCCAAACAGATAATATTCTACTTTGGACATGGCAACTTGAATTACCCCGCAATCCTTGTGAGCAAAAATCTATTCAAACCAAGTGTTATTGACAGCGACTGGAAAGAAGTAACTGAACATAAAGATAAAAATGTTACAGTTCTAGGTTTGCCTATTTCAGACTATTACGTGCAAACACCAAAAGTGCAAAAGGAATCCTACACGGAGTTGATTTCTCGTATATTTGCGGGACAGCAAAATTGTTTTGTCAGTACGGAAAATCTTCTAGCCTCTTGGGATTTTTGGACCCCACTTTTAACTAGCATCACCAACACATTCCCACGAATTTATCCAGGGGGCGCTGCAAACAATGACATGCTTGATATCTTACTCAAAGGAAGAGACTTGAGCTATATCAATGAAGTTGTTCTAATCGGCGATAATCAGATGGGTGGTCAAACTGCAAATCATTTCCAAGTCATGCAGGGCAAATTTCGAAATGATGAAATGGTCTCGGGATGGACGGAGGAGCTAATTGAAAAGCTAGCATCAGACATAGAAGAAGCAGCGGAGAAAGCTATACTTGAAGGTGGAGTTTTTCATTTAGCTTTATCGGGCGGGGCGTCTCCATTGGCACTATTCCACAGACTGGCTTTGCACCACTTTGCGTTTCCGTGGCGAGATACGCACATTTGGATGGTGGACGAACGTTGCGTACCTCTAAACGAACCGGAATCAAATTTTTATAGCCTCCATGACAACCTACTCCAACATGTAAAGATACCATATTATAACATACACCCAATGCCCGTTCAGCTAAACCAGCGCCTGTGCGTGGAAGAAGACAAAGGAACGTGGCTGTATGAAGAAGAGATCAAAAAATTCGTCAATGCCTCTAGATTTCATTTTGTGTTATTAGGCGTTGGTTATGACGGCCACATAGCCTCTCTATTTCCAGGAGTTAAGCCAGAGCATCATGGGAAAAATTTAGTTGTTTTTACAGAAAGCCCAGTCAAACCTCATCAGAGAATGAGCCTAACTTTTAATGCCATAAACCAAGCACAGAAAGTTGGCATTTTAATCATAGGAAAATACAAACACGAGGCAGTGATACAGATGAGCAGAGTGAAAGAGGAGACGGCGCAGTGGCCCGTGACTTGGGTGAAACCAGACAATGGCAATGTGCTCTGGTACATAGACTATGAGGCACTGTTAGGGTAGATATTGGAAATGTACATAGATGTTAAAGGTGCACAATGTAACTTTTGTTTCGGAGGGTCACCAGATGCTGCTTTGCCTGGAACGTTCCACAGTTTGGGATGAAACTTGCATTCAATTACAAATGTTTTTATTGCCCCAAACGTTGCATTCTCACTGTGAATGTGGTTGCCTCTCTGTAACTTGTCCTGGTGGCATTGTCTGCTAGTTTTTGTGGAGATGATTACTTTGGCCATCTCCATAGAGACTAGCAGGTGTAGGGCTTCACAGAAAAGTTACATAGTGCACCTTTGAATGTACTCAAGAAAATAACCTGCTGTGAGAGAAACAATTTTACTACTGACAATGGAAAACTGGTGCCGATATATTCTTAGTTTGAATATACTTATTTGGCCAGTTGACCAGGAGTTTTTTGTGTTTATAGTTAAACCGTTTTATAAATGTGTCATTACCAGGTCTTATTGCAAATCATCACAGTATTGGTAGGTTTTGGTAGGTTTTAGCGTACCATCCTAAAGCCATAATCTACTCAGAAACCAACGCCCAACTTATGCCCATTGAGCTATGAACAACAAATACATTGAATCCCCAAAAAATATTTTATTAAAGCAAATGAGGTGCTGGATGAAGTGATAAAAAGAAACATACTGTATTTTGGACCAATTTAAAGTTTATTATTTTTTAAAACAGATGTTTGTAGGTAATTTATTCACATTTCCAAAGAACTCAGAGCTTGTGCTTTTATTGGACAGTAAACTCAATTATCCACATGTCCCATGTCACTAAACACTACTTTGATATTGCTCCAAATGGCAGTTTTGCAGTGGATTTGACAAATGAATATATTTTACAGAGTGAGAGTGCTTGTGGAGTTTTTATGGTTGAGACAGGGGTTTGAGTAAAGAGTGCTAAATGATTGTTTGAACATATGGCCTCGTAAAACATAAAAGGAACAAAACAGATGTGGGTGCTCTTTAAATCTCAGGAAGTTGTGTGTATTTTTATATATGCATACAATTTCTGTGTAATCTTTGACTTTTATATAATGCAAAATGACTATCTTTTACAAACTGTGACTTTTTACATAGTTTTTTCACAAGAGCCATGCAGCAGTGGTGTAGTGTTGATCCCTAAGTGCTTTCCATGAGTGCTTTATTGTGACCAAAGGACCAAAGATATTTTAAAATTACACTTTTTTTGTACAACTGCTATGGTCTTAACATTTGGAACAAACTCTAGCTCAACCTCACTGTGATCTAAATAAGGACACAATCCACCAGTAGAGAATAATCGTTGCAAAGAATATTTCTACTGTGAATACACTAGTAAGGAGAAGTGGAAGAATAACAACTCAATAATATTACTCAAATGCAAGTATTGTTTTTACAAGAACTGCTATTAAGCTCAACAGTCACTTCGAAGTCCGCTCTGGTTCCGGAAGTAGATTTTCCCTTCATTTTTCCGATAGACTTCCGAGTTCAAAGGCATCACTAACCAGCTCTGGCTTATATGCACAAATGTACCAGCTGGAATGTAATTATGCTGTCACAATGAACTGTAACCGTTTTCATTCTCATGTTTCAACAATGGTTTCAACATTATCACAAGATTAATTTTGATCAGTTCAGCTTCTGTGTTACGTTATTTACTCCCAGTTCACATTTCGGTTCATAAACCTAATAAAAAACAGCTGCTTCTGTCTAGTGAAGATCAAAACGTGAGAAGGATTAAGTTCCTTTCCTTTTTTTTCTGTTCCCATGGTTTGAAGTTACGGTGTGTGGTGGCATGGCGACTGCATTAAAGCTTAATACGGAGGATCGTGTTTCTATGGTTTCAGGGCGGTGCAGCCGAGGTGACTTCCTGTTCGCTGTCCTCGTCAAGCCTGTTGATCAGCCACAAAGCACATTTCACCACGAAAAATCCTGAACGGAAACACAGGGTTGAGCTAAGGTTAAATATGTGCTGTCAAATATCAGATAACAAAAGGATGGAACATGCAAAAAACGCTCGGAAAACAAGAAAATACATTAAATCCATGAGCATAATTGTAACTTTGAATTTGGCTCTATATATATATTTTTAAAAAAAAATTACTTCTTTATTCATTTGTTTTGATTTACAGCAAGTGCACTATGAACTGAATATTTATTTTAAAGGTACACTATGTAACATTTCTGGAGGACGGTCTGCCCATCTCCATAGAGACTGCTGCTTTGCATAGAATGTTCCACAGTATGGTATAACTTATCTACCTTCATGGAGACAAGCAGATGATGGTCAAATCTGTAGATATGCAAGTCTGCTTACAATAAAAACACTGGTTATTGATTAAATACAATATAGACACGTTGAATGCCATACTGTGGAACATTACATATCAGTAAATAACTCCAGGGGACCGACATGCTACCAAAAAGTTAGTGACCTTTGAAAAAAAAAAAAAAAAAAAAAAAAAAGAAAAAAAACCAATCTCAAACCTGTTCATGGGGATCTGACCTGTGCTTATGACACATGCCACAGTCAGTACCAAGGACATGTAGTACAACTCAGGGGTGGTCTTGGCCTATGAAGAGACACTGTTAACTTTTGATCAAATCCAAATCATATTAAAAGATGATATACTAGTATTTCACGTACACATGATGATGCCGTCGAGGTTAATATGACAGTGCTTAGTCCGTGGCCAAACGACAGAAGACCAAACATGTAATAACACCTCCACACACTTAAAGGAACTGGATCCAACAACGTAAATACAACTGAAAAACCTGTTTATGAATAAATACACAAAAAACATGAATAAATATGGAAATTAATATTTTGTGTCTGCTGATGACTGATTTGAACTATGTTAAAACATATCTCTTTAAGCCTGTTCCTTAAGCCCACATTTGTAGGTTAATGTTGTGGAGTAATAATCTATCCTAGTTTAGTACAGATAAGACGATGATAAAATGATGATGATGGGAAGTTCAGTTATGTATCTGTTATGAATTGATTTGATTTGATCATGGGCTAAATGCATTTAGCTCTAAACATAAACATTTATGCACCTTGTTTCAGATCTCAGTATTTATATACAAGGACAAAAACATGTTGAGCTTGTTTGAAGAGAGTATTATGTAACCTTTTTTACAAAGCAAATCATATTTAAATGGAAAAAGACAACCTTTTTTAAATTAATGAATTTATTTATTTATTGTGTAGGCCTACTGTTTAACCAAAGGGTAATGACACCTTATAATGCTGTTTCTGTGTGGTTGAATAATTGTGACCATAACATTTTACAATAATGAATGAATGAAATAATCAATAGAATTGTGTTTATCATATTTACCTGTAGCTATGCAGGACAGTATGATAGAAGCTGAGAGGTTATTCAGGAGAGGCTCTCTGCAGTATCTGGAGGACTTGGGTCTACATAAATACAATAAGACTTAAAGAAAGCAGAATGTAGAGAATAAAATGAGACATTTAATTACCTGATCAGCACATAGACCTGAGGTCCCAGGACGAGTGTAGTGAACATGACATTGACAATTTGGCTGTAAAATTGGCATAATAATAAATTACAAAGGCCTAAGTGTTTTATTGTTAGAAAAAAACAATAAAGAAAGAGACTTACAATTTGAACCTCTGACTTCTCGGTATCTGCCTGCAGCCAAAATATGCCATAAAAATTAACAAGTAAAGAAACATGGATATTCTTGTCTTACTCTTTTGTAACATAAGTGTCCATTGTAATCCACTCTAAAGCCACACGGCTTCAGTACAGCAGGTGGGTGTAGTATTTCACCATGCAGCAGCCACCAGACCAAGCATAGCCTACAGCCTTGTATTGTTCAGTAGACTATGCCTTGATATTTTATCATATAAGTTATATAAAAATGATAGGCTTATGAAAAGTCTAAATTCACTCTGGGTTGAGACTCCAAATTTCAAAATGGGCTAACTTAAAGGGGCCATATTACTCTATTTTCTGATCTATGTCATAATGTTGCTTCCTCATCAAAAACAGACCTGGAGTTATGTTTTGTTTCATTCACACATGTTTAACACACAAACCTGCATATTTAGGCTGAGTTCTTCTCTCAAACACAAAACACTTCGACCTTGTGATGTCATGTGGTAATACAAGAAGTGCTCCACTGTGTTTTTAAACTCCATACACCTTCACTAGAATTATTTGCATAATTTCACCATTAAATATGACTACAAACTCAAAAGAATCCATTTCATGTAATATTGGACCTTTAAAAGAATAATTTTGACTTTTAATACTAGGTCCACAAGGGAAATAAGGCTACGTGGACAGAGTAACTCACACATTACAATAAAAATAACAAATAAATAAACAGGCCAAGTAAAAAAAAAAAAGCAGCAACAAAAGTAATAGTAAAAGATGTGTCATAAATAATATGCTAAAAATATTGGCCGATGTGTAGTAGGCCTACAAGTGAAATAAAAAAAAAATAAATATATATATATATATCAAGGCTACACAGAGGCTTAAAGTGATACATCACCTTCAGTACTTTTTCCTTCTAAACTACCACTTTAAACCACAAGATGGCAATGAAATTGAAACAGTGCAACCCCTCCGGAGCACCAGGGGGCGCTCCAACTCGCTTTGTTGACAGTTTTTTGCCGCGAGATTCATTTTGTTTTTATTACGTCTTGAAATCGTTAAACATTTTACTTGTTTTCTATCTTACATTGCTGTATAAATTGTTACTCCAGCTGCTTTCACATCTATTTAAGCTTTTTCTTGATTTTGTAACGCCATGTCCCTTGATAAAGACGAGACGCATCAGGTGAGAGCTTTATGTTGACATTTGCAGCAGTAAATTCAATTACATTACTTCAAATGACTGTCTTTGTTGGATTGGAACTTATTTTACCTTACATTACAGAGGTTGAAGGCAGCAGTACATTACACTGTGGGTCGTCTGTGTCAGAAAATCGGACAGGACCAAAGTAAAGAGTTCAGTCGACAAACCATCGCAGCCATAGCAGAGACCACTTTCAGACAGTGTGGTGAGTATTCAGCATGTAGGGTCAAAAATGTCATAATAGTAGTAATAATAAAAACAATAAATATTTAAACATCTCCTAATATTTCATATAAACGGTGAAATTGCATTAATGAAATGAATCTATCTTGTATATATTAAAGCTGATAATGTTTTATATATCAACTCCAGTACTAAATGTTATGTTATTTGAAATGATCCAAAGTGTGTAGAAATAAAATCTTTGAATAATATATTTCTTTTCAGAAATCTTTGCCAAAGACTTGGAGGCATTTGCCAGGTATCTATCCAATATCATTCAAAATCAGTTTTCTGAGCTGTTAACCAGTTTGTTGCCTCATCCCACATTCACTCCCATTTCTTCTGATTCATGCATGATTGAGTAACCTTGTATTATGTTACCTTCAAGGCTTGATGACTCAAATTTGTTTTCACCTACCACCCATCTCCACCCACTTCTATGTACTTATAATGAACATGTTAAAGAATGATCACATCATAAATAAATAATAATAAAATTCATGTAAATGATAAATGTATATAAACTAAACTAATTCAGCCCTCTTTTTAGACATGCAAAAAGAACCACCGTGTCTGCAGATGATGTCAAACTTGTAGCTCGTCGCAGCACAGCACTAGTAAGTCATTTTACTTATTACATTAAAAAAATAAAACAATACATTTTGAAATCACAAACTTTATTCTTCAGTCCATGTACATACAGAACAAAAGTGAAGAACTGAACCAGGAAAAGAAGAGCACTGGGAAGAGGAAAAGTAAAGACACTGAGGAGAGCAGAGACCAAGGACTATAGGCACAAGCAGCCCTGCACACCTCACCTCAACATGTAAATAAAATACTTACACAAAAACTACCCATGGTTATTCTGCTCAACTCTTTGCATGGGGACTTTGGGTTCAGATTGGAGCTACATTCTTGTTTTATTACTGCATTAGGTAGAAAAGATGCTATAAATATTGCTTTGTGTTAATACTAAAATTTTAGGCACTGTCTACCATGTAGACTTAACTTCTGTCCAGGAGTTTAGATTGCTGGAGTTGCTTTTAAAGGTGAACTTAGTAACTTTTTTGGTTTAGGGCTTGCTGCAAGTTTGTCTCTATGGGAAGGTTATCGCTTTGCTTGGAAGGTTCCACAGTTGAATTTTATATCTCCATGGAGACGACCAGGGTGGTAGCACACAACCAAGTTACAAGCCAGATTTTTGGAGCAGTGAATGCAAGTTTTTCAAGTTTGGGGGTTTAAAATAAAAATACGACATACTGAGATGCAATAACATCTCCATGGAGACAAGCCTGTACTGCACCCTTCATCAGAGAAGTTACAGTGTACACCTTTAAAAAGAAATGATACACTGATACAACTGACAAACCTAAAAACTCTTAACTCTAGGCCTGGATAACCACACAGCATCACGGACAAGCCACATAAAGCAGTTAGGAGACAGGTACTACCCCATGTCACTCAAAGTGTGGGAACTTCCATCTTCATCCTTCAGACTCCTTCAGGCAAGACCTCGACCAGCACAGCCCAAGGTCCCTGGATATGTGAATCGAATTAGATTGTATTTATTTGACTCAAGTAATATCAACTAATAAGCATATATTCAAATGAGCTTTATTTAAACAACTCCCTTCATTTGACATTTTCTTCAACACCTCAAAAACAGAGCTACGGGGAGCCATTGGACACACCACTCCACGTTCGCACACGATAACATTCGCGTCCCCAGTGTCTTCAACAGGTGTCACCCACATCAATACACACTTACAGATCAGGGCAAGAACATAAAAAGCACACACCATTCAAATCAGATAATATAAGCAATACAAATATTCAGCACAACATTCCACTACATTTGATATTTCTGCACTTGATCGACATACTTGATAGTAAGGAAAAACTTGCAAAAGGTAAAAAAAAATATCTTGAAGTATTATTAAATGTCCATGTTAGGGGAGGCGCTTGTAGCATGTGCAGCTTCCACTCACACACTCAAAGCAGTCAGATTTGGGCTCGTACACTGCACAAAAACAACCAGTCCGTATCACGCGTCTCTCTCTCTGTTCGTTCACTCATTGCTTCACTCTTCGCCACAAGTCATCCGCAACGCACTCAGTTCTTAAAATGTCAGTCAGCTGCGCAGTTCTCTCCATTCTGTTTTTAAAAAAGTGGATAAAAGTGAAAACACCCACCGTCTTTCAGAACATGCGAAGTGAAGTTCTGTGATGGCATAGCATTTACAGATGGGAGAGGGACAATGAACGCGATATCACCCCAAGAATGCTGCCAAAGAGGAGCTTCCTCGCAGGGAAATGGAAGAGAGGTGAACTGCAGAAGAGATTTTCAATCAAGGCTTTTCCAGAACTTGACTGCAAATAAAGTTGCACTTAAAACATTTACGTTTCAACCAGATTCTTCCCAATGCAAGATTGCCTTCATAGGAGATGAAATGCCAGATAATGGTGAGCTACAGACATTCATGCATTTTCAAATGATTATATAACATTTCACAATACATGCATTAGAGAATCCAGTTGAAATGGATACACACAAACGAATGAGACATCAAAAATAGCACTTAAGTCGGACATCCTCATAAACAATCACTTCGACACTTTCTAAATTAAATCTTTAGCATTTTTCTCAAATGTACAAAAACATCTTCCACAAAAAGTTAAGTTTCACATACGCATTACACCAGAACTAAACTCTCTCTCACAATACTTACCATATGAACACTTAACTTACATACCCCACCCAGACGACTTTGACTCCATACTGGACCCAAACCCTGAGCTAAACCCACTCCCTCCGGTCGTAGAGTTAGACCCTGTACCCCAGCCCAGACTGGCTGAGCTGCTGCCGTAGTTGCTGTTGCCTGTATTGAATGACTGGTTCTGTTCTCTATTGGTGCTGGTGCCACTGGAGGTGTTCCCAGAGTTGGACGTTTGCTGCTGACTCGCCAACATCCCCATCATTCCCCAACTACTCTGCAGCGCCGCCGCCATCATGGCAGGATTCAGGTTGAAGGAACCGAAATTTGCCAGGCTATTGTTGGTGCTGCTCCCTATCCCACTGCGGTTGCCACCAAACGCTTGAGCAGCAAAACCGTTGCCGAAACGGGCCGTGCGGTCAAACTGCCTATTGCCGTGTTTAGGTTCAGCATTTGAAATATGAACACTGACGCCTTTGATTATTAGGTCCTCGCCACAGAGAGACTGGGCAACCTGAAAGAGGGAAAATAAATACTTTAGCACAAATAAGACCACGTATAACCCACCACACGTTTTGGTTCCTATATCAGTGGCTCACAAAACATCTTTTAGGTTGTATTGATGCTGATAAAGTTCAATTTTGATGAAATCATAGTTTTGCTCTGAAAATCACACTTGTGCAGTGTAGACCATATAGTCCGATGTAGTTTTAGGCACACTTTAGTCGAAGATAAAATTTGTTTTGTCCAGGTTTTGGGGCAAGTTCTGGCATAAATTTATTCAGCTATAAGAATCTAATTAGATATGTTGAAATATCTGAATGCTACGTAGCAGCTACTTTACCTGGTCGTCTGCGAAAGTGACAAATGCAAAAGCGCGGAAAGGCTTTGGAATGAAGACGTCGGTGACCTCTCCATACTGCATGAAGAACTGCCGCAGGTCGTCTGTGGTCATGTCCTCTGTGCACCGACCCACAAACACCTTTCTGCTCCTCAGAGGCTCATCCGGACCTTGCTGTTATTGAATCAAGAGAGTTCAATTTACAATCCATGCCTCAGTTTTATCACCACTATCAATAAACTACAATGCAAGGACTATTTTTGGTTTGCTTCGTGCTGATTTAACCAAAGCAATCAATCATCAAATTTCCATGCATTACAACAACTCCCTGGTTTTGGGAGCATTTCTAAACACATGTAAAAGTTACACAACAGAAACTACAAAAGCAAGGATTTTGTTAGCAATTTTAAAGCCCGAATAATACATAATATTACATTTCAAGACGTTACAAGAAGGTTCATTGTCGGATACATTTATCCAAACTTTTAACCATCAAGTCTAAATATTATAGGTTTATTGAAAGTTGGACGTAAACACACAGATACTGTCATATTATTTACCTTAGAGTTTGGATGTTTGCAATCACACCATCTCCCATCAATCATGTGCCGCTGGGAGATCACCTTCTCTTGTGCATCGTATTCAGCAAATCTCACGAATCCAAATCCTTTCGAGTTACCTCCCCTCTCACGCTTAACCTGATAAATGTATAGAAGTCAAACATTACAAAGTAAAAATAATAGGATACAATCTCTAGTATTTACAAATAACATAAGCCAAGATCATTATTTCACAGGTCTCACCTGAACCATGATGACCTCTCCAAATGTGCTGAAGTAGTCCTTGAGGTCCTGCTCTGTGGTTTTCCAGGGAAGACCCAGAACAATGAGGTCAGACGTCTTCATGTCTCCTCTCTTCATTTTTACAGCAGACGAAGCATCAGTCTCGTCCATTTTCCGCTTGTTATCTAAACATGATAACATCATATATTAGCATTTACTAGGACTATTCCTGCTGGCACTGGAAAATATTATGGTAATTCAAACATCCTAATTATTTGTGTTGCTGGTTTTAATAACAAACAATTCTACAACTCAAATGACCTCAAAGATCCTACTTGACACAAAAGGGTAAAATGGCAATTCCTTGTATTGTTCAGTTTATTACACATTTGACGGTCAGTATTAATAGTTTCGATACATGAAAATAGAGCCTTAAATTCAATTTTGTTGTAAACACAAAAATTGTGTAATTCACACAATTCAAATTTGCGTGTCAATAAATGTACATATACGATCAAAAAAACTATCCAGAATAACATTTGATCTAAAAGGAAACGGCATTAAAATTGACTCAAGAACAAAACAATGAATTGGCATGTGACGTACTGGATGAATGAATGGTGTCCTTTAGGGGGCGTGCCTAACCATTCATGTTTCTATTTGCGCCTAACCATAAGCAATCAACTATATGCTTTTTATTGTGTGTATATTCGGTCTGATTCAACGTATGCTCACCTTTCGGATAGTTGACCACGTACACAATATTCCCCCATCCGTTCTCGGGAGCGTGCAGAACCCCTTCCACCAGGCGCACTCCCCTCATGCACTGGGACACGGGGCTCCTGAACCGCAGGCCGCACGCCCCGGGGAACTGCGCGGCCACCGTGGAGAGCAGCACCGTACCATCATCTTCGGACGGTATCTCCATCGGCTCTTCGTTCTCCTCCTCAGCCACACGAATGTACACTTCAGCCATTCTGTTTTCCACTTTGCGTCCTCTTTGTCAAAACTCCAGTCAAAACAATGCTAAAGTTAGCTGTTAGCTCACTGTCAGTCCAGAGTGGCGGCTAACCTTAGCACAGGGCTAACAGGACTCAATTCGTCACACGTAAATAGCAATACAATAAAGACTCAAAATGAAAAGATCGCTTTAAAACAAGGTTGTGGTGACTTTTGGAAGAAAAATCACCACAATCAATGCTCGACTTAGGCTTCGCTTGGACGAAAACACGGGCCTTGTTGCTCCTTTGTTCGCAGGACGGAGGTCTGTGTCGTAAACAGTTCAAATGTACCTCCGAAAGAAAACTGCGCTAGAAAAGTACACATCCAACACGGCAAGAAATCACCGAGAAAAACAGAAACGCGCTGTCAAAGTGCAAAAACATCAGCTGTGCGCCTGTCGCGTCATTAACTCAAATCTGTAAACACGCTGTTATTAAAAATACTTTCTCCACGAGGCAAAAATGACACGACCGCGCGAGGCCTATCAAAATGGCATTACACGAGCGAACCGGAAGTACGTCAATCATCTGGGCGGCGCGCGAATTAATTTAACAAAATAAAATAAAGCAGCTATTGAAATATATCATAAAAAAAATACTAAATAGAAATATAGTTAAAACTTGTAATACAAATAATCAATTCCTGATTTTGTTTTGCTTCCAAAAATATTTACCATCATTTTGAAAGCGATAATATTTTTGTGTGAATAAATTAAGTTAAAGTAATACTTTATATATCAAATATATGCTTACACATTAAATATCCATTAAGTTTCTTTTACTTTCAGACACAGTGCATTTTTGTGCACATTTACAGCGGGAACAGCGGCAGTGATTACATGCTGTCACCGCAGAATCATTAATATTTGGATAAAATTAATTAAAATAATATATTAATAACATTAGTGTATCAGTTGAGCTTACAGAATTCTGGTTTTGAGTCTTATTTCCACAATTTGCCCACAAATAGGTCATTGCATTTATAACAAGCCTTCTGGTTAAGTTGTCATTTCTCCTACTGTACAAGCCCTTGCTGCTGTACCTTTAGTGCTCTTATGAGGAGGACGTCCCAGGAGCGGTGAGTGTTTTTGGGGGGGCTCTAGGGAGAGATGTTCCAGTGCCTTGTTTGTTTTTCCTCCAATCGGAGTGGCTGGCTCGCCTCGTTCAGCTGGGAGTGCATCTCGCCCCGTGGCCCTCGTCTTTTGTTACCCAACACTAAAGCCGCTGGAGGGTGCAGTGCAGTACATGCATCAATAATAGACATACACAGGAACTGCTTTGTAACACTGTGGTAAAATTATAACCTTGTGTTTATTTCACAGAAAACAATGACTTTAACACTGATATGTTTGATAAATATAAAAGGGAAACGAGATAAGTCCAAATTAGAATATTCAGGAAAATAAGTGTTTCTTACGGATAAAAACAAAAACCTTGTCTAAATTTAAAAACAAATTACAATATCATGGCCTTAATATTGCCATATCATAAATACTGGTGTGAAATTGCATATTACAAACTAAGCCTTATTCGGCAGTCATAAGCTTTTAATATAAATCTTTTACTCTAATTAGAATATTGTAAATTGTATACAGAATGAATAGAATTATTATTAACATAGAATGGATTATGGTCTCCTTTTTACATAAGCTATGGGGTTAAAACTACACTATACAGCATAATGGTAGGGTAATTAAAACGGGGCAAGGGAGATCTCAAACAGCTTTTTATTACATTTTTCAATCAATAACAGTACAATTTAGTACAGTATCTATCTTGCATCCAGCTCACCGTGGAACACCAACAGACTGAAATGAAATACAAAAAGTGAAAAGGTACATAAGGGTGCAGAGCTCTATAATATTAATGGAAAGAGAAAAAGGGAATCCATCTCAGTTGAATTGCATTTTCACTTGTGGCCACACACGAATACATCACATTTATTGTACATCATCGCAGAAAAAAGAAAAAAGTGAAAAAAATGTCACAACTTTAACAAAAGTGCTTCTGTATACAGTGAAATGTTGTCATTCAGATGTTCCAATTTTAAATTTAAGACCAAGAAAAAAAAAAATGTACAAAAGATTTTTTTTATTTAGTATGGATAGTATGTGAGAATGCTTTTGCTCCATTGAGTGTGAATATTCAAAAGGAGAGAAAGGACTTGTCAGGAATAAAATTTCACAATGATTGTTATAATTATTACAAAATTGGCATCAATAGAACTGGTAAGCGTAATTTACACTAAATATGCAGTCAATAGTAAGCCGTTTTTCCATTCTTGCTCACCCTGGTGCATGGCATTACCAGTATATTATTAGTACATGATGTATGCATGAGTTTGAGCCAAAGAAAAATTGGCCTTTATTAGGTAAAATTGACAGGTTACTCTCCTTTTTCAGAAATAAATCTAAAGGTTTTTGCACCATTGAAAGCAAGTCTACAGCATGCACATCTAAATTAATCCATGGCAGACAAAATTAAATGTCTTTAACTTAAAACATCAGACCATTATTTTCAGACATTGATTTGTACATTTCATTCACAGAGTTGCAACTGCAGTCCCAAGCAAAAGGAAGTGTCTATTTAGTCAGGTGAGGTGTTTCACTCAAAGTGGATACTAAAACACAATCCCCCAATAATCATATAATAATAAAATCTAGCCATGCCCAAGGTTAGGTCCCTCCCCGCACCCCGCCCCGAGTCAAAGGCATGTACAAGAATTAAGGGGGTTAACTGGATAAGTTATAACTCCTTTTGTACTGGAATGAGCATTCATAACTTAGCATGTGCTTGGTTAGTTAACATAGTATTAATTGAGAGGCAAAGCTTCTTCATGTGCAAAAGGCTGTGATGACAAACAAAAACAGCTAGTATATAAATACATCGTAGACATTTTGAAAGCTGCTCGTGTAATATGATCCAAGCTTTTACTTCTGCGTGTTTTCTCTCATCTGTTACATGATTTTTACTGAATTAGAAAGACAGGCTGTAATTCAAATATATCTAAAACCAAAAAGAAATGACAAAAAGAAAAAAAGCCATCGAGAATAACAAACCATCAGAATAGAATTCTTTAAAAAAGTTAAATAATTTGTACAATTACACTCCAACATTTGCTTTCAAGACGCACACATTTGCATGGGATGATAGTGTTGTTTTTCTCTTTCAAGGTAACATAAAATGGTCCAAGAAGGAATGCACAAGTTTCTGATTTGATACCACAGGAGATCCTTTCATAACTAGGTGATAAACAATTGTGCTCTTCTTTGTGTAGGAAAGGCATTGGTTTCCCTTCGATTTTGTGGTGTCCAAGTCAGTTTAAACAGTGTTGAAGATGCTGTGAACATTCTGAAGTTGTAATGGTCTTCCAGTCAACTTTGGAGTTTAATGAACATCTAAAGAAGCAAAATATTACTGTAACAAACTGGTCTGCATTATGTGCAATTGCTGGATTTCAGATGACATCAAAACATTCTGTAGGCCAATCATATTTAATACAGACGGGCCAGCTAAAATAAATATTGTTAAAATTAAGTTTTTTTTTGGTTGTAATACAGTGAGTTCTTGGGTCTAGTCACTAGTAGAGGTTCAATATGTATGAATTCACACATTGGATATTTCATGACAAAGTACAATGTTATTAATGGGGAAATCTGTCTCTTGCCCCCCCCCCCCATCTGGGAGTGATATCATCACATTCAATAATCAGAAATGTTATATATATATATATATATATATATATATATCCCATTGATAAACTCATTTAAAATTTATTATGACTTAGGAATAAGGCTACAAGGCAGTTTTGCTATAGGTAAAGTTTGGAAATTCCCAATTGAAACCTTGTGTTTTTCTATGTTGTGCAATCTATGCACTGGAAATGTGGTAATAGTGGGCTGCAAGATCACAAAAAGGCTTAAACAGAAAGGTGAACTGAGGAGAAAAATTTAGCTTACCTTCAGGCTTCAATTCCAGATCTTCAGAAAACTGTCCCAGGATCCTGTTGCAACGGCCATACCATCATCAGTAACTCCCAGGCAGCTAACACGGTTATCATGCCCAGCCAACACACCTGAAAGAAAAACAAACAAACAAATAAAGAATAAACAAAGGCTAAACAAGAGCTAATTGTACACCATTGGACAGAATAAACACATGGGGAGGGACTTACCGGCGCGGTCAGCCTTTAGTGTGTCCCACACGTTACAGTTGAAGTCATCATATCCGGCCAGAAGGAGGCGGCCGCTTTTTGAGAATGCGACTGAAGTGATTCCACATATAATGTTGTCATGAGAATAGATCATAAGCTCCTGATCAGCGCGCAGATCAAACAGCCTGCAGGTGGCATCATCTGACCCCGTGGCAAATGCGTTGCCATTAGGGAAGAACTGAAATAGAACATTAAAAGTTAGTTGACATGTTTAGGGGAGGTCGATATTGACAAGACAGAATAGATCTACATTGCTCCACATTGTCTTGTTACATTCAGACAACATTTTAATCCATAAGAAATGTGCCAAAATGTGCCTGGAAATGTCTTTGGTCCATTCACATTTTGTGTGATACTTGAACCTCAACAACCACATATTAAATATTATTAATTATAATTTGGCATATTTTCAGAACACCACAACACTGCAATGTTACCAGTTTTTCTATGCATTTCCCACCTCTTAACAAAATATACATTTTCTAATAAGGGTCCAAACATACACAGATGGCGTTGATATCAGACTCGTGGCCGGTGAAGGTCTGTCTGCACATGCCCTCTCGCACGTCCCACAGTTTGGCCGAAGCGTCACAAGCACCAGAGACGAATAACCGAGAGTCAGGGGCCAGGGACAGGCTCATCACATCACCTGTGTGCCCTGCGAATGTGGTCGTCTGCTGCCCAGTCTCTATGTCCCAAAGTGCACTGGACACAGGAATACAGTCATTTTAACAATTATACCATCAACAATACCCTTAAACTATAATACATTAAACAGAAGATTTATATACTTACCAAGTGGTATCACCAGAGCTCGTAACAATCTGGTTGTCATCAAGAAAACGACAACAGGACAGGTAGCCTAAAATAAAAGCAAATAAAGACACTTATTATCCACTATAGCCATAATATTACAACAGGAAAGACTTTTGAATATTAGAGACCACTACATAATAACTACATTATACAGACAGAATTCATAATGTACAAATAGTTTATTAAGAATAATTCAGGTTTACTTGCTAAAGTAATACCAAATATTTTTTTTTCTTATTTTCATTTAATAGTTAAATACAAACCTGTATGTCCGGCAAGCTCACGGCTCACACGTACATTCCCCTCGCGGGTTTTCAGGTTGTAAATGGAGCAGATATTATCTAAACCACCGCAGGCCACATAATTTCCTGAAGGTGCATATGCACAAGTCATGACCCAGGAGGATCGAAGTGGAATGGCATGAACCTGGAAGAGAGACACACATTATAAATAATCAGATTTACAGAAAAATTTGTTCTGCTTTTTGTGGCTGGATTTTGCTCAGCCTTATCTTATCTGTTACTTTGCATTTTGTTGGTTGGTTTATGTGTATTGTGCTACCAAGCTACTGTTACCAGGTAACTTCCCTTGAGGATCAATATTGTTTGTACGTTTCAAAATACACATTATTAAAACATGGATTAGAAAACTCATCTTTTCATCTAGGGATAAATTCTCTCTACAGATATCCAATATTCGCCTTGTTCTTGTAGTATACCATTGTAAAATGGTAATGCCCATTTTTCCCCTGTGTTAAAATTGTAATAAAATCTATTTTCATGGATATCATAATTTATTGTATTGTTTATGATGGTTTTGCAAACGTGTAGCCACCATAGGCATAGAAAAGAAAAAAAAATTAAAACAGACACCTGGCATGTTGGGAAATTGTACCAATACCAAGATATGAAAACCAACATGATCAAAGTTATATCACCCATCCCTCATTTCAACACTTTTTATTTTGGCGTCATAATGTAATGTACTACAGGTGTGTCCCGAACCTGATGACAAAAAGGTACTTAATTTAAGATTAACTACACACTTATAAAAGTACTTCTAACTTATTCTCACTAACCAAAATAGGAAGTATGTCAACCGTAGAAGAATTTCACCAACAGAAATTACCCTCACTAGAAACAACCCTTAGGGCACTCCATGTACTAAAGGATAACCATGACTGCACCCTCTCCATCTTACAGGAAACATGATATAGAATTTATTGATCAGTGAGCTGCTGCTAAGTACCACTCACAGAGTATAATGTGGTGGCTTAATCTGATGAGGAAAGGAGCTGGCTCTGTTTCTATTTGTGTCCGTACATGCAGCGAAGTATCCGCTATACATTTGTGACCTTAAACCTAAGCCCTAAAGCCTGCGTCCTCCAGCAGTAGATTTAGAGATACCGGCTAGGGCTGCACAATATACATCACAAAAGTATTGATATCACAAAATTGGCTAATACAATCATCAATCTTGCAATAAACTAAATACAATCACAATAACAACAAGGTTCTCCATCTGACAGAAATTTCCTTTTAAATAAACATAAAAAGGAGGGCAATACTTTACTTCAGATTGCCTTAGAAAGGATTAGTCTCAATGTGCTTTTGGCTTCGCCTGTTTTATTTGACAGACTTTGATATCACAGAACTAAACAGCTATACTGTCATGTTTTCCAATATCGTTCAGCCCTAATAATCTACATTTAGGGGTGTGTCTTTTGGGATTCTCTATATATCCATTGTATTTATTTCAAAATATCATTTAATAGTGCCTTAAAATCCCTTGGTATGTATGAAACCAAAGGTTATCTAAAATTTTACAACACAAAAAGTGCAGAAATATCACCTTATACCTTTGAAAGATTACAATGCCAGCTTCTGTTTTGTCCCTACTATAAACAATGCTTCCAATATCCTATTCTTGCATACCTAAAAACAACAATTTGGATATGTTCTCGTACACATTATCATTGCCCATCTTCACCAGCCACATTTAGGCTTTTATATCTACTTTGAAATAAACGTTTTGTATCTGAAAGCAGACAAAACTCTTTTATTCTGCCTAAATTACTCATCAGGCATGCACACTGCACACCACATCCACCCATCCTGCTCCACCATTTAGCCCTACAGCACAGCCCACAAATGCCTCTCTCAGCTGACGTGCAACCATTTGTTTCACTGCTACTTAAATGGACCAGAGGAGCCTGCTTAGTCTCTGCTAAAGCTGCCATAAACACCAATACCTCACTTACGGGTCCATCATAAATAATACAGATAAACTACTGTTTGGACACACAAGTCAAAGATTTAACTATGGTACATTTTTCGAATGGTTTATAAAAAAAAAAAAAAAAACTAAACTAAAATGTAGTAAACAAGAAACTAGGTAGTTTCTATAGGCCTTATAATACTTATAGCTATTAAAACTATTATAAGTAGTAAATAATGAGGAATAAGCTCATGGGTGTGGACATATGAGTCAAAGATGTAGATACTGAAAAAATGTCAAAAATGATAAAACAAAATACCAAAATGTAGGTAAGAAAATGAACTAGATAATAACTAAAGTGCAGTGCAAAACAAATAATGTTCAACCTTTTAAACTGCAATAAGTAACACTTAAGAATAAGCTTATTCTATGGCAGTGCGTTTCAACAGGGGGACGGTGGAACCCATTTTTTCATATGACCCATTTCTAACAAAACCAGTTATTTTTTCTATTTAACTATGACCCTAATGTAACTTGTGCTTAAATCTCACCCTTACATGTAACTAAAACTGAGGACTTTAAATAAGAAGAATCGTGATTAACCTCACTGCCATATGCTTTTGGGAACTGAACCACCAATTGCGAATTACTGACAATCCATGCACAGAGCCCCTTAGTGACAAGATCTTAAATCTTAAATAAGCTCCAGCTACTGTTATAATGCAAGAAAATGGCAAAAGATTTTTTAGGATTTTAAATTGACAACTAATGTTAACTAAACATACCTTATTTGTGGTATAGCTGTCCCAGATAATCAGTTTACCATCTTGAGAGGCACTGACCAACAGCCTGAAATTGAAACGTTACAATTATAGACTTAAACAATGTAATAATATAAACAAGTGTTGATATAAGGATTGCCAAATTGAGTTGACATATTTCCCTTACCTGGAATCTGTTCCCCAGTGCATGGCATAGATTTTAGCCAAATGACCCCGCAGCGTTCGTCTTGTACGCATTTGGATTCGGCCAACAGGGTCGATATTAGCTGTGATCTACAAAGCATGAAGCCCTCTGGTCATTCACATGCTTTTGTTCATCTCTAAGTAAAAAAACACATGGAGGAAACTTACCTGTGATAGCGTAGCATCTGCACATGCTTTCCGGGCATCCTGGAAACAAAATTGTGGAAAAAATCTATTAGTCTATAAATAAACTTTTAAAAGAAGGAAATCCTAAAATTAAACTTGTACTCACTCGGATCTGGTTTTTGAGCTGCTCTGCCTCCTGGCGTAACTGGTCCAGTTCACTCATCTTTTATTCTGATTTTTCAATTACCTTAACTCCAGCGGCTGGGGCACTTGTTGATCTAAAAAAACAAAACAAAAAAACAAAACCACATTAATTATTGAGGAGACAAGTCACTTTTGTCGAACTACAAACACAATCCTTCCAATAGTACAAATTATGGTTATACCCAAATAATTTTATCAACCTAAAAATATTGCACCTTATTCATTCAACCAATCACCTCTGAGAAACTGATGACGAACAATTGAGATGCTAGACAGACAAAGGCTCAACTTTCCAGTGATCTGAAAGCTGTCATTATCCTGTTGACCTCAATCCCTGTGATACGCAGAATTCTAGCCAGCTAATCAATAGACAACTTATATTAATACAAAGCCTTAAGATGTGTTTCTAAAACTGTACAAGAAACACAAACAACTATTGTTTCTTTATCAAATTCTTTAAGCATTGTAGGACATATAGACTATCCATCTTGAAGACTTGATCACACTCTGTACAACTGAATGTTAAGCAAAATCAAAATTAACATAATAAACAACCAATGCAAAGAACATTATAAATCAATGTCATTAAATAAATATATATATATATATATATATATATATATATATATATATATGTCCATTAATGGACACGGCTCGATTTCAAATATAGAATTATTATAGTCATTCAACAAAAAACTAAAAAATCGCCAGCCAGCAAATACATCATTTAGCCTAATTTTATAATATGAAAACTTAGCAAAGCATTTATCCTAGCCAAGGCTCCACCTTACCTGATGTATTCCTGGCAGACAGACTCTCTATCCCAAAAGACCCTTCAAGACAAGACAAACCTTCTTTACCTATCTAGGTTACCCTCCTCTGATTGGTTGACCTTAAGAACACCTGTTATCCTCTTATACAGAGTAATCAGATAATAAATATGTCATGGAATCTGATTATTAAGCAGTCTCAAACCAAACAAATGTTATTCTCACCTTGAAATTGTTACATATATTGATATAGGTTAATATACACTATTTATAACAAGGAAAAACAATACAGAATCCCTAAATAAATAAAGTGCAGTTCTTAATTAAGCCCTAGTGTGCTGAGAATAGGTTAATTTTGTACAGTTAACCATTTTAACCCTCACACTGGGTTTCAGTTGTTTCCATTACATTTTAAGACTTTGCATCTTTATTTTCTACCTCTCAATGTAAATGTTTTGATTTGTTAAACTGAGTCATCCCAATAATATTTACAAAGCTTCACAATTAGAAGTGCTTATTTATTATTGACCTCTATGGGCGCTTACAGTTAGGGAGTTCCTCTGCCTCATCACTTCTCCTTTCCAAGCGCCTGATCAGGGTCAGCTGACTGCATGATAAACAATGAGCTGTGGCAAACAGCCGGGAGTAGCAGCTCACTCGCTGTTCCCAGGTCCCTAAGGGGAGTATGCTCCTTCTCCTCTGTAGAGCCAAAAGTGTCACTGGCCATCAGAACTGTCACGATAATTACAATATCAACTTATCGTTCAATAAATGATAGCTGGAACAGTGTATTTTGGACTCAATATTTATCGTGTGTACATTTTCTTTGCAATAGTGAGGAGATTCTTGTTTGTGTTGAGATTTTAGCAGCAGAATGTTAAATAAATTACTTCTATGGCTAATTACTGGTTCATTTTGCTATTGCTATTTTGCTGCTCATTTTATTGATATGGTCCATTTAAAAAAAAAAGGTTACTTGGATTATTTTGCGGTATTGTGAAATAAAGTAGTCTTATTTTAATATTAATTATTGCATGATAGCATTCAAAAATATTTATAATGACAGACCTACACACACACATTATATATATTTATATATTTTATACATACATATACACATTGTGTGTGTGTGTGTGTAATATATATATACATATACACACACACACAGATTACTAATAATCTGCAGTTACATCTGTTCATAAACAGCATCCTTGCTGATTGCACTGCTAAATGATAATAATGCAGTCTTTCACAGGTCTAAAGCTGGATCATAGAGAAGACCATAACCAGCTTCATAATCCTAAAAGCTACAATCCTCCGTCAATGACTCTCTAATCCATGTCCACCAACATAAACAGCTGGCTCACCCATTCCACGCATTAGACATATTTTCTCAATCATAAAAGGATGAAATTAATCTTAATACTTTTACATAAATATGCTTAAGGTAAGTGGCTAGATTTTCCCTGCGTCTCATGCTGTAAGCATCATAAGCTCTGAACCTCGTTATGGTAGTCACAGGTGATGATGCACACACAAGCCTAACAAGTATTGTCAGAGGCTTTCTCTCTGCACACGTTTTCCCATTAGAGCAGGGTGAGTGTACTCAGTCACTGTTTGCAGGTTAGTGATTTGCCTACAATCAGGAACCTTTGCATTATATTTGAATAGCTGCAACACACCAGTTGAGAAACACTAGGTGGTTGTGGCATTTGGGGCTTTTCAAATTCAAGAGAAGTCCAAAAGTAGCACTGAATGTAGGCACCTGTACAAGTTATGAAACTCAAGTATAATAAAATAAGCACAGTTTTGAAATAACCATTGCTACTGGAATACTTTTATGGTTTACAGAGAAATATCTACTTTTACGTTTTATTGCAGAATGAAAATCAATGAGATGTAAAACAGATGGAAAATTCCACTTATCCACTGTGTTAAGGCTGTCCAAATGGCCCAACCAAAATGCATTATAAAAGGAAATATAACCACTTTCCGGATTCAAACACATTATAACACACATGTGTATTGTTGTCTAATTTAAAGCATGCATTTGGGACAGGTAAACCCTGCCTGGCCCGGTGTCCAGGGTGTTATGTTATTATGACTCGCACTGATGTAAATCTGAAAAGATGCAGCTAACGCCATCTTGCAGACTGTCGTCCGCTAGTTAGCTTGTAGCTGCCTCGATAGTGGAGGCCTGCAGGTAGGGCAGTGCGACTCCACAAAAAGCCACTGGTTTGCATCTCAGTATTATAGTTGTGATTAATAATTATTATAAGCCCCGAGTTAGTTCAAAAACTGCGAAATTTTACACATTTTTGAAAAAGTGGAAGCATCCAGTAATGTACAACGGCGTTAACCACGGACTCAGCTGCTCTTCCGCAATTATACGGGAGCTATGTGGCTAGCAGTAAGCCAGACAAACTACTAACTCACGAACGGCCCGGCTACAGAAATCCACTTAGTTACACACAGACAATCCCATTATGCAGTACCAAGTTGATTTGATTAGCACGAAGTTGCGAACGAGTATTTATTCGTCTCCCGGTGAGTGCAGTGGATCTGAGCCTGTAAAACTGCAAGGTCGGGCGGCGATGGCCTGTGTGGACTACCCGGAATGATACATACAATAACACTGTATTGGAGAATAGAGATAATCAGGCAAATGCACACAGCTGCAGACCTGCTCAATGGCTCTACTTTACACTCTCTGGAAATTACACCGAATAGCTGTTTTATAATAGAAAAATGCAATCTTACACGGAATTTAAAAAGGAGAGATAACGCGGTCCCCCATTACATCACGCCCAAGCTCGAGTGTAAAAATATATCCATGTTTCGTTCAGAATCGCTGATGCTATTTTTGGACCCAGCTCAGTTTCTCCTGATTTCTGGTTAATTTGGTGCCCGTACCAGCCCAGCCCAGTATGTCATCATCAACTATCAGCAAAATATTAAACATTTAATAGTCCAGCGCGGATCAATGTTGCAGATAACGTTTCTTAAATATCGAGATTTATTTTAATACAATCACATTTATGGAAAAGTGCAACATTAAAAGGCATTTAGGTGTATTTGACCGATAGTGCTTTAGGCCGATCAGTACCTCCGCGGGGCCATCACTGTCATCGCACTGGCCCCATGTATGCTTCAACTCAGACGGGGATTTTACAAGTAAATGCACGGCTCAGCTTAACCGAAATGCAATGTATGTTTAATATAAATGATTACATATATCCGTGGCACGCGTTAAGCTAAGTGCGGTTAGCTTGATTTAAAATTACCAAGTTAGCCAAACGCAGCTAACTAAATTGCTAAGATGCTAGCATTCACTACCCCACCCCCGGGCTCTTTCCCCCACAATTTTTCCGAGCTAATTTCATTATCATTGGCGATGCAAAAATATACCAGATCAACACAATTTCATTTAAACGGATTCTTACCTGATTTATTTTGCGTTTATTTTTGCGTTTTGGCATTGACTGGAAAACAAGGCGGCGTAAATCTCCGATCCACGCATCAACGAGCAGCACAACGCTAGCTTTGTAACTAGCCGCTTTTAGCCCGCTGCTAGTGCCACTGATCAGCCGAGCAGTCCTTCCCCGACACAGCTACGACTGGAGCTCGGCAAACCTCGGTCAACACAGCGCAGAGGGGCGGGGGAAATCACACCCACCACTACCACCACCACCACCACCACCACCACCAGCAGCAGCAGCAGCAGAAGAAGAAGAAGTCTTGTGCTACCGAGATAAACTCAAACAAGCGCAAATCTGCACTCCCTACTACAACAATCCCTCGTCTTCTTTCTACTGCCTCTCAAGACGAGCTTATCATCTGCCCCCTGCCCGCTCTACTGAGCTTCTAGTCCGGACATTAACGACGGGATGGGCGCGGTAACCCTGCAGACAGCACCGGGAGACCCCACTGCAGCATCGGCCAGGGGAGAGGGGAATCTTCCGCTGTCCTACAACCACAGCTCAAAACTATGGTATTATCAGTGTTTTGGGGTAAAATTCATAATATCAAATGTATAAATTGTCACTGGTGTACAAGACAATGCATTTCCTCATAACACACCGTGGAAACACACTAATGCAAAATTTCAGAAATGCAGTTTAACAAGTCCCAAAATGTTAAATGGACAAATCATTTAGGCTACCTGTGTGCTCTGGTAAACATTTACACAATCAGTTTGTAATAGTACATGAGCAACAGCACATTTTGGGCGTTCCCTTGTCTCAACACATCACCTGCCTCAGTGTAACCACATCCTGCATCCTCTACCTCTTTTGTCAGCATCCACCCTTTTTTGATAAACCACAATTTTCCCTATTTTCCTAACTATTCTCTTTTAAAATTTGGACTGGAGGCACAGTAAGGCAGATGTTTACAAGCCTGGACATTTCACTAAACATCAGATAGTAACATAGGGTGCCTTCAGTTTCAACAATTTCAGAAGCATTCCTGGAATAGAACAGGACAAAACCAAGTCTAAACTGGTCCAAAACCAGGACCAGAAAAAGGACAAGTATGAACAAATATGAACTCACTTTATAAGGCAGTTCCTGTTTAAATCTCAGTTAAATCTTTTTTTTTCAACCACATGTTTTAATCCATATTACATTTTTTCTTTTTATATTAAATTAAATGTTATTAAATAAAAGTAGTAAAATAAGGATAACTTAATTGACCTGAAATAAAGGGGAGGAAAGTTAACATATAACATATATAATAACTTATTTCGAGTAAATTCATGTTAAAAATGTAGAATAGCTTAAAAAATGAGTGCACACGTTTAATAGGAATACAAACACAAGTCTGTTGAAACCCTCTGAAATATCAACTAATTCAGACCTAAGTATTTGAGAGTTAAAATCAGCAATAATGGTACACTTACCTGACTTTATTGGGTCACTAAAAATAAATGTAAATACAGTCATTGTTATCCTTTTGTTTACATGGGTGGGGCTTTCAAGTGTGTCCCTCAGGCAGTCACAGCTCCCAAACAATAGTGACAATGCTGGGTCTACAAATAAGTACAAAACAGCACAAGTACTTCCAGACCACATAACTCAACCAATTACAGATCAACTGAGGCAGAGATTTGTGCAACAATTCATAATAACTCCACCTTAATTAGCCTTAGGAAAGAAAGACTTAATTCTTAATGAACAAATAACAGTAACTACTTAATCAGTACCCTGACCCCCTTAAGTGAGTATTTACTAACTCTGAATCATTTTTAACAAACTATTTGTTCTTTATGAATTAAGTCTTTCTTTATTTTTTATTACGGATGTAAATAGTGTAATTCTTTTAACGTAATACCGCAATTCACAATTCCCCCCAAAAATCTGAATTTGCGCTTTTAGTAGTGACATTTCAAATCAAACATTATAAATTACACACTGGATAAAAGACAAAAGTTGGCATATTCTACATAACCAAAGAATCTCAGAATTAACACTAAAACCAAATAAATCCACTTCCTAAAGATTATTTTACATATAAAATAAAACATATTGGCTGAATGTGTTTTGTTCTTACCTAAGTAATGTTAAACTCCTCTTATTCCCTTTACACTGGCAAAAATAACTTCTTGAAATTAAGGCTCTCCATATTTGGTTGTCTGCCTTCATAATAGTCACAGGGGGTTGCACAAGCACCTGTTAAGTAAATTGCTGTTCTCCTCAGAAGATGTCAGCCAGAGGTTACAAAAATGCACTCCAATTTTTGTTTTGCAATGTTATTCTTATATTGCTTGGCCTAAGTCTGACTACAAAGATATTTACATAATGTAGCCTGAATATATAATATTAGTTCATAATGATTTTTTGTTTTTGTTTATTTTTCAGAGACAGTTAGAGTACAGGACCACTCCCAAAAGTCCATAAAAGGTCAAGATGCAGCACGACCACCCTCAGCTCTGGGAAAAGATGTTATGAACAACTGCTCAACTGAACACATGCTTTCAGTAGCTTCTCTTGCTCTGGTCCAGTTCACACGTCAAAATGGTGAGTATCATTTTACTTACATTTTTTGCCTGTATGTTTGATTTTGTTTGGGTTTAGACATGATTTTGTCCCATTTAAGGATTACACAGACACCCATTTAATCAAGGAACACAACAAGAGGAAAAACAGGTAAAATGTCTTGCCCAAGGACTCGGCAGTGTGCACTAGAGGACCTGGGATTGACTTGCTGAACTTTGAGGCAAATTCCACCCACTACGTCTAATCTATGTAAATTTGAAGTCAAATCAAGGGAGTCTATAAAACGTATGTGTTTAACTTGGGAAACAATTGTTGCTTTAAAAGATTTTCTGGCCCCGAGGCCTGATTGGATAGGACAGCTGTAGTGTAAAATCAAATGGGGAGAGAGAGGGTAGAGACATTCGGCAGGCAGTCTGAGTGGGGAGTCGAACCCCTGACGTGAAGTTGTGAAATTAATAGGTTTTTGCTGTGTAACTTGGCATGCTGTTTGATGCAGGCCACCCAGCTGACACAACAGCAGATTACGGAGTATAAGGGAGTCTTTGAGATGTTTGACGAAGAGGGAAATGGTGACGTGAAAACGCAGGAGTTGGAGAGACTCATGAGTTTGATGGGAATTAACCCGACCAAACGAGAGCTCATACAGATGGCCAAAGATGTGGACAAGGATGGTAAGACTCACTAAATAGTCCAAAATATTTATAATGAAATAATAATTGTGGTTATTAAATGGTTTGAGGTGAAGAGTTGTAGACAACATCACAATATTTTAAACACATGCGGTATTCAGATGGGGTGAGGCAAATTGGTCAGTGGTGGAACGTAACAAAGCAAAAGTAGTAAAGTACTGTAGTTTAAAAAAATGTATCTGTATTTTAACTTAAGTACATTTTACCGTGGATACTTTTTACTTTTATTTCACTACATTTGAGAGCAGGTATCTGTACATTCTACTCTAGTCTGTTTTTGATTTGGCTTGAAATGTAAAAGTGTTTTCATTATTGTTTGAGACCTGCTGAAAACCCTGAGGGTTTAATTTTAACGTGTTCGTAGTTTGAGCAAACACAAATAAAAGCAGCTAGATTCAGTTGTTTCTGTTGAACAAAAGTAATGACATCTCCATGGAGACAAACAGGTAGCCTACCGTCCGTGAGTTATGCAGTGCACCTTCAATAGTCAGACTTTATGAAATGGTTGGATAAATGATCTACCAAAATTGGCAGGTATAAGATTTGGATGGAGGTAAGTAATTTATCTTTCAATAAAGTTTGTGTAATTCTAAAAATATTGGCTCCTGACTCCAATAGGAAAGTGTGTTATCATAACAATAATAATAATAATAAATGCATAAAAACCTGTGTATAATCACCTTCATTTTGCATCTAATCATATGGTACAATATTTAAAAACACATTGAAAGATACTTACCAATGTATAGGACTGAATCAATATGAAATAGTTCTATGAAATAGCACTTAGTCTTCCCCATTTATTTATTTATTTTGGTTACATTTCTCATGTGGTTTGCACTTCTGCACAGAAGCTACATAAATGCATACATTTCTGTATGCTCACACTTGTGGGCTCTGCAGATTGACACATTGAGGACACATGATATGAAGTCTCATTGAATACATGAAACAACTGTGAAAATGAATATGGGTGAAATTATAATTAGATAATTATATAATATTATACAATTTAGGTGTTATCATTATACAGCCGTTGCCACCAGTGGCTTAAATAAGAAGTGTGAGCGGGAAAAAAGGTGTCAGAATTAATTGTGTAACGTAGTGAGACTATTTTAGGATAGAGCCACTAGATGGCAGTGTTTCATTGAGTGTCATTACAAAACAGATTTATTACCCATTCATTTTTCAACTTTCACTTACTGTATTAATTCATCTGACTAATACTGTAATCCTTTGCTTTATAATACGCAGTGTTGGGAAGAGTACCTTACAGAATACCTGCATTCAAATATATTTTGCAATATATGTTGATACAGTCCCATCAGAATACAGTATTTTGAAGACTTTCACAATGAGTTGCATTATGTTATGTGTAAAAAATGCAACAGATTATTAAAAACAGCTTTATGTTTCTTACACTGTTTGTAATGCATTTATTTATCACCCATAACAGATGGAACCCCCCCCACACACACACACACACACACTCACCACAAGAGCTTTTCCATTTTTTTTATTACTACCATACAGTTTGAAGTGATCACATGCCAAATATATATTCTTCTGTTTTTTTTAAACTAACTGTATTTTGCCAAGCCCTACCAAATGAATGAATAACTGCTGCTGCTTTTAAATTATGGTGCTAGTTGAATGATGTATTGACTGTGTATATTTCTATTGTATATTTTTTTCAAATGCACTTTTACCTTTTTTTTACCAATGAGACCGCTTTTGAACCAATGAGAGTGTTGCACGAGGATTCCCGTGTACATGGACTTTAATGTGTGCACAAATGGCATATAATTTCTTGGCTTGTACCAGAATACATTTAGTCAAAATTAGTATTCTGAATGCACACATGTATTTAGTTACTTCCTAACATTGTTTGATAATAAGTACAAATATATACTGTCTTCCCTGTGTGTCAAGGTAAGGGAGTGTTTAACTGCGACAGCTTCCTGGCCCTAATGGCGCTGTACCATGAACGCACCAAGAACCAGGACGCTGAACTCCGAGCGGCCTTCAAAGTATTCGACAAAGAGGCCAAAGGATACATTGAGTGGAACACACTTAAGTAAGAAATTGGGCAAAAACTTACTTCAGCTAATAATCCTGCGTTTTGTAATGTACAGTATCTGTTTGTAGTTTTGAAATGTGCGACCTCTAATCTCTATAGTTTTACTATTTGATATTTTATTATGCATTACCACAGTTTAAATATTCAATCTTAAAAGTTATAGCAGTGGCTCTCAAACTTCACCGGCTAAGAAATATTTGGCTTTCCAAGTTGCATGCGATCTAAACCAGGTCTACCCTGGGGCTAAACTAGGTCAGAACTACATCATCATTGCCACATTATATACATGTGGTGTTATTGAAAAAACAAATTCCAAAGAACTGTTGTGTGCGGATCTACTTTCTTTCTACAGTAGTTATTTTAACCAAAAAAAATACCCAAAGGAAGGCAAAGGATTAAAAAAAAAGTTTGTATACCATCATTTGAGAATCATTGAGTAGCAACCAGTACAGCGACGCTTTCCGCATGTCCCTTCATACCAAAAAGACCAGTCATTAAGTCATAATAAGTTTTCAAACATACACTCAGCCATAAAACATAAAAATGTATGGATTGATTTTAGTGTTTCGTGAGTACATGTAGTGGACAATTTTCTTTCCCTGCCTTCTTTTACAGCACCTTAATAATTTAGTTTAACTGGCCTTCATATTGTGTCCATAATTAACCTATCTATCAAATTTTAGTGGTGTGATTATTATTTCTGATGTGATAAAAAAAAAGAAGAAAAAGAACTAGGATGAAAATAAAAAAACGTTCTACAATTAGGTTTACCTTTTAATAGTGTACAATTTAAAATTTTAGTTTATTATTTATCAATTTTTTCCTGAAAAATTACAGTAGAGCATCACTATTAAACCCACCTTCATAATCAATGGTCCCATCAATCCATACGTTTTAATGTTTTATGGATGAGTGCATGTTTGAAAACGTCTCATGTCTTAACGACTCGTATTTTTTGTACAAAGTGTTGCTATACTGGTTGCTATAACTGAGTGTTTCCCAAATGGTGGTAACTGATTAACAGGATAATCAGATCTGACATATCTATAATGTAGCTACAATTTACAGCTGATTTATTTCTAATTACAGTTGGTTTGTGTTACAGATATGTCCTGACAAATGCCGGAGAACCACTGAATGAGGTGGAGGCAGAGGCCATGATGAAAGAAGCCGACAAAGACGGAGATGGGACCATTGATTATGAAGGTGGGTTTAACAGTGATGCTCTCTGGGGACTTACGCTCTAAAATTAGGACCAATGGGTTAAATATAAAAGCTGAAGGATTTTGGCAAAATATCTACTTGCGATTTCTGACGTATATTACCATGATTAAGAAAATTCAGTTCACAATGGCAGTGCGCATTTTGATCTTTTAAGAGCGGACTGAAATATAAACTGCTAAACTAATACAAGAATCATATGTACTTTATATGTTTTATAGGAAATCTGACTTTTTGATCTTCAGATGCTATATTGTTGTATAATTCTGCATGGTCTTGTATCTGAGGCTTGAGTGCTCACATAATAGTTATTTGCACCTTTCTCCTGCCCCCGGCCACAGTTCTGTACTTCCTTGCAATTCTTTAAACAAATATTGCTTCGGGACATGGGTGATATACATATAAATAGTCAGTGGAGACATTTCTATGAGTTTTTTAATTTTTTATTGCAGTTTACATCAAACAATATGTCAAATAAGTGTCTACATATCTCTAGCATTCTCTAGTTTTCCTTATGATAATGTTGATTTTTTTTTTCCATTTAGAATATCTCTTTGGTGCCATAGCAAATAATCTGCCTCCTATAGCAATTGGCATTCATTAATAGCCATAGCATACTCCTCTTTAAGGACCTTCATTTACTCCCGCCAAAAAAAACAGTATATCATCGTAACCTCATGACAACAAGAAATGAAAATGCATTGCTACAATCACTAGACTGCTGTTTTGCATTGTATCATAATGGTTACATAATACAACATATGCCCTACAATACTGTGTGTTCTTATCACCTCAACCTTTAAATCCACAGAATTTGTTGCCATGATGACTGGAGACCTGTTCAAAATGAGCTGAAGCCCCCTGAAGATGCTCTGCCTTTGTTACTATTTCAAAACCCAAAAGATCCATACAAATTGAGAATAAATCAACATTAACATCATAACGCTCATGACCAAGTCTTTGAATAACAGTTTAATATTGGATTTTAAGTGTTTTGAGGTCATAGGTAGAGGATAAAACCATGATAGGGTTAATTTCCATAGACCTACTACCCGGATGCAGTCATTCACGAGTGGCCTGACAGCATCTGGTGTGCAGAGCCATTAAATCCCATCCTCATCCCTGCAAAGCTAGAGTGACAATGTATAACAGGCAATCAGAATCCCCCTTTAGAATCCTTCTGGCCAATCGGATGTTAGTGGGGGCGGGCTCTTGGTCGGCAGGGATCCTGTGTTTGCAGCAGCATCCCTTTGAGCAGCCACTGTTGTGTGAAATTCAAGAACAAGGGAAAGAAATACGGGACCATAGATTTAAGATTAGCAATCTGAGACAACGCTGGTATCCGGTGGCAACTATCAGTGTTTTGTTACCTCTCTGTGTGACGTCTATTATGGAAGAAATGGCTGCATCTTCATTGTAAACAGCCTGTACCTGCATTGCTAAGAGAAGAAGCTGAGGAGGAGGGGCAACACAGACACAGAAAGACATGCTTCTTCCAATGATATTTTCCCTATAGTTCTTCATATTATATCTAAAGGTACGTATAATGCATTTTCTTCATTCATAATTCACACAGTTCACACATTCACTGCCTGTATATGTCAGTAGGATTAGCATTAGTGCTGGCTGTTGACTATAAATATCACGTCTCTAGCAAAAGCCAATGTACTATTCTAGCTGTGTACATTTGTGGAGGCTTGCATGTTTGATTGGCTCTTTTGGTTGTTTTCCTTCACTACACATGGTACCAATTAACGGCGCAAGCAGGCACAAAGTTGAAAGAGGGTTGGATCATATGTCCACTGCCTTCCTGTGTCACTACTTACCTAACCCCAAAACGAAAAGGAAAAAAACTCAGTACTGTTATAAATCTATTTTTGGTGGTGTTGTTAAATGGGGTGGGGGAGAACACTGTACAGTTTAAAGTGGTTAGTTTTTCTTTACTTCAGTCAGATGCCACTATTCTTCCTGGCATCTTGTATCATTTATAACCACATCCTACCACAACCGGGTAACAGTAACAGTCAAGAGGAAGGTAAAACTGAAAAGGCAGTATGTAAACCGTTATATTTCTATTAATAATTCTGATTAGATGGGTTATTCTTACTATCCAGTGTGTCTATTTGATAAAGCCTCAATCAGACGGTTTCCCATATGGCACACTCTGGGTCTTTTCAAATTATAGTTGATTTCCCAGGCGTAATGAATATAATGTAGGTTCCGTATGTCTCAAACCAGTTAGAAAATAGGAGACACTACCACCAGTGTTGTGATGTTTAATTAAGGAATGGTTATAGATCCATAGGAACAAACGAGTATTGACAAAAACAGGATAGGAAAGATTGGAGGTCAATTTCAATTCAATTTGTGACAATGTGAAGAGGGTCAATGACAATCGTATTACTCTATGTGTAAAAATACAGTAATATTTCTCTCATTATAATTATGTCTTGGCATGCCAATCTACACATTCATTCATGAGTTACTTTTTAGGGTCTGTTCATACTTTTGCAAACTCCACATCCAAAAGTGGGCCTAAACCAGGACTAGAACAAAACAGAGTCTTCATTAGGTCTAAACTGAACTCAAACTAAGGCCAAACCAGGACAACTGTGAACACATCTTTAGCCAATTTCCAAAGCCCCAAAAACAATAGATTCATTTTTGGCACTATAAATAATGATTACCATATTATCAATAATGAATAACACATTTATTTCTTGTATATTTAAGGATCATATGGAAAAGTCACCCTCTAGGCTTCAGCCACTCACAGGAACCATGTCTTCCCCATCTGTGGACGATTGTGCGAGTTGAATATCCCAAACTTTATTCTATCCGAAGTTCTGGGCTGGACTACTGGACCATGTCTGCTACTACTTCAACTCAGAGCACCCCAAGTCTCCTCTCTACCTCTCCCCCTCCCATCTCCAGCTCTGTACCTGTCCCAGCCCTGTCCACCACAACCAGAGAAAGCATACGGACCACACTCATGACTGTTACCATAGCGACCAATGAGACCGCCTTCAACGCCACAGCATTCCCGAACTCAGCAGCGGCAGAGACATCGGGAATGGGAATGGTACTACTGCCCTTCGGAATCATCACTGTCATCGGATTAGCTGTGGCGATTGTAAGCACTTAACAAGGAGCTTATTCAAATACAGCACAGTAACAAGCATGTAAAAAAAAAATACTCAAAAAATTTTAGTGGACTATGCACACATAATACATCCAAATAATAAATATGGCAAGTTTCTTATTTTCAAAACTCATATCCCCCTAGGCCTTTGGGTATACTGTAGGCGATACTCATACCGCAATTTGGGACCCCGAATAACTGCTTTTTAAAAATTATGAATCATCTATGTTTATTAAGTTGGGATAATGCAAGTTCATATACGTGCTGTAAACACTCTCACTGATACACCAGCGTACACTGCAGGCAAGGTGTGTGAAGTGTTTTGTCTATGTACATAACAACAGAATGCATAGCCACTGCCATTGTGGCACCTGGTATTCCCAGCGGTTTCCATTCCAAGAACTAACCAGGCCCAGACCTCCTTAGCTTCCGAGATCTGACTGGACTGGGCATTCTCAAGTTGATAACTTTCCTGAGAAATTTCACAGACAAAACTCTGTCCAACATATGTGGATTTTTTGACCCAACTATGTGAACTAAATTAACTAACACCATCTCCTTTGTTACTACCACTGCAAATTATTTTATTGTTGTTTTGTTTTTTTTTGTTTTTTTCAGATGTTATATATTCGAAAAAGGAAAAGGTAAGTTGCCCGATTTCAGGTTATGTCCACACTCATATTATCATAGTTTAGCACGTGTTATTTTTACTAGTTCATCTACATATTGTTGAATTTCCCTGTTGTCTCTGTCTGTCTGTCTGTCTGTCTAGCTATCTATCTATCTAGCTATCTATCTAGCTATCTGTCTGTCTATCTATCTATCTATCTAGCTATCTATCTATCTATCTATCTATCTATCTATCTATCTAGCTATCTATCTAGCTATCTATCTAGCTATCTGTCTATCTATCTATCTGTCTATCTGTCTATCTATATCTATCTATCTGTCTATCTATCTATCTGTCTATCTATATCTATCTATCTGTCTATCTATATCTATCTATCCGTCTGTCTCTCTGTCCATCTATCTATCCATCCATCCTTCCACCCATCCATCCATCCATCCATCCACCATCCGTCCATCCATCCATCCATCCTCTGTATTTCAATGATCTTTAATATATTTCTGTCATGTGTATGGTATATGCCTGTTACATATCCTGCTTTTGTCTTGCCATAAACCTGCCAAAGGGAATACAGATGAGAAGCTAACTGTGACACATTTACATGCTAATTACACACATTAATTAATGTGCATGTTCCCATATTAATTAAAATATACATAATTATCATTGCTGATCTCTTTTTGCAGGTTAGAGAAGCTGAGGCACCAGCTGATGCCCATGTACAACTTTGACCCTGCGGAGGAACAGGACGACCTGCTGGAACAAGAGCTGCTCGACCACGGGCGGGACGGGACCATCGCCGGACCCAATGCCAAGGTCAGAGGGGCTGGGTTTTTAAATTATAACACCATATGCCATAGACTCTTTTTGTGTGTTAATGTAAGCAAATCATTTTATGTTTTAATTTTCTGTCAGTATGAGGTTTTAATTTTAATTTTTAATTTTTTAATTTCTTTTGAAGTTGTGACAGTGGTTTTGTGGTAACCGTTAAGCTGGGTAAAGTATCGCCTGTGTTGTTTGGACCATGTTTCTGATCCTACACTCTCCTTGCTCTTTCACATTTTTTCTATTAACAAATCAGCATCATATCTAATATTTCATAGTGGTGGTACATAAACCTTTTGTATTCCAACTGCTTTACCTTAAATTCATATCAATATTCATTCTATTATATGTAGTAATCTTTCATGCCATTTGAGAAAAACAACTTCCTGTTTTACATAATAAGTGTATTAATGCCCACTGCCAACTGTATCTAAGTATCTGAGTAGCTGAGGCTTACCTTTCTTAACCTTCTTTAGATCACCAAAGTTTTTTTCTTGTATGACAAAAACTTATTCCACCAAAAAAAAAAAGTAGGCTATACTATATATATATATATTTTTTTACATCGGTTTGTCTTCTCCTGCAGACTCTGACAACCTCCCAGGGCACGACGCAGAGGCCCAGTCGGCTGGTCTTCACGGATGTAGCCAAAGCTCTCAACGCTTAACAACAACCTTCCATCTACTGCGTCTATCTACAGAATAAGTAGTGGATATGTAACAGCACTGGCTTAACTTCTCATAGGAAGGGACACAATGCACAGACCAGACTTTCAATGAGAGAGCTGTGATACATACGCTGAGTTCACATGACGTTACACTCTAGAGTATATAGATTAAAACTGAGCTGGAGGACAGGTCTGAATCCCATGGCTGAACTTGAATTTTAACTGTCAAACTGGAGACTGGCCTGGATTATGGCTAATATCTCTGTCATCACTGGGCCTATCCACCGACATAAAAACTGGCACTAAGTTCAATATCTTCTCTGTCAACACAAATGAACTAAGCTAAGTAAGGGGTGATAAGTTTTTTTCTTTTTTTCTTTTCTTAGAGCTTCAAAAAGTGGTGGAAAAATCAGTTATAAAAGTGTGATTTTTGTCAGTTGACAGAACTTTGAGCTGCAACTTCTGTTACATATGGCAAGTTTATACACTCTTAAAAAAAATAATAATCAGATTTAAAATTTGTGGATTTTCTGTTCAACTATGTCTTTCAAAAACAGTAAATCTCTCACAGAGTTATGTAGGCCCCTGTCCTCCATCTCAAATTATAACATCACAATCTAGAGAGTGAACAATAATACAACCTAATGTATTTTGGATTAAAGGGGAGTGCATGTTAGACGTCACAAGGCATCACATACTGTACGATCTTGCACTGTTATATCTCCACGAATATAAACCCAGTCATGATGCACTTTTTCATGTCTTCAACTTCTCCAGAGCTTCTGTGTTTGAATAAAGGGAGTGTGCGTTTCTTTCTTTTTTAGCGTTTTTGTCTTCAAACAAGCTTGAATGAAAATCTGTGTCTTCTTGAGTTGATTTTGTTCAATAAAGCAACACAGTGTAACTTTTTAGACAGTGTGCCAATGTGAGACTGTTATCTCTCAATAAATAACTAGATGGTATTTGCAAATGTGTTGTTTTACCTGACTTCCCACAGGATATTAAACACTTGATTTATTTAAGACATATTTCAGCAGTAACAATTTAATATCTAGAAAAGGTTAATATTATTCCATTGTCAAAAGGATACAGGAAATCTTTGGAGTTGTCAACCACGTCTGATGGTTTGTCAAAAGGTGGTCAATATTCACCCAAATATTACCTGCAAAATTAACATGATATGATTCACATAGATCCCAAGACTCCTCCTCAGTGATGCACCTGTCTGTTCTTTCTGTACAGGTGAAGATGAGAGTCACCACTTGTTTCTTTTGTTAGTTTTATTTCCATTATTCACGATAGAACAAATCCTGCCCTTAAACACTACTGATATTACATAGTCACATTCTACCATTATCATCATTAGCGTTAGTTGAGTCACCATACACACTGAGCCGGATTATGAATTGGAAAGAAGCATAACGTCTTTGCTTTTGAATAAAAATGCATGAGAATAATAGTATAATGGTATTTATTGGCAAAGCTTTTGACAGAACTGTGACCTGACCTGCACGGACTCGAGGGCAGGCTGTCCGGGATATAGGATTTGATTGTTTTGCTCGGTTTCAGGTGACATCAAATCATTATTTAGTCAAATTATAGTTATACAGATGTTGGAGCAGCTAAAATTAATATTGCACATTTTTTATGGGGTTCTGGGGTATAATTACTATGAAAAATGATCAGGTTCAACATTTATCTATTTACCAGTCAGATAGTTGTTTTTGAAATATAGGGTGATCAATAGGTCAAACTGGCTCTTTCCCCCATCTGAAAGTATCACATCATCACATTGTAGAGTTTGAAAATGACCAGTTCTTCTGAGGGAGGGTTCATCTTCACACTTAGCCCTGGTTTGGACCCAGTTTAGTTCTGATAAAGACTTGAATTTAAAACTGAGCTGGAGGTCAGATCTGGATTCTATGGAAGAATTTACCTTTTAACTGTCAAAATGGAGATGTGTGTCCTGGATTATGGTTAATATCTGGGTCTACCTACACAAAATAAAAACTGGCACTAAGTTCAGCGTTCTCTCTGTCAGCACAAGTGAACTAAGTTGAGCTACGACTCTTATATGGTAACTTTCTAGATAGATAGATACTTGAAATACCATGTCATCAATAATTCAAACTGGCTGTTGCCCCCCATCTGGAAGTATCACATCATCACATTTTAGAGTAAAAAAACACCAGTTCTTCTGAGGGAGCATTTAACTTCACACTTGGTTTTAGATTGAGCCAGGTTTAGTCCTGATGTAGACTTGGTTTGGTCCTGTTCTAGTTCTGGTTTAGTCTCAGTTTAGTCTTTGTTTTATGCATTTGGGGACGCACTATAAAAGGTTTTTCTTATGAACGATACAAAATCCCAGAGGCCAGTTCAATAAGTGTGATATTTTATTGATGAGCAATAAAAGAAGCAGAATAACACAAATCACATGGTTATTACGAAGTATAACAAAATATATATCACAGGTTGGTGAGTTGTAAGTGGATGAGGACATATCAATAACATATATAGTACTAAAATACACGCGGTTAAGAGTAAGGCATAAAAGATGATTTCTCAAGTTACAAGTTTTTCTTTTTCAACTTTGTTTTCATTCAAGAGTTGAAACTGGATCAAGTATGCTTTATGTCACTACATCACTATCAGTTTTAAAAATCACAGAACATTAAAATTGTCCCCAAAAACAAGAGTAAATATGCACCACACATTATGTAAAATAATAAACACTGACTGATAGCTGTAGTTTTAAATTAAGATTTGCCTTCAAGCGACTTCACTGCAGCGAGATGAGATGACTGGACTACGTGTATTAAAATATTACAGTATTTTGAGGTTTGTTGTCAATGTTTTTTTTGCATTATTTCATGACAAAACTGGATCGTTGTTGTGTAGTGATCCAGGCGTGTTTGCTTTTTTGCAGAGGTAGTCCAGAGGGCAATGTAAAAATATGTCAATGCAGTTTGAACAAGAAAACAACCCTGCGTGAGTGCTCGTCCACCCAGCAACCAATTGATAATATGGAACAATGCTGAAATACATGATTTGGATATAACTAAAAACATTACTGTGAGCCCAGTACAATAGTGATAAGAGGTAAAAACATTTTTCAATTCATTACATTTTGCAAATTGTCAAGAGGTAAAAAAAAAACAATTATTGGTGACTGTATAAGTAAATTTAGTGAAATGCACAATTATTTCGTTTTAAAAGCAAGACTAGATCAATTCGCCACAACAAGAATGCTGAAATATATTTTCGTAAACATAACTGCGAGATTGGATATGCTTTGTGCCAACGCCAAGCCTGGATGAATGGAGGGTGTGTCTGGAAGGGCATCTGGGGTAAAATATACGGGAGACCTAAAAAGTTCAGCTTGTTAAAAATATAAACATAGATTGTAGTATTTTTCAAGTGTGGGTAGCCATTTTCTTTATAAATTCCTTTGTTTTTTAGCCAGTGCTTGAATTGCCACCCAGTTTAATGTTGAGAAGATCTGTAGACAAAACAACTAATACTATTGTCTATGTAGGTTATAGATAAGGTCTATTTCAAAAGGTACTTTATGATCATGATTCAATATCCTAGGACTGAACCATTTTTCTTACATAATAGAAAAGGAGTAATAAAATGGGCAGGACCACTTTATGATAGCTACACCTTAATTATCCTCAATAAATCATGAATAAAAGTGTAGCTAATATAAAGTGTTACCAGTGCACAGATAATATGTTATGATATGATGAGCAGGTAAACTGGAATCTAATCTGAACATCTGTGATTTACTGTCATGTATTTCAGCACTGCGTTGATATCGGCTGGCTTTTTCAATCACATGAACTGCGTCACCTTTACAGTGTAGTAATCAGAGAATACATGAAGCAGTAATGAGAAAAATAAAAGTAACAGACCCAAAATAAACATAGAGAACTACTACACCCTAAATAAAACATACTGTATTTCATTAAGGCATTGTAAACCATTGGCTGCAATTCCCCCAAGGAGTGTAATGACTTTTTTTCTGTACACTACTGACCATATTATTAGGTATGTCTGTTGATAACGATGTACTGATCATGCAAATAGTTGAACAAAACATGTGACAGCAACTCAGTGAGTCAAGAAAGTCAGGAAAGTTGGTTTAAGGAACTTAATGGACAATGTGGGCACTTTGGCTTTTCCCTTTCGTAATGTGTCGTAGTCCATAACGAGGTAGGCCTACTCTTGATCCTAGATCTGGAGACAGGCCCCCAAATACCACACAGCACCCTTCCGCTTTTGCAGCAGGTTGGCCCCATTGGCACAGACAATATTGGTAAAGGCTTCTATTGCATTAAGCAAAACAGGGAACAATCTGGGCAGCCTGTCCTTTCTCCTTTCGATTTGAATAGAAGAGGATCTGGGACCAGATGTACAGTGCATCCAACAACCATCCAATTTTGGGATGATCCTCTCATGTCCTCTCAAATATCCTTGTATTGTCCAGCACTAAATATATTACTTATACTACCTCAGATTTACAGCGTTTAGTACTTTGCTGGTTGATTCAACAGAAATCAGCGCTGTTTTTCAGTTCTCTGCGTCAGTTTTTTCTTTCTTTTTAACTGTTTTTGTTTTCTCAGATTGGTTAAGGTGCCTGTCAATCATGACTATCAGAGATCAACAGAACACAGGATATGTTCCAGACAATATACTAAACAATAAAACAATCTGGAGATGATTTTGTGTAAAAAAAAAACCTTTGGACCAGCAGACAGTGGACTACCAAAATCACATTAATCTCTGTCCTTTCCCATTCTGATACTTCATTATTAGAGTAGCCTTCAGCACACCTAAATGCTCCATTGAGTTGCTATTAGATTTTCATTGACAATCAGTAGAGCACAGATGTACCTAATAATATGTCCAGTGGATGTATAGTATTGATCTGCAGCCTTTTCTCTGAGTACATGTGTTCAGGACAGGTGCTGTGTGGGAGTCTGTGTGAGGTACAGTGAGGTAGAATGACTGATGAGACTGAGGTTCATGTGAGGTCATTGTGTCGAGGCAAATCTGGTCAAACACAACATCAGAACAATCATCACGACTGAGTAGACTGGCAACATGTTCCTGAATATTCTGTACCTGAGGTTTTTCAATATTTCAAAAAATGGTTTAAAATTGGGGTGGAAGAAAGCACGGTAAGAGCACAATCCTGAGTGTGGTAAAATGACAGGTCAACTCCAAATGTTGACAAAGCAAATGTGAGAGGTTTGATTTCAAAATAAAATACAATATATAAACGGGACTGCCTTAAAAATATCGATTTCCTTTGTCGATATCCCTTTGTGTTGTGGATTTAAAGGTGTGCTATGTAACTTTTCTGGTAGAAAGTTCACAACCTGTCTATGTTGAGATGTTATTGCTGCGTCTGAAATGTTCTACAAACTGGCATTAATTATATAAATGTCTATCTATTCAAATACAGATGTTGCTTAAAAAAAACAAAAAACAAACACCTGTCCACAGATCCGACTTGTAACCTGCCCTAGAGGTAAAACCTACTTGTCTCCACAGAGATAGATTTTAGTTGAGTTGAGCACAACATTTCCAGGGAGACAAGCAGGTGATGGACCCTCCACCAGAAAAATTACTAAGTTACATAACCTTTAACTTCCATAATCACTTTTTTTTTAATGGCGGTTTGAATTTGGAAAGTCAGAAACAATAAATCACTTTATGAAGTATTTAATAAATATAGTAATATATAATACTTCAGTTATAGCTATATATCAAGATCCAGGAACAAACATCTACTAGCCAGTACAGGAGATTATTTATAAAAAATATATATATATATAGATTGACACAGTATATATTATTATTATACTTTGTAGGCAAAAATATAAACTTCTAATTTAAGATTCAAAAGATACAAAACTAGTCTCTGCTGAAGTTTCTCTATAGGGATATACTGTCTTAAGATTTCAAAGTATTTATCCATGACACAAGAATCCAAACCTCTCACATTGGCCGACAATAGTAAAGACTTCAGCGCACCATGTTTAAATTGTAGCATTGATACAGATGTCCGTGTCTTGCTCCCATTTTAATCAAGGGTTTGTGACACTTTAAAATAAAACAAAATAAATGTTTGGTTCCTTTTCCCCCCTGCACCCTCCTCCAATTGTTAGCCCACAGCTCCCACCCCTCTCCCTGTCCCCCTTTAGCATACATATGGGGTAACTGACATCCAAAATGTTTCAGTTTGAGTTTTTAAGTGTAAAAAAACCATGATATTCGTCTTTGTGTGTGTGTGTTCCTGAATCCTCGCCACATAAGGGGGTCCGATGTGCCCCCTTTGCTTGAGGCCAAACCTTGAGGTAGAACTGTCTACTGCCCTTCCTCTGGATCCTGAGATGACGCAGACTCGAACTGCGATGGACCCTCTTCAGACTCCTCCTCCTGAAATGATACCGCGACAACATTTAGGCTATTTCACTTTCATTTTATAAGTCCATATAAAGCATTAAAAGCAGGAGCAGGTGTGTGTATGAAAGTGTGTTACCAGATTAGTAAATTGCAATTGTGTCACCAAAGTATCCAGAGTGTATTCCATTTTTGTGAAGCAAATCAGCTAAAAGCCTCTTTCCCGTCTCAGTTTTGTTCCAGTATCAATGATTAACAAGCAGGTGAGGTGTTCTGACAGTTTTTTGAAGTAGTTCCTTATAGATAAACTTCACACAGTGCTCTTCTGTTCTCTAGGTTGTGTTCTTGTCGCACATAGTTTAAAACTGAGCTGAATTCTCTGGTGGAATTAACTGTTTGACTGTTAAATTGCAGATTTGTTGACTTGGTTTAGGAGTAATATCTGTGTAACTGCTGGGTCTATCCATGTGAAACAAAACCTATTGTACACGTTAAGAGATGTCTTAGTGATGTTTAAAGGAGTTGAATCAGGAGCTCAGTTGAATTGGGAATTACAGGAAGGAAAAAATGGTTATTCAGCATAAACCTGTCACGATATACTGCGATAAACGATAATATTAAAACTACTTTAGGCCACTAATTAAGATTTAGATAATGCAAGATAATCCCAGTAAACCGTTTTAAATAGACTGTTTCATTAAAAGACAGGGGCTGCAACAGAATGTACCAGTAATTAGCCATAAAAGGGACTAAAGGGCTCAAATTTTATCATATTACAACAAAAATACCACTTTTGCTGTTGATAAGTTGATTCACAGGTCTAAATCACTGCACTACATCTTTACAAACATGGGCCAAATAGAAAATGAATGTTTTTAATGGCTGTACCGTACTTAAAAATGTATGTAAGCAAATAGATGAGCTTTGTGTAACTAATTAGATCCCTGTTGTTGAAAGATATGCCCTATATGTCTGTCCTAAACCAGGAGATTGCAACTTTAAACACCAAAATAACCATGCAACTTTTATGCTGCAAAAAGTGTTTAGGTTTCGTATTGTTTCATTGAGTCATTTTTAATATAATTAGAGCTGATTTCAATCAAATACACCGTCTTTTTTGAATCATATCTTGGAGTTAAATCACAATCCACACCTCAGTCCCTTGCAGTAATATCAGACCAATAGACGTCTTAATCTTAACGCGCACGTACAGTCGGGCCTTATCTAGCCCCATTGTATTTTTGTATGTGTGAAATCTCTCTTGAGAACGCTGACTGGGATACATGAATGAGTGTGTGAATGCGTTGGGACGGTGTTAGGAAGAGACAGTTAAATCAGGAAACCAAGAAGACACGCGCCACACAGCAGATGTATCAGATTTCCTCTCAACATTGACTCATTCTTCCCCTTTATGTGCGTGTCGCTAACGGTTTCAGTTCATGCAGCGCCGAAATTCACTCGCAGGGGGGAGAGGGCGCAGCCGGGCCGACAGCAGGGGCATCAAGAGAAGTGGTATGCCTTGGGTTTTTAAGAAATGTTGTGCAATTTGTTGAACAAGAGACCTAAAAATCTATGAAATTTCTTTACATCTAGTGGCACTAAAGGATGTCTGGAGGTGTATCTGAGAAATTTAACTCAAGTGAAATTCCAAGAATGCAAAGTACATGCTGCTGAAAACACTTTTTTGTATGTCAAGGTATATGTTTTTGTATGGGACAAAGTCATAAAGTATTGTATTAGTAGTAGTACGAGCAGTAGTAGTAGCTTCAATTTGCAATAACTCCAATAGCAGATAAAACATACTGTATTTTTACCTCTGCTCATTAAGATCTGGTTTTCATCATTTGCAGTATGTTTGTTTTTGTGACTATGAAAACTAAAGAAGAATTGCAACATTTTTGGCATGATTTAAGGAAAAATAAATGGCTAAACATACAACCTACAACCACAAGGAGTCACTAATGGGACTAGTGTATTGTCATTGTAAAAAACAGGGACACTGGAACTTAATATGACCCTTTAACTCTGAATATAACAATTATTATTTTGATTCTGGCCACTTTGTCGTCACAAATAAGTCAGGGCTAACCCACTGGGAAGACGTTTATTCTACTGTCATCATTATCGTTTTTGTAAATTGCCTTAAGCCTTATCCAAGTCAATAAAGCTCTTTATTTGTCAGTAGTAAACAATGATGAAGACATAAAGTACTAGACAAGCAAAAACATGTCAGTTCACCTTTATAACAAATACTGTACATGTGGATAGCCTGTTCTGAATGAGTGAATAGGGATCTACATTTGGCAACAATGATTATGCACATGGCAAAATATTCACAGCTTGTTCAGACAGGATCTTGAATTAACATTAACTCACAACAGTCACATTGAAACGGATTTTTTTGCTTATAAAATGTACCATTATCAGATACATGTTATTATAGTACTGTTAGTAGTACAACTTGTGGTAAAAGTATTCAATTTGACTTTGAAATTGGGAAAGTAAGAGTTGCAACAAAGCTACAATGCTATGTAGTGTAGTTTATTGCATCATAGTAGTAGTGGTTGTAGTAGTAATAGTGGCAATACTATTAGTGGTTCTTTTCATAGTAGTGTTACTGCATCCAGATACTAATGGATATGATGAAACTGGACCTTTCCTGATTGGCCTTTACGTTTATTAGAACTAAGACCATGAGGTAATATTAAAGAAACTTGTAATATTTTGAGTTTTAAATGTATAAAAATAAGTATTTCTATTAACAGTATTATATTGCAATTAGTGATAAGACATATATTTAAAATGTATTAATTGTAAAAAGTATTGTTACAACACTGAGTGGGTGGTGAAAAGAGGTAAAAATGCAGTTCTATGGAGAGTGTAGAAGTATTGCAGTAGTAGTAAAAGATGCAAGTTTTATGAGAAATATACTGCACTAATTTGCATAAGTCAACTGTTGTCTGACTAAACAAAAACTGAACAAGCCTTAACCAGAAATGATGGGGATTTTCTATGTAGTGTGTTTGAGTTTTATCTGAATGTGAAATGAGATCATCACAGTAATTTCAAGTGACACAAAAAACACCAGAAACTACAGGGTTAAACTCAGACACCAACGGACTTCTTTTCATCTGGTTAGTTATTAGTAATCTGTATATATGTTTTTACACGGGCTTACAGTAAAAGTAATGCATTGAAACAAGTAACGTCATTTATAGAGAGGTTAATTTAGGCCACACAACTGCTTTAAGTTTTTTTTTTCTCTCACCTGCTGCTCCTCTGCTGCTTCTTGAACAACTTTTTGTGGCTGTAGAAGCACAAAATACATAAAGTAAAATATAAAGGAAGTCTTTTATTTGAATATGAGGAGTGGAATTGATCCATACCCATTTTCTTGGTCGCCCTCGAGGTCTTCGCTCCCCAGCAGGCTCTACTTTCTATCAACAAAACAGAATAAATATAAGTTGATCGCGACCAAATTAACTAATCCTTGTAACTACAATTCATATTTTTTGCTAGATATCAAAACTAAGCTATAATCTATTCATTGCAATCTCTTAGTAAGAATCTATAGGACATGAATGTTTTTGTGTATAAAAATGATTTGTTCTTTTTTATTTAGTGTAAATAGTGCATAGTAATAAACACTACAGTAAATACAGTAGTCAATACGCCAGACTGTAGCAAAAGTGCAAATATTGATTACAGGGCAAGTCACTTATAAACAGAAACACGTTAAACCCTCGTGGTTCATATATAGTATTCAAACTACAGTTATGTAATACTCTGTGCAATAAATATGTCAGCTGTACAGGTTTGTTTTGATCATGGATGTCAATTACAAGTAGTTTCCTTTAATCCTTTAGTTGTTCCTTGCCATTTTATGAACTTATTACATAAATGCAGTTTTCTTGTTCCATAGCATTTTATTTCATTATTCTGTGTAATAGTTATGAATGTTGCTACTACTAATACTCATCCTCCACTTCATTCTACTACTACTACTACTACTACTAGTACCATTTTACTTCTGCTACTTTTGTTTGTAAATGTGTAGTGTTGAGTGTAACCTTTTGTGCAGTTTGGGGCGCTTTACTTCTACAACTACTACAACTACCACTCTGTCTACTAGTACTACTTTTGCTTTCTATTACTGATGCCTGTAAAGTTGTAGTGTGTAACCTTCTGTGCCGTTCGAGGCCCTTTGTTCTTGCTGCCTTTGGGCCTTCCCCTCGGCCTCTTTGGAGTCGGTGGTCCAACAGGCTCCTGCAGCGATAGGAAGCTATAACTCACCGGCAGCAGCCCGTACAGACACAACAGCTCGGCCGCACTGATCAAGTACGACGAGGTCTCACGTGACATCACAACGTCCTATGGGCCTGTGCCGTTTGAAGTGCACAGGACACGTTTGCACCTTTTGATAATTACTACTTGGTTTGGTGGAATATAAGTCTGATCATAACTATTGTGCAATTTAGACTTTAGTTTTGGCACTCACTTTAACTGAAATGGAGTTGTGCGGGTCTATACGTTTAAGGATTTCAGGAAAAAACATAGACAGTTACCATAGCGATTAACACTTTAACACCAAATATTATATCTTTTGTATGAGGAAAAAAAATATTCAAAACTTTGCGCATAAACAGAAGCTAAAAACCCATGAAAATACAGGATTTTACTTAAATGTGCGCTCTGTAAACTTTTCGAGTAGAGCGTCCTGTCTCTTCTTATCTTTAATGTTCCACCGTATGGCATTAAACTATAGAAAAAAAGCAGGTGGCGTCATCTGAGGCCAAGTCAGATCTGTGTGAGAATTTTAGAGCAATGTGTGTATTTGAATCAGTATATTTAATGATATACAGTGGAACATTCAGTAACATCTCATTGCAGACAACCAGATTTATTCACAATTACAAATACACACTGCACTATGTAAAATAAAAGCTCTTTATATTTTATGTGTTGATTCTATAGTTGATGTTGGTACTTTGGGGGATAGATACAAGACAAGTTTGCAAAAAAAAAACTGAAAGGCAATTAAATGTCCTTGGTAATGACGTCCAGAATCCATTTAAGACTCAATTGAGGTTTTTACATTAATATAAGTGTGTACTGCAGCAATTGAGTTTAATCTTCACATTCTTTTGTGAGATTGGATAAATACAGCAGGATAATGGACCATGCCACGGATATAAATGGTCTTTTTGGACATGACATCATCACTTTTAAAATCTGGAAACAAGTCATTTTAAGTTTCCTCTTGTGGATATGGGTAACTGTCTTTGCTTTTTTTTCCAAACCAACTACATTTCTTATTGTTTCTTGTTATTTTTGGCAAACAAGACCTCATTATTTTTATTTATTTATTTTTAAAATGTTCAGTTCATGCTCCAATTCACTTATTTAGCTCTGTCTGTGGTTGATGGTTAGAATATGATTAAAAGGTTGGTTTGAATATTTTTTTCAAAGAATTGCTAGGAATATACGTGCAATATAAGACAATATTTTGGTCATAAGCCATTCAGTTTCAATTAATAAATGAACAGTATTTCCCAGTTTTCTTTACACATATTCGCTTATCACTAGAGTCAGAGTTGAGGTACCTGCTGCTGCTTGCGAGGCCGCCCCCTGCCCCTGCGCTGGGGTTCTTCTGGGGCAGATGGGACCGGGCTGGGCTCCGGAGAGGGCACTTTGGTCCCACTGTTACTCATGCCTGATCCAGTCCTTCACAATGTCTGTGCATCAAACCTGAGAAGCGGCCCAGAGACGAGAGGGAGGGGAACCTACCGACCAGAGCTGAAGAGGGAAAACAGGAAAACTGGATATAGTGTGTGTTTTTTGTGTTATTAAAGGGGACATATTATGCAAAATAAACTGATATGAAAGTATATAATAACCTTGTTCTAACAGGGTCCCCTCACCATTAGCTTACTCAAAGTTGTTCCTTTATTGATTCATTCATGTTTGAGTAAGCCTGTTTTGTCCTGCATTCAAGGCTTACTATGCTCTGTTCTTCAGTTCAGACTCTAGGTCACACAGGTAGAGTTTTAAAATATTGCGTAGACACTTTTCACAGTGTCATTACCAGACTTAACCATGAATAGCCTAGTTCTAAATCTAAACTCAAAGGAGGACAAAAACATTTATAGATTTGTCTCTAAATAAAACAAACACTCAAAATGGAGAGGGCCCCGCATAGAGCCAGAGGCAGCCAATGTGCTACAAGTGGTACGTGTCCCAGAGTTTGAGAAACACAGGGTTTGTTAGACAGAAATATACATTTAGCTACTGGTGACTGCAACTCAGCAATAATATTACATGAGCATACCGTGTAGCCCAGGTATCTTAAATGGTTCCTATAATCACAACATATAATAGACTAATTGACTGGGGTCTCATAGGAAGCGTGGGAATTGCGTGTATACAAGTGTTGGCACCGTCTGATTCGGAAACATACACATCAGGCTCTGGCAAATGCAGAGAAACATGAGAGTGGAGCACAGGCACTAAAAGTAGCACAGATATTCACAACTCAATCTCCCAATCTCCACAATGTGTCCCTCCATCTGCCCTGTGTGAGGATCGTGCAGATGCTCTGAGAGAGATTATCACAGGGACAGTCATGAATGGCTCCTCAAACACAATACAAATCAATAAACTACAAATGATCATTTTATAACAAACAGTTTAATAACCATTACCACAGATGATGAGAATTTGTATAGTTAGTTACAGGGTAGAACCAAATACCCACCAAACATAACACACTCTAATATTGTAACTATTGTTTTAAAGGCAATATTTTGAGTAGAAAAATAACAAAAAAGAGGAATATAGGCTAAAGTAGTTTCCATTTTTATTAGTCAAGCCAGAAATGCACAAATGACACTAAAAAGAGTCTGATAAGAAGTTAAAATGTGATTATTTTTCTTGCGTATTTCCATGCGTAATAAAAGTTCAAGTGTGTGATTGGAAACAGTAACAGTCTATATAGGCACATATACCCCGCCATGGTGTTTGAGCATAACCCTTCAGGAATGTGCCAAACACTAATTGCCAACACAGCCTATCAAAACGACCGCGTTCAGACCGGAAGTGTGGGGGTAATTCAAGAAATGTACGTCCTCGAAGAATTTATATAAGTAAACGGGGACGCACACTGGATTTACGCACGTATATTGAACCCAGCGGATGAATGTAGCTCTCAGAAGCACCGAAGTCCACATAAGTCCAAAGTGTTTTCCACTTAGGGACGGGACTCAATGTACTTTTGGCATATGGGCGGTAAATCCAATCATAAAAACACATTCTTTTACGCTGGCGAAGGGGTGCACGGGACATTCCTGGAGCTTACGAAAAGCAATAGTTGTGGTTAGCCAAAGTTAGGAAGTCGGTGGCACATGTTAAAGAGGCGAAACAACAGCTCGGGGTGGTTTAAAAGTCACTGCATTGAACAACATCTCCCTGCGTAAGCTTGCAGTAGGTTTATGCCGTGGTGATAGTGCATGAACAGAAAGCGAATCGGGACAGACTTGACCATAAATAGGGACAAAAGCTATGGACAACACAGGTGCAAAAAGCCCTCCTCTCTCCAAAACGGCAAATGCATAGAAGCTATAGGCTCCATGTTCTTGTAAAAGGCTAGTCTTGTTCGCTAAGGCACTGGCGCTAATAACCCACACCGCGCACAAAACGAGCACATTCCCAGTTTTGCGGACTTACCTTGTAGCAGTTTCACCTGAACTTTGCAGGGCTCTGTTCACTCCGTGCAACTCTGAAAATGTTTTAGCGTATCGAGCGTCTCATTGGTTGGTACGAAATGGTATAATCTCGTTCCCCTCCCCTCCTCCTCTCTCTCTCCTTCTCTCTCTAATCGGAAATGTGTGCGATCCCCCCTAACGCCGAGTCACGAAGCCCCCAGTTGCAGTATATAATGGGGAGGGGGGGTTGTTGTAGCAGCAGCGGCGGCAGACCCAGCGAGCGCATTGCATACTTTCTCTATTAAAGCATGTTTTAAGAAAGAACGGAGGGTAGTAGGAGGGTTTCGAGACATTGGACCCCACCCAATAGAAAACGCACCGGACCACCCACTTGAGAGAGAGGGGTAGAAGGAGAAGGAGAGGGGAAGGAGACAGGCATCGCGCGCACACATACAGGAGGAGGAGGAGGAGGAGGAGGAGGTGGAAGTCTGGTGGTGGTGGTGCTGGTGGTGGTGGTTCCTAAACTGGGGACCGGGGGCAGCAGTGTCTGGGAAGTCCCCCCCCCCCCCCCCCCGATCCTCCCTCCTCCCCAAACTCCAAAGCGGCAGAGCGCAAGGCAGAGCGCAAAGAGTGAGGAGGGGGGGACGGAACGGAGGAGAAGAAGAAGAAGAAGAGGAGAAGAGGAGAAGAGGGGAGATCGGATCCGCGAGTAGCACAGAGCAGAGGTTCAGTGCGCTGATGTTATCTGTGCACATACACTGTTACACGCTCGAGTCATAATAAGGCACAGACGTAGCCTATCAAACGCGCTTTCGGGGAACAGTCACAGAGTCTGCAGGAGTGGGGCCAGGACTGTGTCTAAGAGTGCAAAGGAAACGGATTTAACTTAAGGAAATGTGAGGTTTTTTTGATATGGAAGGAAAATTGTGTACGTTTTACGCATCTATGCCAGATCAGAGCATTCATAACGTTCATAATAGTTGCTCTAATAGAAGTAATAACATAGGACTGAGAGTTATTGTGGCACACTTGGCTACTTTTGGATACCTACTAACTAGTTTTACTCTAATAAAAAAAAAAAGACAGAGAAAGAAAAAAAAACACTTATTTATATATATTTTACATTTTACTATGACATCTCATTTAGGCTTATATACTCCTTTTTTCAATTGTAGCCTAAATATAGACAATTTATAGACATTTTAGGCTATTTAAAGTGGATTTAAAGTGGTGACTATTTTAGCCTACAGGCCTAAGTTTGTACAGAGGAATTATACAAATTAACAAAGAGGAACAACTTGGTTTTAATGTGCTAATAATAATGACAAAAAATAAATCAACACAATTCATTTGGATAAGCTACATGTATGAAAGAGACAAGCATTTCTAGCTTTTAATTATTATTTATTTTACATTTTACACAAGGGCTGCATTGACCTTTGCATACAGTCGGCCTATTTGTGTAAGGCATCTGGACATAGTTTTTCTGCCTGAACTCAATTTTCTCCTGTTCAAAGCAGTGAAGATCCCAGTTTTCACAATGCATAAGGCAAACATTAGAATCAAACTTTTTTGCATATATTCAAAACAATTTCAGACTCAAAAAACACACACACATTCCAGCTCTAATGCCCCCGCACTGCAGAAGTCACGTCAGGTGAATGTTCTGGCCTTGGACCAAAACATAAAGCTTTATCAACCACACTCCAGTGCTCTCAACGGCAGGGACAAACATGGAGGAGGGCAGGTGGCTCAATGTACATGGAAAGAGTTCATAATGTTTACTGTTTTTATTACGCTGACAATGTTTAAATCCAGTTCTGTTTATCTGTGCATATGAGTTTTATTCTGCACTCTTCTCTTTCAATGTTCGTTTTGATTTGTTGTTTTGTGATTTTAATGTTTTTTTTTCTTATTTTGTAAAGCACTTTAAATTACTTCGTGTACAAATTCTACTATAAAAATAAACTTGCCTTGACTTGACTTATATTACTGAAGACTCATGTTAAAAGTGCACCCACAGTTACTTGTCTCAATGTTTTACCCATGGTTTTAGTGTGATATTAAACACATCTATGGACACAAAATGAATAAGAAAGCCTAAATGGAACCTTAAAATCTTAAAACAAAAAACAAAACAAAAAACGAACAGAAAAATCTATCTCTTGAGGCAAGCGTGAGGCACTGTTTGGTATTTCTTTGCATTAAAAACAAACACATACTATGGCATTAAAGAAACCTATGGACAGAAAATGAAAAAGGAGGAAGCTTTGTGAGAAAATAATTAGTGTGATTTTGTGGTAAAAATGTAAACGTGAAATAAACAAACCATATCTGTGTCTATGAAGGCAACCCGGCTCCCAGGAATGCATGTTTTGTTTTCTTTTTTGCAATAAAAACATAGATCTAAGTTAGATAAGCCTAATGTCATATTGTGGAACATGCCTGGCAAATTAATAACATCTCCATGGAGACAAGCATTTGGCTAATCCTCCATCAGAATAGTTGTGTAGTTATGTAAAGCAAAGGTATTCTCACTGACACTGAGGATTTTCTAGTTGTGTTGTTTTAAACGGATTAATGTGACAGTAATAAAGTTCTTATCGCGTGGATGACAAATTGTGCATGAAATTGTGAACTAAAATGTAAAGTTTTTTAATAGCACCAATAAATGTGAAGTATCTTTAAAATATAGGCTCGGTGCACAGCAGCGTCCGGCAACCTCACTGTTAGCATCACCACTTCCTGTCCAATTATATCTCCATGAGGTTTTTGTCAATTCATGTTAAAATTAATAATAAATATGAATTAATATAAATATAACTGGGTAGTCTTAATTTTAATTAAGTTGAATTTTAATAAGTTTTATGTTTTCTGATTTTAATAAAAGTGATGATAGCTCTTTGTGACACGCACACTGACCACACTTAAGTGAACAGAAAGAGGAAAGTTTGCACATCTTTTTAGCCTCTGTATTTATTAAACATCGTGGTCTGCAACATGAGAAGAGTCAGTTTTTCATAAATTAGTCATCAAAGTAATAATGACTAATAGCACAACAGTATTACTGCATCACTGATGATGATGGTCAGATTGCAATTTCTAGAAAACAGTTTACAAAAAAAAAGACTTACGGGAAAAGAGAAATATATATATTTTACGTTTTATGTGAGTTGTTGTGGTTTTAAACTGGATCACATTTCTTATAAGCCTCATGTTTTTTTCTCTTCTGTTTATTTACATGATATTACTTCAAAGCATACAGTTACACAAAATCGTTCAGATTTTCATAAGACATTGCATAAACAAACATGATTATTTTGAATGAGAGAGGAAATTTCTTTTACAAAACAAAGCACGTCCAAACTTTTTCCACTTAGTTTGTTTTGATGGGAACACTTGGATGACCATTTATGCTTTTATTTCTTTGTTTAAGATATAAACTTAAATGACTTCAAAACAATATTACCCAAGTAGAAGTACAAAGTAGTGGTCCAAGAAAATAAGCTGGAGTAAAAAGTATTTGGGAAAATGAAAAGTAGTAGTAATTTGTAAGAGTAACAGGACATAAAGGTCAGATTTACAATTATGCAGTTCATTTAATTGGAAGGAAAGGACATTAAATAGTGAACAAAATACCTGTTATACCTGAAACAAAACACAAATGTACAAATGATATAATACTGCGAGCATGAAGGTTTGTCCCTTGTAGAATTACTCACAGTGGGAAGAGTAACCAAAACTTTTACTCAAAGGTACTGCGGGACACACTGTAAATATATATGACTGAAGTAGGAGTAAAAGTACGTCATCTAAAAACTACTACTTTACTAAAATTTGAAAAAGGAAATGATTCAAACGAATGTACTTGAGTAAATGCAACAACTGCGTCTCCCCGCCTCTGACTGCAGTACATGACGAGACAATAGAAAGGTACTGTGCAGAGGAAAAGAAACCATGTCTGAATGGATAAGATTTGGGGGAAGGGGGGGTGCGGAGAGATTTTGTGTGTGCGTAAAAATGGTGTGTCCAATTCTCTGATGTTGAGGTTTGTTTAAGCTGGATTCCGTTGGCTCATCAGGACCGAGTTACAAAAATCCTCCTATAGAAGTAAAAGGAATGTGCAGCGCATACAGTTCTGCATAAGGCACAAAGGCATGTCTTTTGGAGGAGGTGGGGGACAGGCATCAAAAGACAGAGCAGAGGAGGGATTTCTGTCCGAGAGGCTGGGGGCAAAGAAGGTATTTCGGGAGCTCCATTCACAGAGTGTACGAGAGAGGGAAGGAGGGAGAGAGGGAAAAGAGAAGGAGGGGTGGCTGGGAGGGGAGAGGGTGGGCGAGGGCGGGAGGGGAAAAAGAGAGGAAGAGGAAGAAAGGGAGAGGAAGAGGGGAGGGGTAAGGGGAGAGGGGAATAAAGAGAACGAGAGAGAGTTAGAAAGGTATGAGAGAGGGAGAGATAGGGGTGAAAGGAGAGGGAAGAGAGAGGAGACAGAAAGAGGGGGGTAAGAAATGTAAAAAAAAAAAAAGTAAGAGTAAGAGAGAAAGGGAAGGGTGGCAGTGAAAGACAGAGAGACAGAGAGGAGGGAGGGAAAGAGTATGTTTTACTAAGGGATGTGAAAAAAAAAAGGAGTACAGTAAAGCTTTATACGTAATCTCTACTTTTGTTATACCAAGGCCACATTTTTACTGAATAAATACAATAAAATCTTTGTTAATTCATGGTGACTTGGGGAATTTCCAGTTACAGTCTTCAGCTACATCTATTCCCTCTAAGGAAAATAAATGCCAACCAAAAATATATTTGATTTTAATATGGACAAGACAAATACAAATGTTTGCATCCCTTCTTTACTGAAGTATGGAGTTTGCACAAGACTTAAAAGGGTTAAAATGCAATACTGAAAAAAGACTAAAACAAAACATGAGATGCCAAACCTGTTTCCATCATATCAACAAGCTACATCAGCGATATCATAGAAGTGGGTGTTATGGTTTTGTTATTTGCAACAGTTGGTCATGTCAGCCTGTCAAGAAACTAGTTTTAGCTAGTCTAAGCCAGGGGCGGAGCCAGCACCCCCTCAGATGGCCAATGGTCCCCTGTAGCCCCCCATTCCTAAACGTCTCATTTTAGGACATTCAATATCGCAAAGTGCTGGTAAAACAAAAGAAAATCTAAAAATGTCATGTTGGGTTTGTAAATCACTACAGGGTTTTAACTAAATTTAAAATAGTTTTGAATTTTTTGCCAAACATGGGAGGAGTTGATTAACGCTTCACTGTTAAAACACTCTGTTCATCGTGTTACGTGAGCACCCTCATGGAAAACTATAGCCCCTCCTTTAACCCCTCCGGAAAAAAAAGTCTGGAGCCGCCCCTGGTTTAAGCTACGTCTGTGGTGTTGCTTTCGAGGAATAGGGAAACATAAATAGAAAAAAGGGAAGAAAAGAAGTACTATAGAGACAATTCGTGAGTTTAATTTGAGGAATTTTGAAATGTTGCGATGAAAATGAGGAGAGTATATGAAAGGAAAGTAGGAAGTAACTGTTTTAAGTGTTATATCTACATAGGGTGACCGTCCCTTTTTTGGTTGTCCTGTCCCTTGTTCAACTTTAGAGAATGTCCCACTTATTATTGATGCCATATTAACTGTATAGAAATTGAGATTTACATAGAAAAAAAGACAAGAGTATACTCAGGCTTTTAATATTGGCTAATCCATCTCCTCTTTGTGCATTACGACTGATAAAAACTGAAAACCATACTGTAGTTATTAAATAGTCTGTCCCTTCATGTCTCACCACATTCAAAAAATTCCCTCTTTTTCTCTCTACTTGAGGCGGTCACCCCGTATCTACTATATACTGTAATTCCTGACAGTTTTCCATATTGAGGACATCCCATACTGCTTTGAAAACACCTCCCCAGTCCTTTTAGTTTTCAGTCTTTTTAAGCCATCTCCATGACCTTCTTGATCCAGTCCACGTAGACGGACACTCGGATGAAGATGTTGGGTTGCCCTGGGTGACCACAGCGCCTCATGGGGATAATCACGCCCTCCAAAACCCAGCATTCCAGATTCTCACAGGCCAAAGGTCCTCCGTAGTCCCTCTGGAGACACACAAGTCATCATGTCTTTGTTATGGCTGACTGTCACTGGAGAAATTAGTTGTTCTGTTATTTTATGGTTAGATTAAGTTAGATTAAAGCAGCACTGTGCAACTTTCTGGACGTCAACTGTCACCTGCATGTTTCGATGGAAATATAAAGTTGAAACCATACTGTGGAACATTCTCCATGAAGATAGATGAGACTTTAAAACACGTTTTTCAGTGCAACAAAAATATTTTCTCTTTCTTGGCTAAAAAGTTCCACGGTGGGACTTTAAGTTAAGATTATTATGTATCATTGGGAAATTTATTGCAGCTCAAGGAAACATAAATTAATAACTAACAACAACTAAAAGTATTATCTAACAGGCAAAATGTAAATAAGTTAACAGAATCAATAGTGGGCAGTGCTTTTTAAAGATGCACTATGTAACTTTTCTGGTGGACGGTCTGCCACCTGCTTGACTCAGGGAGATGTTATCGGCGTGCCTGGAATGTTCCACAGTAAGGCAGGTGATTCTACCAGGCCAAATTACAGTCAGATCTATGGAGAGGCGACTCTTCTCACAGTAAGAGTCCATGTTTTTCAGGGTATTTTTATTCGCAATAAAGACCTGAAATTGAATAAATCAACGATAGATACATTTAATACCCCCCTCCCAGAAAAGTTACATAGTACACCTTTACAATAACCAGGTCTTTGGACTCTATACTATACATATACGCTGAAGTACAATGAAATAGATGTGCTAAAGCAGACCCACAAGAAACAACAGTCCCCAGTCATTATTTGTCTTTGTTATGGCTGACTGTCACTGCATACGTTGGGAAACATCTTGCAGTCTCGTCTGGACCAGTCTCATCCCATTATGTGACTATAGGAGAGGGGCTGATTTATTGGGGTCTATAAATAGCTCCAGGCTCCTTTTCCTGGGACGGTTTTGATCAGCACAAACTTTGTCAAATTCTCCAAGAGTACGATGTTGTTGCTATTAAAGACTTGAGGCAGTCTGTTGTAAATGTCACAGGAAAGACAGTGTTTAAACTGGAGTGGATACATTTCAACTGGTTTGGTGCTTAGAAAAAGAATTTGATTTTAGGGAAGTGCATAGATTTTGAAGTCTAAATAAAAAATATAAATCCAATAGGTGATGTCTGGAAATCATGCATCATTTTATAATAATGTCCCCTCATTCAAAGTTGCATTTAAGTAATTTATGCAAGTTTGAGTAACCCTGTGTATTGTCCTGCATTAGGGGCATGACACCCTTTATGTTCTGCTGCATTTACAAGGAAATTGACCATTTTACCCATTCAACCAAATTAATTTAGATAAAGTTTAGATCACAAATCCCATGTGCCACAAGAAGAGCCTGTAGCACACTTTGACAGACACTGCATTAAATAACTGACCAATTATAATAGTGATACTAATAATCCGCTAATTATGCAACAACATAACACAATATACGATTGAATGTGTTTTTGTGTACCTCGCAGGCGCCCACCCCTCCCTGGAAAGAGCTAGTGCACATCTCGTTCTCGCGGACACGCCCTCTGAAGTATTTGTTGCATTCCTTGTTGCTCAGAACTGGAATGTGAGCCACGTTCAGGACCGTCTCATCCCCGGTGCCTTCACAGTGAGAGCCAGACAGCACAGTTAGCAGCTGATGCACACAGATGTTCAATGGCTGTATAAATAGTAATACCATCTGCCATGCTTAGTTCAAATACATCTTTTAATCTAGACCGAATACTTGACTGACGATTTATGACTTCCTCCAAATGTTTTTAAAAATCTGTATGGTTGTTGGACTGCTCAAAAGATAACTAACAGTTGTTATTGTTATTTTTGTATAAAACTGTAAAGGATCATAAAGGATCAAGACAAGAACATTTTGGCATAACTTTGTAAAATTAAAACTTTTTTATAATGCACCAGAAGATGTAGAAGTTAGTTATATTATTATTTTAAGGTAACTTTCATTTTAGATCATTTATTATAGCCCAGGGTCTTCAGTTTAAATGGATGAACCCAAATTGTTAGTAAATGCTATAATCTAACTTGCTAAAATGTAAAAATTGAAAGAGGTTAAGGGAAAGTAGGTTAGCTTTTTAAAGGTGCACTACGTAACTTTTCTGGTGGAGGGTCTGCCACCTGCTTGTCTCTTGGAGATGCTATTGCTTTGTCTGGAATGTTCCATAATAAATTTAGCTCCATGAAGACAAGCATGTGACACTATCATGCAAAATTAAAGTTCAGGTCTGTGGAGAGGCGACCCATACACAGTAAGAAAGCAAATGTTCTTTTCTTTCTTTTTTTTACCTGAAAAAAATAATCTGAAATGTAATAAATGTAAGATAGAGGCATTTAATGCCATACTCTGGAACATTCCACACAAAGCAATGGAGCTCAACAGTGACAGCTCACTCAGGTTATTTTTCCCATAGACTTAAATAAAGTTTTAAGAAGCTAACCAGCTACACTGTAACTTATATCCATATCGTGGTTGTTTTAAATCCAAAAAGGCCACTTAAAATGTAAGATTCTGCTAAATATTTTTATAACTTGAGTGGTTTGTGGTTTACAAATTTTAAATAAAATTATAGGTCTTGTGATCATTAGTTATCACGTGGCTGATTAGCCCCAAGCAATCTTTCAAGCTTTTAATATTATTTTTTTCCCCGGAAAATCTATGAGATGGGAAATTTTGCTCTGGAACCGCAGGGTGGGCGGTCACTGTTGAGCTCCATAACATCTCCATGGAGACAGGCATAAAAGTCACAAGGTGCACCTTTAAATTAACCATGTGTTTGGCCTCTGTACTCTACATATGTGTTGGATTACAATGAAATAGATGTGCTATGCTTTTAAACAGGATTACACTTGCCTTTTGTCTCACCCCATCCCGCTATCTCACATCTCGTCCCCTCTGCCACAATGTACCTCTCTGGGGGGAGGCAGATCTGAGAGATACGCTCATTAAACTGCGCCGGGCTACAGAAGAAGAAGAAAGGAAATCATGTCAAAATGGCTGGTCATGCTCGTTCATATATGTGTCCTCTGTGTGTTTAGGGAGAGGGAGAGAGAGGGAGAGGGGGGCGCACTATTCGAGTTGTAGCATGACGAGCTGCGACTCCGAGGGTCCGCACACGATTTTGGTGAGAGGAATAGTCTGGACCCCGGGCTCGCCTTCAGCAGGGTCCCGAAATAAAGTCCCCATCATAGCAGAGTAACCAGGCAGATCCACATAGCTGTAGGCAGAAAAAAATACAAAACAAAACATTTACGACATGCACTTTAATATGTAGGCATAAAAAACTAATGTGTGTAAGTTGAAAAAAAAACTTTATACTTTTTTGGAAAATTATAACATAAGTTTGTTCAATTTATTTATTTGTTTGCGGCATTTCCAGATGAATAACTAAATTATACAATGAACCTGAAAATAAATTATCTTCTAATCTTTATTCATAATATTAACAATAATTTTATATATTGCTCAACTGTCATACTGCACAAAAAATACCCAAAAACTTAAAATAGAAGCTACAGTATAGAGTCATTGGTAATTGCATAGGTGGAGCATCACAGTAACAACCTACAAAAAACACAGGATAAATATTAACTTCCTGGTCTCACATTTAAAACACAGTACTTCTTGTTTAACCTTCTTTGAGCTTAAAGCTGCTCTGCTCGTAAAACGTGTCTGCCCCTTTAAGTGAGGTAATGTTTACCAAGAGGAGAAGCACTGTTTGGTGCTGATCACCCATCTGGGGTTAACCAGGGACCCTCCACAGAAATGGTTTCCTTTCCTGCACATAATGAGGTGAAAGGTCATTCTCTGAGCTGGGAGTGTTTTACCTGTTAATCATAAACCCGCAGTGCTCACCTGTCTCTCAGGCTCACGGTCCACGGAGAGTTCCCAGGGACCCCTCCCACGACACGCAGCCTGGACCGGGGTATGCGGTCGTCCCTCTTTCCACACTCACTAAACTCTACGTTCTCTGTAACAACAAAGACAAAATTATCATACAAACAGCTTTTTATCTCTGTGGTTTGATGCTTGTATCCTGGGAAACTGACCCACTGGCTCAGTCAGTGACACCTTCTCGCCGGCTGAAATCAAAGAGGCAGATTTATTATTAACCAGAGAATGAGCGGCTGGGTTAGTCTGCAGAGAGCGCGGTTTACCACACTGTTTAATGGCGCAGTAGTCAAACTCGGTTTTCGGGTCCGTCGTGTAGCACCAAGGTCCGTGCTGGTCCCCATCCGGGTTTCGACAGTAGTTCTCCGTCAGGTTGGCCTCAGGGTGGGTCCTAGGGTTAATCCTGGGAATAATTTAAATAAATATATAATATAAGAAAAGCCTTAATTTGGCCCACAATGGGGAAATTTGATTGTTGCAACACAAAGTACAACAATAGTGGGGAAAATAGTTAAATGCAATACATTATTATGTTCAATAAATGACTATGACTATGGTTATTGATTGTACATGGACAAGAATACACAGCATGAGCTACATTGCACAAACAAACAAACAAAAAATCAATGGTATTATAACATTTATTTAATTTAAAAAAATGAAACAGAAATGATGTAATTTATGTAGAAGCTTGAACAGACTTATTTACATAAAATGATCTTACTTGGTCCGGTGAGGTGTGTTGATGTTCCACTTCTGGCAGGTGATGCCTTTCCGTGTTTTCCGAACTGTTCCTCTGTAGTTCTTTCCATTTTCGTGATAACAATCTAAACATTTGTAAATGAAACCTGTTAGCCCATGTTATTTAATTTCTGGGTAACAGTTTATTTCACCCTCAGAGTTCATTTGCAAAAGCAGTTACTTACTTGTACAGATATTATCACATACAATAATGATCAAGGAGGGATGGAATAATATTTTACTGTAGTAAAATAGATTCAGCCTTTAAACACATCAACTCAATAGTTACTATGTTTGCACTGTATAAAACCTGTAATAACATGTAACCCAGATCCTCTAACAACCCAGAGTACACTTTAATCACTCGTTTTCAAATTATTATATTTTATTTATTGTAAATAACTGACCAAATTTGGAACAAGATTTTTATTTTACTTTTTGTCAAATAATTCATTACCGGTACAATTTTAGTTACCCTTTTGAAATCTTGGTTTGTTGTCAATTACCTTGCTCCCTAACGAGGAGGTTGCTATAAAGGTTGTTATCCCAATCATTACACTGAACTTAACACGGTAGCAATGTATGAAATTTAGTGTAAAATAAAGTAAGAATGAATTGTTAATAAGTCTTATCTAGGTGACTAAAAGTATCTGTGGTCCTACCCTCAGCCTCGATGTCGTCTGCGCATCGTTTTATCTGCAAACACAGGGCCGTCCTCATCTCAGGTACCGATGTGAAACACCAGGGGGCCTCGGAGCCATCTGGGTTCCTGCAGTAGTTCTCCTCCAAACCCCTAAACAATATAAAAGCAAACAGCATATCCAAAAACATATTAAAGAACTAAATTGACTTTGATGCCACTTTTCCATCTCAAGTCAACAGCCTAACAGTTGTATAATGAAGACGAGAGTGAAAATCTGGTAATTGATGTTGGCATGAAAAATGGTTTAGTTTATTATTCATTTCACACGCGCATTGCCACTCAGATTGTGACAGGCTTTTAATGTGGCAGCGCTAACCATCTATCATCCGCTGTCAGACACAAGAGCACTTTTTACTGCAATGACAAGTCGACATTGAGATTCTTATGCAAATACTTTGACTACTTGATGTCGCAGCGTTTTTAAGGGGGGGCAGTATATGGCACTGAATAGTTTAGCACATATCTATCTCCATGGAAGCAAGCAAGTACGCCATCAGGTTAAGTTAGAGGCCAGATCTGTGGAGAGGTGACCTTAAATGCAAGATAGGTAAGTGTAAAGTCAATTCCAGTAGCATCTTTATGGTAACAAGTGGCAGATCCTCCACCAGAAAAGTTACATAGTGCACCTTTAAACAGAATTGCTCCACAAACTTTCTAGCAGGGTTACTGGCAGACTGCCTGTTACACCAACTGCGGTGTGTTTTTGACCCAAGCAACGCGGTTTCACGTGGGTTCACATGATAACACACATACAATGAACTCAAAAGCCACCAGACCGCTGCGGAGTCCAGGAAAAACAGATTCTGGATTCTTTCCGCAGACCTGCGCCTCATCCGGACCCGCACTCGCACTCAGCCGAGGTCAGTGTGGCAGGGCGCATTGATTTTAATGACTTTCTAAGGCCTGCGGGACCAGTGCGTGTCCCGAACTGCACCGCACATGCAGCCAGTGTATATCCCACGTAAGATTAATGACCTGATTTACATGGGATTCCTGGGTACATTGGGGGTCATCCAGTGTATGTTTTTAGGAGAAATTAATGAAGACACAGGAAGAACATGTGACCTACTCATTAAAAGTCCTTATGCCTATAAATCAAACCTTGTACCTTCTAGTAGCCTCAATTTTAAATAAATAGGGTTGAGGATTTCAGATTAAACATTTGAATATGAAGTGAATCTAATTATGTGCCAATAATATGCAACAATACTTTTACTTCAAGAACAATAAAGGGGTCTGTAGCTAATAGTGTATGTTAGTTGAACTGACTTGCACTCATAGGTGTTGGGGTAGAAAGGGTGCTCATGGGGATACTGGGCGTCCCATCTCTGGCAGGCGATACCGGAGGTGGTCTCGTTCACTTTGCCGCGGTAGTCCTCACCTCGACCACGGAAACAGTTTGTAGTGAAGCTTGAACGCTGACGTTTCTCCACTCGCACCTCAGCTAAGGACAAATATAAAGTCTCGTTTAAACAGTGGTCATATTAGAATCATTTGTTACTTACTTTACAAAATAATTTAATATATTTCATGAATTTATCTGGTTTGATAAGATGAGCAAAATTATTTACCCAGATCACCTATGTTTACTACATTTTATATACACACACAGATATGAATTCCTATAACAAACCACTAGAGGGCGCTCTGTAATCACACGTTGCCTATCCTGGTGGAAAGCCCAGTGTTTCCACAATTTTTGGCACCAAATGAAAATGTTGAAATCTTGGAAATCTGTCGGTTAAAGTTTGTTTTGGGCACTAATGTTGTAAGATCTCAACAAACTGTGCTTCAAAATAACTTTGAAAAAGAATCACCAAACAAGAAGAGAAAAACTGCCACCAAATGAATGTGTAAACAAGAGTTAAATGTAGAACTGTGCATGGCCTATCAGACACAGTTAGTTGGATGAGGGCAAAGTGTCTTTCATTTGGGAAGCAATTTGCCTAAACTACTAAAGGTGATCTTTCTAAATGCAATTACACTTCAGATAATGAGGCTCCCACAGTTAAACAGTGTCTTACAACTCCACAGGATCCTGCCCAATTTAGGCCCTGTCTCATTTGTTTAAGCAGACTACACCAGTGATGAGAAGAGCTTTTCAGGCCAGAGAAATACTTGTATTAGATTATGCATGTGTTTTGAGGCTAATGATGCAATTAAAAACAGCACAGAGAAAGTTGAGAGACATATTTGAGTTTTTAAATGCACCATAACTTAATAGCAGCGTTCACTCACATTGTTTATAATGGTTAATGGATAATTTATATTTATTAATAAATCTAAATATAAGTCACTGATAACCCATCATTGTAAAGGTCTGTAGAGAAGGGGGCAGGCAAAATACCTATTGTTATAATGTAGATTTATTCATTTTACCGGTTTACAGATGCATTGTTTCAAGGCTTTTAGCGAGTTCAACGGCCTAGTCAAATTCATTTTTTTAGGGTTCAATGTTTGTGGATTTTCCTTTTTCCTATTTCATATACATTCACGTAATCTCTATAACTGATACAAGATGCTGGTCCCTGCCTCCATCTGTGAGAGTGACATCATCATCCTAAAATCTGAAAACATCCAAATCGTGGGTTTTAGAACAATGAGTAATTAGGACCGTTGCTATAGCGATGGACAATTTAAAACAAAATCTGATATCTTTTGAATGGGATTAAGTCCTCAAAATGTTGCACAGAACAGAAAGCTGAAAGCCATGAAAAGTGGGGGTGGATACTCACTGCATTTCCTGATCTCACAGTTCTCCCTCTCCACCTCCGGGTCTGTGGTGTAGCACCAGGGCACAGGCGACGCGTCCGGGTTACGGCAGTAGTTATCATCCAGGCTTTTATCTGGATACCTGACAAACAGACAAATAGACGTCTCCTTATTTTAGACACACGGGTTTACTTATTACACTATTTTCTGATCTATGTTATAATGTTGTTTCCTCCTCAAACAGACCTGGAGTTGTGTTTTGTTTCATTCACACATGTTTAACTACACTCTGCATATTTAGGCTTAGGAGTTCTTCTTTCAAACAGAAAACACTCTGTTCCACCTTGTGATGTCATATGGTAATACAGGAAGTGCTCCACTGTGTTTTTAAACCTTATACACCTTCACTAGAATCATTTGAATAATCTCAGCCCTGGAATTGCCAATCTCTATTAAACAAAAAGTAGACAGACTAATAAACATGTGTGAATGAAACAAAACACAACTCCAGGTCTGTTTTTGCAGGTAACAACATTCTAACATGGCTAAAAGCTCACAAGAGTCAATTTTGCGTAATAAAGGACCTTTAAAACTATCAATACCAGCTAATGATTGATAATTCAGTTAACTGATAATCATGATTACTCCTAAAATAATCGGAAAGTCGCAAATCGCAAAGTCGGAACCATAAAAGCAAAAATAAGTGATCTTAATTCTATCTATTATTATTAATTTATCTGGCTGTTTATGTCACATTCACTTATCTTCATCATTCACAAAGTTTGGTTTCATAAAGCTAGAGCAGTGGGATTTGAAGATTTCACTTTGGTTTGGTTGCAAATAATTGTGAAATTGTGATGTTTCACAGTTTTACATTAAAGTCATGTTAGTGGTTAATACTAGTGGGGACAGTACTTTTCAGGTTGGTAGATGTGCTGATGTGGATACTGCTGGTCCCATCTCTGACACTCTCTGCCGCTCACAGTGTGGTCCACCTGTCCTCTGTAGTCCTCCCCATTACAGGTGATGCACACCTCTGAAAAACAGCAATTATAACCATTGTCATTCAGTATTTTAACAGGTCTTATATTAGGTGAGACAGGCCTCTGCTCTGATAATGTTTAAATCCAGACTCAAAACGTTCTGTTTAGCTGAGCATTTTTATTCTGCACTCTTCTCTTTTAATGTTAATTTTATGATGGTTATTTATGTTTTGATTTGTTTGTATTGTGATTTTAATGTCTTTCTTATTCTGTAAATCACTTTGAATTACTTTCTGTATGAATTGTGCTTAACAAATAAACTTTCCTTGCCTTGTCTTGAGCAGTATTCATTGATTTTTAATGTCGTAGAACATAAACCGTGTAGTTATATGACGTCACTTTTCTGCTTGTCTGCATGTAGATGTTATGGCTTTGCTTGGAATGTTCCACAGTAAGGCATTAAACATATTGTAATGATGTGATAGTGTGTGTTTAGTTCGTGGTTGACACCTTTTGTTGTTCTTGTAACGGTTTACGTGTTGTTGATGTGACTGTTTTTGCATGTGACACTTGGTTGCTATGCCGACGAGTTGATGTGAAGGTGCTATTCTTCAGTTACTGGTCTGTTTTGGAGATTGGCTCTAGTGAGTTGAATCTACTGTTGTTTTGCTCTTGTTTTGCTGTCGGTTACGCCCTACAGTAGCCCTTTTGTTCAGAAAATAAACAAGCAGAAGAAATTCGGCATGTTTCCTTTCACCAGATGCTACAATATCTATCTCCATGAACACGCGCAGGCAACGCCATAAACCAAAGAGAACGCTATTTTGAGGAAAATGTTTTGTCAAACAACATTAAAAAATGGTAAAAAGTCAAAGAATTGTTAATTTTGCAGAATAACATAGAATAATAAGTCAAACATCGCATTTGCTTTTGGGGATATTTACTGAACAATAACATATAATGTTTGTCCTCTATGCTTGGATTTACCTTTGTAGTAAAGCTGTGCTAGACTTTAGTCACTGTAAAATACAAAAAAATACTCAATAAACAAATGTGCATATAAAGCCCAAGTCATTTATTTCCCCCTTTTTACTTAAAGTCCCTGGGGCATTGCTTTGGTAATGGAGCAGAAAATAAGCTTTTGGGCAGCAGCATATTACATTCAACATCCTCTGACTCTGAAAAAAGTAAAACAAAAACACACAGGGAAATGTAGAATAATAAAAGAACAGAAGATGCATAAGAACCTCAAAATATGGTGTTAGACTGTATCTAAATGCACACATGGTCTTAAACTTTAATCTTGTAAATGTGAATCTTAGTGGTGTACCAGAGGGGGTATGAGAGCTAAGAGCAAATGTCAAACTTACAAACAAATAACTACTTCCCACAACAGATAACCAATGTCGTGCACCTTTAATATCTGTAATTAGTGGGTCTATTCATTTTTTGTTTTTTGTTTCCAGTTTCCAAAAGTAATACCAATATTCAACACCAAAGACATGATGGCTGTCAGTTGAAGTCACTATTAAAATAATGTGGTCAGGTTTATAGAGTCTGTAAAAATATAATGATATGGTTCAGCATTTAACTTTGGATATTTCTTCTAAAAACAGTAAATATTCTAAGGATTTATACAGACTCAAGACATTTTAAAATGTGAACACAACCTATTACTGACACATTAGATTCAGAGTATGACAAAAATGAAACCAGCTAACAGTGTAGTGTTCTGTCTTTACTCTGGATGCACAGACTGTACAAAGAAGTGGACTAAGTGAGTGTGACATCACCCATATCATTCAGCTCCAGTCAAATAAAGCTCATCGAGGCTAGAGCAGTGATAGGGGCAAATTTGGAGCAGAGTTCCGACCGCGAGTATCATAGCAACCAAAGAGCCAATCGGGAGCCAACCTGTTGACGGTAATGCAACTTCAGGGAAAGAAGGCACCTGATTTGTCTGTTATTAATAATATCTTGATTTAAGGACAAAATAGCGAAATAAAAACACCAGGATCATGCAGATTGTAGGTTAATGCGAACATTTTTAGGCCAAAATGACAAGGCTCAGTGCAGCAATTATGGAGAGACAGATGGTAGTTTTTCAATGTAAAGTGAATTGGAGTCAAAGTCGATGGAGCTCACCCATGCTCACTTCCTATTTGGAATATGACGGCTAGCAGGTTAGCTATGTATTTACTTTACACTGTACCGTCTTTGCACTGTGGGATGTTGCAGCTCTCGTAGCGTCGCTCTGGGTCTGTGGTGTAGCACCAGGGCCCGATGCGGTCCCCGTCTGGGTTCCTGCAGTAGTTCAGCTCCAAACCATTAGTGGGAGACGGGGTCCACCTGAGACAGATAATCTTATATTATAACATTTGGCTCAACTTCTCTTAAAGCACTGACTGAATGTTTGATGACTAAAATATATTGAAATTATATTCAGCTATGATTTAGCACCATCTAGTGTTGAAATTATATAATATACATTAATGAAGGCAGCTATAATATATACAAAATGTATCCCCTGCCAAAAACATACATTTTTAAATAAAATAAAAAGGTACCATGTAAAAATGCTAACTACCAGCTGAAAAATTTATCTTTCAATCGTACAAATCTGTGTCATCTAAAAATGGCTGATTAACGAATTGATTAATAGATGATATATAAATATAATATGGTAAGTTACAGAACTTAAAAGTTGAACTGTCTAACCTGTGATCATGAGGGAACTTGGACCACCACTGTTGGCAGGTCAGACCGCTCTTTGTGGTGAAGACCTTCCCTCGGTAGTCCTCTCCTTGACCCACGATGCACTTCCGCACATAAACTAAGCAGAGGAACAAAATTATTATCATTTGATTAGTAGAATATAAAAACTCAGTTGAACATCAAAGTGGAAAAGGAAGTACCTTTCTTCTCGTAGAGGTCACAATTCACATTCCTCTTGACCTCCGCATTGCTTCCATCTCCGACCCACGGCAGGTGTTTGCAGCTCACTGTCGGACGGGTCTCATAGTTAAAAGCCCTGAGGTGCAACAATAAGATTTTAGCAAGCAAATACCATTTTAATTGTATTTCACCCTTTTATTAAGGATTGACATGGCAGTAGAAACTATCTTATGTTATACCTGAAATTTCACAAAGTCAGAAACAATAAAAACACAAAAATTCAAACATAGAAACACCTATTAAACAACATATAAAATAGTTCACGTTTATTCTCAAGCAATTAAACAATGTTATGTTTTCACCATTTATGAAAGTAACTTAATTAAAGATGCACTGTGTAACTTGATGGGGGGTTTGTTAACAGCTTGTGTCCATGGTGATACAAATGTTAGCTCAAAAATATTCCAAAGTATGGCAAATAACATATCTGACTTGCATTAATTTGTACTAAAGGTGTTTTATTGCTAAGAAACAACATACAGTGAAAAACATGCATTCTTACTATGAGCACTGTTGTCTCCATAGAGATATACAAGTTTAATGCCATACTGTGAAAAAGTCTCAGCAAAGCAAGCACATCTTCATGAAGTCAAGTAGGTGGCACAACCTCCACCAGAAAAGTTACAGATTGATTGATTGATTGATTTCTTTAAAACTGAGTGAGAAAGTGAGAGAACTTTTGATCGCCTTCTTTCATAGTAGCGTCTCTTTATTGGTTGAGCTGCTGCTGTTACCTGCAGTCCAGGGACAGAGAGCAGCGGGAGGCACAGTCCTCTAAATTCACCCCTCTGTAGGTGATCACCCGAGCAGAGTTCCAGGCTGTGGGCACCAGCTCCCTGCCCTCGGAGCGCTGGAAGTCATTCAGAGGGCTACGATAAGCTAAAAAAAATAAAAAAATAAAATACACTCAGATAATATAAACTAAGGTGGGATGTCACAATTTCACATCATGACCAAACAACAGTGAAACTCCTGATTAAATTTCATTCACACTGTCAAATTAATCACCATTCCTCTATTATGTGATTAATTTTGAATGATAATGCACACTTAATGTAACAAAAAAGCCAGATAAAAGCACTTTAGTTTAGTTTACTTTTTTAGAGAATAGTTTAAATTGATATACAGTTCTTCCTTTTGCCTCTTAACTCCTGACTACTTAATATATTTAGCTCTCACACATATTCATGGGTTTCAGCTTGTGGTTATATAGACAACATCCTGAGGACTTCTTATTGTAATCGCTATGGCAACGGCCCTAATTTTTCATTATTCTGAAATCCATGGATATTTTGGTGTGATGAATCAAATTACTGATTAACCAAATAATCTTGACATCGCCAAAATACAGTAAAAAAAACTAAACAAAAAACAGAGTCTAGACTAGTGCCAATGTCTGATTTGGGCACAGGCTTTGACACATATAACCTTTGGACCAAGACTCAAATTTACCACAGCTAAAGCCAAGAACATCAGCAAAACATGTGCTTCTGTCACCCCAAATGAAATTATAACAGAACACCAACAGTTTGATCTCTTTGTTAGTTCTCCCTCATGTCTTAATTAAACTGCAAATAATATTTTTAACTTAAAGGACACATTATAGTTTGTTTTGACTGTCAAGTAGTCTCTATCAATCTGTTTTTAAAAATATATTTAGGGATAATTCAGCAATACATTAAAACACAACAGTAACAGGCAACCAACAGAAGTAAGTACAGATAAAAAAAAAAAGCATTTCAAATATTTCTTAGCGAATATCTAGAATTTGTACAGAAGACAGTTACTTTTACTTAAGAAAATGTGCGCCAAATAAGAGCAGAAAGTTTTCATGAAGTACTTACCTGAGCTTAATTCCAAGACTAGCAAGAGACAGGCTAAAATCAACTCCATATTTTATGTAAAACGTGAAGTTTACCTCCGCCAAACTGAGCTTTGGATCAAAAACCGCCCGTCTAGTTCAGCTTTTCTAAACTGACGCAGCAGGACATACCGCTCAAGTAATTTGACCGCTCAGGCCAACGCGGAGACCTTAGTCAAACAAACCAGAAATAATCAATATTCACATTAATCATTACTCACCAGACAGTCAGTTCCTGTGAGTGGGCTGCTATCACTCATCCCACTCCTTTCAAAAGGCAAATTTCAGCGCAGATGTTAATTGAATTGTTGTGCGTAAAATGGGCACGAGAGGGAGCTGCGGTCTTTACGCACGGGCTTTGGGGCGGTTATCCAGGAAATCAGCAGACAGCGGTGTTCCGTCTGAACTCTGCGGACTGACAAGGAGAGATCACCGGGGTATTTTAGTGCAGTCTGCTCACAGGTGCTCTCAGGTAAGTATCTTTATCATTACGCGTCAGACGGTTAACTACATCTTTTTAAAATCAAACTCTGTGACTGTGGATTTTGGTCACGCTGTTTTTTGGAAAATCTTCAGGTAGTCGACTAGAGAAGAGTGCACGAAGTTTTAACATGAAGTTTTAACATGAAGTCGGACGAGGCTTTTTCTTAGAACTAACTCATTAAAGGTGCACTGTGTAACTTTGGGGTGGAGGTCCGTTATGTGCTTTGCTTGGAATGTTCCACAATCTTATCCGTTTTGCATTTTTGTTACTCAAAAGTTACATAGTGTACATTTAGTAAGAAAGTAAAAAAACAAAAACAAACAAAAAACGCTTATAAGCCTGAATGTTAATGTAATTATATATTAACTAATTATATATTAACTAGTGTATGAAGTTGTCCAAAGGGGCGTGTCCCACAGCTCTGCAGCCAAACATGAGCATTGGCCCATAAGATGCAATCTGCAACACGTGCTTAGTTTTGGGCAAAGGAAAAGTTAATTTATAATTCTTGTTTAACCCTGGACACACATTTATAAGAAACGTTACTATTCTATTCCTGGTCACAGAGTTTATATCAGTGAAAAGTTTTGTTTAGTGTAACTGATAGATCTAAAAATAATTACTTTTTTTTATAACTACTTTATACATGGTTTAGTCTCATTTTGGATTTGGTTTAGCTCTAATCCAGGCTTGATAAAGTCTGGATTTAGATCTGGTGATATTCAGAAAGGCGGCGGGAAAAGTGTTGGCTAAAAATTAACAAATGTTTTATGAAATATTATAAATGGTAGAATCTCACAACATAGTCAAAGATATTTTCAGACTCCATAAACATATTATTAATGCTCATTACATTCACGTTACTTAAATGTTAATTCATATTAGACGAGGTGTGTGTTTCTGCATGCCCTTAGAGCCACCTCTGCACACTGTGACACCTGGTATTCTTAGAGGTCTCCCATCCCAGGACTAACCAGGTCTAACCCCGCTTAGTTTATGAGATCAGACGAGATTGGGCATTGTGGAGTTTGTACTGCTGCTCACGTAATATTGATTGTTTTGTGCAGGATGTCAGAGGTGAGAATCATCGAGGGGTCAGTGCAGGTGGAGGGCTGCAATGGGCCTCTGTTTTTCAGACAAAGTGAACCTGTCACCGCGGCGACCAGACTGTCTGTGCTGCTTCTCCACGGCATTCGCTTCTCCTCCAAAAACTGGCTTGAGATCGGCACTCTGGAGGCTCTGGCTAAAGCAGGCTGTCACTGTGTAGCTGTGGACCTGCCAGGTGAGTCTCCACAGGTAATATCCATAATCTCATTGGTGATCTACAACTGCGATGCTCAAAGTCTTCACACAAACAAAGCACACATCTAGAAATGGGCTGATAATGAGTAAATGAGTGACCAAATTTGTTCAAAACTTAAATCAAACCGCTACAAAACAAGAATGAACCATAATCTTAAACCATAAATATATAAGGAATAACAGATTTTTGTAGCTTGAAGGAAACTTAAATATGTAGCAGGCAACAAAAAATGACATACCCAACTAACTATACGACTAAACCCTTAGAAACAATAGAGATGGGTGATGATAATATCACATTTTTCTGACCAGTAGTGAACAGGAAATGTGTCTCTTTTAGCATAGAGCCGTATTAAAAATGTAAGCACTGAAGTAACAATCTCACAAAAACACATTCTGAAACAGGAAACGGACTGCGATTAATTTTGTTTTGAAATTAATCACGCCTTCGCACTTGGTTTATTCCTGGTTATAGCCTAATTTAGTCCTTGTCTAGACTTTGCTTGTTTCAGTTCAAGCCCTGGTTTAGTTCTGGTTTGGGTCAGTCAGAGTATAGATTCATAAATGAAAATAATAAGTACAATTTCATCTCTTGCCTGTAAGTATACTAACAAAAAACAGTGACAGTATTGTGTAATTCTTTAATCATTTACCTGTTCCACCTGTGTTGTCTGTTCTCAGGACTTGGCCAGTCTAAAGCAGCACAGTCCCCTGCACCTTTCGGAGAGCTGGCCCCTGCACAGTTCCTCAAAGCCCTGTGTGAGAGTCTGGGTTTGGCTCCTGTCGTGATCATCAGCCCCTCGTTAAGTGGGATGTTCTCTCTGCCTTTCCTCATGGAGCATCCCTCTATGGTCCGAGCATACGTCCCCGTAGCCCCGATATGTACGGAGAAATTCACGGCAGAACAATACCAAAATGTCAAGGTACAGTTCTTCAGTTATATCATGGCTCCTTTGCTCATTTTATATGAATGAATTCCACGCCAAATAGTTCGATTAGTTCTTTAAGTAGTAATAATAATTTCATAAACTAAAGTTGGGTTGTACCATCACCTGATAAAATAATTAAATCAAAATAACTAAGCTAGGATTAAACCATCTAACTCTCTATTATTAACCAGGCATAAACTAGGTTCAAGCAAAGTCTTTTTCAAAACGAATTGAAAAATAAAGGAAAAAAGCAAGAATAATGCTATAATTCAAAAAGTATCTCAGTACAGTCAAAGTTGAGCTGTGTACTGTGCTACTGGTATCACAATGGAACCTTTGATCTACAAGGTGCACTGTGTAACTTTTCTATTATTTGCCTGGAGTGTTCCACATTGGTACCAGTATGGCATTAACTCTATCTCCAAGGAGACAAGCAGATCAGTTACGGGTCAAATCTGTGGAGAGGCGACATGGCCCACTCACAATACGAATGCATGTCATTTTGAGCCGTGAAAAAACTAGAATTAAATACATTTTTATCTAGATATTTTAAATGCCATACTGTGCAACATTCCAGGCAAAACAATAACATATCCATGGAGACAAGCAGATGGTGGACCATCTTCTAGAAAAGTTACATATTGCACCTTTAAATATTTATGTTGTTTTCTCACTCTCTTGTTATATAAAATAAGATTATGCTTCAGTACCTGATTCCCATTTCATTTACATATTAGACTTAGTAAAATCCAGCCTCTATTCTACTTCCAACCTCAAACTTGGGGTGAGTTGGAGGACATGTTTGAAATCCCTTTAGTGATGCTTTTCTCTTCTGCTCTTCATGTTTTTCTCTCAGGTTCCAGCTCTGATCGTCTATGGAGACGAGGACTCTCAGCTTGGACAAGTGTCACTAAACAACCTGAAGAATCTGGCCAATCACAAAGTAGTCGTGATGAAAGGGGCGGGGCATCCTTGTTACCTGGACGACCCGGACACATGGCACAAAGCACTCATAGACTTTATATCTACACTATGAAACATTCTGCATTGTTCATTTATGAGCAGTTGAGTCTCAGCTTTGAAAAAAATCCCAGTAATCAAAAGGTATTGAAGCCGTAGTTGACGATCATTACTCTTGTGATTATTTATGTTTTGATTTGTGTGATTTTAATGTCTTTCTTATTCTGTAAAGCACTTTGAATTACCTTGTGTACGAATTGTGCTATACAAATAAACTTGCCTTGCCTTACTCAACTATTTTAAATGCACACTACTAATATTTTTTTCTGAAATTAAAAAAACTGACTGACTACTATGAATGCTAGAAGAGAAGTGATTTAGCATCTGTGACAAAGGATATTTATGTAGCCTTTAGAAGTTCAAATATTATATGATTTTGAAATTGAAGTAACTCATCAACACAATCAGGAATGAGGCCAATAAAGTGAGAAGATAAAGAGCCTGTAAATTACTTCAATTTATTCTAGCGAAGATAAATGCTTTACATCCTGCAATAGTAAAACAGCTACATAAAAAATGCATTGAGAATGTAATATACAGTATATTCTTGGCCAGAGTGTATTGTCAAGAGTGATAAAAATGCTTAAAGTAGAACAGAGATGGGAGAACTATATGCAAATAATCACGAGACTATTCACCTGATTCTGGAAGTTGCTGTGGGCGCCGCCATTGTCATTGGGGTTGTATTATTTTGCATGAGGCTGTCGCTCTTGACAGCAAATAAGTTCTATAGGGACTACAAAGGCGTTTTAAAGCCTCCCAGAGAATTGGTGCATTGTTGACTTGTTGATGCACATGGACATTTTACACAAATCAACCTACTTTATATCAAAATTTATCAGCAAAACGTTTCCCAAGTTCTCCATTGAAATGAATAAATGGAAAAATTAACCAGAAGTGCAACCGCAAAGAAAGCAGTGTAGTGGCATTTACAGCAAAAGTGCGCAGGGCGGAATAAGGTCAATCCTAGACTTGTTGTTTCTGTGCCATGGTGCAACTTCTGAATGACAGAAAGGACTAAGTGGAAGGGGCTAATGGGTCAAACTAAAACATCCTAAAAAATCCTAACTAATGGTTTAAATCAGATACAGGCCCTTTAATGTTATTACTATTATTATTATTAATGCATTCTATTTTGTATAACATTTTGTGGATAGTCAAATTCACTTTAGAGGTCACACGTATCTGAAGCAATTTTGAGTGCAAATGCAAGGCACAACCTTTTCTGCAGTAATAGTACCCACTCTGCCATCATGTATCCCATTATGATACACTATATTCAATTTGTGGTAAACGACTGGTAGATGTTTGTTTAAAAATAGTTTTTTAAGCACCAGGGTTAGTGTAAATATGGAAAGTCATTCAGTAGCTGGATAATTGTTCGTAGAGGTTCTCAGACAGTATCCATTTTCTAATTTAACAGTGCATTAATCTCCTGCTGGGTCTGAAAAAACACACCACGTGATCAAGTGAAGTGAAAAATATGAACATTATTTAATAACTGATTCTCTGTAATAAACAATTTGAAAATATTTTACAAGGAGTCACAGACACAATATTTTACAAACTTTGCCCGCTTCTTTTTTTTAGCTTCATCTGTACAAAAGAATGACATGGACTTAGTGCCCAGAAAGAAGGAGCTAACCCACGCACTCACAAACACACCGCACTCATTCAAGACCCCATTCAGAAATCAAACAAATTCAACATTTCAGATCTCAAACTTATCAACAGTGCTGTAATTCCTATACTTATATTTTTTTTTAAACTTCACTTAAATTTTGACGTCTTTTTTTCTTACTAAATGTTATTTTTTCACACACTTTGTCGAACATGGTCACATAGCACCAGACTACAGACTACAGAATCACATACAAATCTTCTTTCCCACATAAGACGCACCGACACAGAAGCAACCAGGGCTGACGGGACCGAGGGGCGGCCGAAGACGAGCCCCGCCACTGGTCCCCGCCTGGCTGGTCCATTTTTCTATTTTAGTCATTTTATCTTTTGGCAAAAGTAAATCCACATAACTAAGTGTGTTCCTTTAGTGGTGTGTGTTTTTAAACGCTTTGGTATGAGGCGTGTCTGTGAGCTATTGATTATTAAAATGATTGATTACGCATCTATAAGCCAGGTTAGTAGTTACAGTACATTAACCTTTTATATTCATGAGTTTCAGTTTACTGTTAGTAGGCGCCATTTTGAGGACTTTTCCCCCCCAACTGTTTTCAATTACATATTTTGCCGTCCGAATGCAAAAAAGTTATTAAAGGTGCAATGTGTTACTTTTGTGGTTGAGGGTCTGTCATGTGCTTGTCTCCATGGACGTGCTACTTCTTTATCTACAATGTTCCACAGTATAGCATTAAACTTGTATATTATCCATGGAGACAAGCAAGTGCTGCCACCAAGCCACGTGATTGGTCAGATATGCGGAGAGGCGATCCAATCACAGTTACAATGCGTGTTTAAATAAATGCCCGTACTGTGGAACATTCTGGGCGAAGCGTAACATCACCGTGGAGACCAGTAGTCGATGTACGCTCCTCCAGAAAAGTTACATAGTGCAACTTTAACTTTGAATGTTGAAATATGTTCTAATAAATACAGTAAAAAGCTTATAGATGTATAATGAGCCATGTGCGATAAAATGGAAACAGCTCACAGACAAACACCATTCAGAAGCATTTGGGGGAATGGGGGATGCGCACACTCGTAACTGTTGTACCTCTCTCTGACTTGGCCTCGGACGTCCCACTCGCTCATACATTAAAATAATTATAAAAAAAAAAACTGCATCCCAAAATGACATCCTTAGCTAACCTCTGCCTAGAAGTGCTTGACATGTCCCAGCACAAACGCATGTCCGTAATATGACCTCTTGGTTAGCTTGTGTGTGTGTGTAAGCGTATGTGTTAGCGTGTGTGTGTGTTAGTGTGTGTGTGTAACGTTGTGCATAATGTCGCAGTGCAGGTGGTTTGGGAAAAAAAAAAGTTATTTGAGGGATTAAAGTTACACAGGCACGTCTTGTGTTCATCAACCAACAATGTAGGAGGAGAATAGAGCTAAATATTCACATTTTCACCATTCAAAAGACATGATGTTTTGTTTTAAATTGTTAATTGTACGGTTGTAATTTTTCATCATTCTGAAACCCATGGACGTGTGTGCTGTTCCGAATAGCACAGGGCAAACCAGTGGATGCCCAAACTGCAAGCAGCGTTAGACCCTTGTAACTAAATATTAAATAGTGTCTTATGGATATGTCTCTTAATAGTTGATTTTATTTTTATTTTATTTGTCAAATTTGCTGCAGTTTCTGTGCCAGACAATAAAATGATATGAGAACTAGCTATGGTGGCCGTAAAAGAACAAATCTGAAGAACTACAAAGCACAGCATCATTATACTGACAATATTAGTTCTTATTGCTGTGGATTTTAGGTGCATTTTTAGCTACTTTGAAGTGTGACTCAGTCTGGATAATGACCAATTAGAATATAGGATAAACATTTTGCTGTAACTTGCAATATATTGTAGCAATTTGACGTTCTGGACCACTCTGTGTAGGAGTTGCATATAATTTAACTATAATTAGGGTGACCAGACATTCATATTTATCCAGGACAGTCCCAGTTTTGAGCCCTGTGTCCCGTATCCCAGCAGATTTATCCAAACCATTGATTTGACCTAGTTTTACACAAGACCGGTCCCAGATGTCCCTGTTTTTGACCAATTTGATACCTGCGAACAGTAAAAAGGGACATATTGTCATTAGTTTAGCTAAAATCTAAAAAACTGCATTTGAAAATGACCATAAGGCAAAAACATGGACTCTGTTAGACTGACAGAAGTTAAGAATGAACAATGTTACGTGCTCTTTTCAGTTTTATTTAGCCTATACCAACCATCCCAACCAAGGTGTGTCGTAGTTTTGAATTTTGAAAATCTGGTCACCCAATATATAATAAATCTCTCCAAGCCACACACTTGACTTTTAAAATTTAATAACTACAACTGTTTTAAAACACTGGTAAAACAGCCTTTTCGAATGTTTAAATTACGAAATAAGAAATACATTTTTACTCCCTCTAAGAATAGTTTTTAAGATATATAGAGAGGGGTCAGAGAGCTGTGTATTGTGGAACACTAAGGCATTTAGAGAGGCATTAACACTTTGCATAAAAAATAAAAACTGATATAAACACTGATGATATACACATTCGTTTACCTCCCACTTTTTTACAAATTAACTCCCTTTTTCTGCAATTTTCCAATACTTTTTTTGTCTAGTTCAACACATAAGACACATAAAACAGCTATGTGCCTCCGTACATTCCCTTTGAGGGCATTGAACAGAAAAAATAGTCCTACATTCGCACACAGACGAACACGCATTCAGGCAGAACAACAGCAGTCAGTGGCCCCAAGTCGCTCGATATCATAGCATTATCATAGCTCTACACATGGCATCGTAAAGCAACCGTGCAGTGACCAAATATGGCAATCTCAGTGTCCAGGAGTGTAACGGATATACTTTTCTGTATTTTCAAATTTGCAAGTTAATATGCATTACTGTCATTAGCTGCACCGTACCTGACTGTCAAAATTGAGCTCTGTAAGTAGGCTCTTCATGCGTTTCAGCTTCTAGGCAACATTTTAAGGACTTTTGACTGTTCAAAAAAAGATAAAATGTTTAGTTCTGTATCGTTAATTGGTATGGTAACACTATGAATAGATACTGTATGTTAATTGATTTTTAAGTGAAACATACAGACTGAGCAGATATTTTGACTACATTAAATTTAATGTTTTTTAAATCATTGTAACAGTTGTATAATTTCACTTAATACCAAGGTTTAATAGCCATTTTTTACTATACATTTAGATTAATATGTATAGGACAATCCCCAGAAAATGTTTTTTTAAGCTGCTACTACGTAATACTTTATCGGTGGCAAAGGGTTTGTATATAATGTAAGGGGATAATTTGCAATCATCACCTAAATTCATGCAAAGTCTCATGTTTACCAACACTGAATTAGTCATATATCACCTAATTGGTCCAGGTCCCCATAATAACTGCCATAAAAAGTTACCACACAGTTGTTTTGCTCATACAAAGCCAAAAGAAAGTGCATCAAGGCACTATGAATCAGAGCGGTTAACTAAATGACTCTTCACACCATTTTATCACCAAAACTGTGACAACCACACGACTATGTGATCAGCAGTGGCCTCTTCTGCTCTTCAGATTAAGAATCATAATGAGAAGCCCCTAAACCCCAGCAGCGAATGGTTTGAAGATTAAACAGCTTTAGTCAAAAGGGAAAATACTCTCACGGCCACAATATTTGGTACATCTGTTTGAATGATTTTAAATGCAAATCTCACTAAACAAAAATATGGTACTAACTCAATGCATTTAGATATGAAGAAAAGATGAAAAATGATAAAGTTTAACAGTTTAACATAGGAGAGACAGAACAAGTTTGAATTTTATTGGAAATGCTAATGTGTTGATAATTGTCTTAAACATGATTTGCAACATTCAAATGAACTTTTTTCCTCTATATCCTTCCATCTGTTGATGCTTTGTATAAACTTCAGCTGGTTTATCTCTATAGCACTGATTTGATAATGTAGTTCTGTCTATTCCCATTCAAGTGATTACAACAGATGTACCCAATAAAGTGGCCAGTTAGTTGCAAGCCTAAAAAACAAAGGAGAAAACCCACACCAGGGTCCACTATGTGATGGTCGTGAGGCAGAGGCATGGTGCTAGTGTGAGGTGGGAGTGACTTAAATACAAAGTGACTAGGAATGAGGAGCTAGGAAACAGGAGATAGGAGGTCACTGAGGAAGCTTCAAAAGGATTGGCCGAGCTTCTGGGCTTAAAGGTTGGAATGATTATAAAAAACATTAATACATCAATAATAATGGTGTAAATAAAAAATAAAATATGCTAAAACAGTGATTCTCAAACTTGATGAAATAACCCCACCTTAAATATTTGGCATTTCAAGAAGTATGTAAAAATGCGCCTAAATCAAAGCTGTAAACGGACTAAACTAAACTAAACCCCGACTAACCCACGTCTAAATTATTAGCTTTAGATTAACTATGATAGAACTAAACCAGGACTGAACAAACTAGGGCCAGATGCAACGTCTTAACTCTAGAGCAAGATAAAAACTCAACTAAAATTCATATATCACTACAGGAAACAGTACCGCAGTTTGAGAACCACTGCTCTAGTCTCTAATCACTGATTCATGTTGACAGAAATAGCTTAAATAAAAGGATATTTTTAAACAAATGTAACAAAAAGCATGTAATTGCCGTAATCCCGAGTAGATGAAATGAATCAGCACTCGGTTATCTTAAATCTAAAATCAAAAGCCATTTTCCTCAGCACATTTTGGCTATATAAAAATAAGTACACATGAAAGTCTATCTCTGTTTGGCAAGTAGACATTGAAGTAGTGCATAAATGAAGTTAACATCTAACAGCTTCTTTTTTCCAAATAAAAACCTTAATAATCATAATATATGCTTTGAGTATCACTTCAGCACTGACATTTGCAATAGTTTTTTCAAGGTATTTTCTGTCATGGTGGCTAGAACTGGTTGAACTGTCCACACATCTTCTTAGAACAACAGCTGGACAATGCAAGAAGCAGGACATTTAGTTTGTTGACTTCCTGGTCCCATGTAACAGTCATGAATAATTACTTTCTTTTTATGGACGTGTCTTCTGATGCCACTCTGATATACTGAATGTCCAAAGATATCAATTGCCACAAATGACTGAAGCAAAGTGGGCAGCGTGGCACTATAAGGGGCTTCTGCCACTATAGAAGTCCCGTTACCGTTGACTATATTTTGGGGAACATAGGGGCACAGATGTGGACAGTGGTGTTGGGGCTACGGGATCGTAAATAAGGCTTGGGCGGGCTATACCAGGACAGCAGAGGTGAGTGGAGTTAATGTGTTAGAGACGGGGCGTAGGGGCTGAGGGCGGGGTAAAGCAGGAGCAGCTGAATGAGCAGCAGTGAATAAAGCGATGGGCGGAAAGAGTAGCCCCGCCCACAGTCTGACGTGTTCTCCTGTAACACACAAAACACAGGATTTAAATGTACAGTTTTTTAGGTTTTACTGGTTTAAAAACAGTACTACAATCACAAATGAACCTCGTTTGTCAGTGCCTTAGTGAACACCTATACACATATTGTTTCTCATTCTTAGTATATATTTATAGACAGGCCGTGCCTCAGGTGAAAGCTCAGAACCTCCAGAATTCACTCAGCGAGCTGCAAAAGCTGTACTAGCACTGATTAATGATTGGCTGTGGGTGTTGGGGTTTAGGTTTTGATGGTTCAGATGAGGAGAGTCCTTGTATCTGGAAATAGTCACTGAATCTGGCAACCCACAAGAAAGACTCATGAAAATATATATTATAAATTTTATTCATGCTTCAACAATAAGACATTGTTATATAAGAGAGAAGGATAGTGTGGACTTAATACTGGACAATTTACTTTTATTATTATTATTATTATTACATTATATTGTATCTATATGTTTATTTTGTATTTATTTTGTTACCATTATTATTATTATTATTATTATTATTATTATTATTATTATTATTATTATTATTATTATTATTATTATTATTAATTTTATTGACTAATTTATCTTTTCTTTGTCTATATGCCCATGGGGGTGGGGGGTGGGAAAAAAAGGGGGGAAAAAGGATTGGATTATAACCTGTATATTTGCACCTGATCACAAAAAAAAAAAAAAAATTGATCACAAAAAAAATACTAGACAATTTTGTGGACTTTATGTGGCAATATTACGAATACTGACAATTTACTAATACGCAGTGTGTTTTGGCTGTATCTTCTCCTTCAGATTACTATTCAATTAAATTCATTATTTATTAAGGACACAGAGTCTCCAGACCTTGGACACAAAGTAACTGGAGTTTCTATTGCTTTTTTTTCAGTTTCAGTCAGAGAAAGACATGTCCAATAACAGTAGATATTTCCATATTAGGATTACTACACAAGATCAATATATTTGTAATTTTTCCATATAGTAATAAGTTCTTACAGAGTTGTTGTTGTCGAAACAGGTGGAGGGTCCTTTCCTGTAGCGCGCTGGAGCCATGACGTTACAGGGATTCTCTTCTTTGTCTGAAAATCACTGAATTAAGGAGTCTCATGTATTCTGTATTCATTTATTTCACTGTACTTTGGCCACACTCTTCTTTATCAGGCTGAGCTATTGGTTAGAGTATCTAGGCACGTTCTTAGAAGAATAAGAATAAGCTGAAATAATCTTTGAAAAGTTTATTTTTTTCTATCTAAAAACAAAATGTCACTTAGATTTTGAGTCACTTGTACAAAAGTATGATTTTCTCAAAATACTATGATGGCCCAATTTCAGTGTTAAGTGTTGAAGAATGTCATTTAGGTGAGCTCCTTTGCTTGTCTAAAATTGGGCTGCTTTTCTACTACTTTAAGTCCAAAATCCCTGTATTGGAATAGCTACAAGTCTAATTGTTGGGTTTTAGTACAGAACTTCTCAAAATCATTGTCAACAGCCTAACAACCCCATTCTATGTGTCGTTAACTCTGATAATTTAACCTAACATGGCCTGTAAAGTCTCTTGTACCAAACTGAATGCGTTGACAGTATTTTTTGAACAATGACAAAATACATACTTGTCCACCAGTGTCAGTTACATAAAAGTAAAAAGGATGCATTCTTCCTGTTCTTGTGAGAGCCTCTCAATCTCACAGGAGTTACAGAGCAACTTCTCAGCCACCACAAACAGCAGGTTGGTGTTATTTAACCTTTTAGCGTGGATCAACCTGTAGAAGACAATATTCTGTCACAAAACAACATTGGAATTTCTTGGGCTGTGTCCAATTTCTGTTCATTTGTTAACTTGATTCCTCACTTGGACACACTAAAGAGAGAGCCAGGATATGTCCAATTGGCTCCTTGGAAGGATTGTCTAAAGTATCAAAAATCAGATAATAGTCAATAATAAAACAAGTATTGGTAAAACAACATCACATTCACAGGACAGAAATGAACCAATCCTGAATATGTTTAGAATGATCTTGAGCTGTATCAGAACAAGTATAAGACACATAAACTAGTATAAACCCATGAACTATGGAACCTACCACAGCGACTAAGAGGTCACACATTACAACATGATAATAGTAAAGAATGTAATATGGTAAAAATCTCATTCTATTGCCTCTGTATTTGTTTAGTTATTGTTCTATCAGAATTGAGTCTGTTCCTTAGTATAGTGTTTTTTTTATCGTAACAACACTATTCCGTGGAGTCGAAAGGGGCAAGTGCACAAAAACTGGATGCAGCCTTCGCTATCCTAGCAAATGTGCGTCATTAGAAACAGAATCTATTGTCTGTTACCAGAATAAACAATAGCTTTGTTACTTAGCAAGGCATCCTAAGCACTAAAACCACAACTAAATGCCATGTTTGTTTTTCTCATAGTCATACTCAGTGAATGTGAAAGTGAATGTCCTCTCCATCACAAATCACAGCTCAGACTCACAAGAATTTAATGTTAGTAGCACGATTCAAACAGCAAATCTTCTGGTTAGGGGGCAAAGAAGTTTTAAAACTGGGCTATCTATTGCAAGAGGAAATTACATCCTACTCCCACACATTACATTCTCATTTGCAAGTACACTCACTAAGCCGATAAGAACACATTTTAAGGCTCATTTAACCAGTGATGTAACCCTTTCATTACACTTTAATCGTACACATTTATCAGATACAGTGGAGTCTTTTGTGTTTTACGTTACACAGTCGACTCAAAAATCACTATTTGAGTTGCTGCTATTTGAACGTCAAATCAAATCGCAAAGGCTGCAATTAATTAGAGAATAGGAAGTCCACCTAGTTGTTGTGAGTTGTGAGTGCGGTGTGAACGAGACCGACCTGCGCTGTCCATTGTGACAGTAAAAGTGGAACTGGAATTGGGCAAAAAATGTAGGAAAAATTGGACAAAAAAAAGTGCTCGGATCCTGTATATTTGTATGAAAGGACGCTGCAAGCAACAGTTTGACACGTTTGTCTGACGAATCAAATTGGATCAACTTAATATGAGCGACAGTCTCCTCCTGCCTGTCTGTGCGGGTGAGCATGGGTCTGTCTGTGTGTCGTTCAAAAAGCGTACTCTCCTCAGTCCTCATAGTGTACACGGTACCCGGTGCGCAGGTGAAAGAAAAGCCCACCGTGTACAGGGGAAGTGAGCACGTGTCTGTCTGCTGCAACATGTGTGAAAATGACCATAGACTTCTGCAAACTTGAAACGCCTACGTAAATCGCAACATTTGTAGGAAAAAAAATGCAATTTGAAAATGATGCAGCTTTACTTTGCGTCCTATATAATATCTTGGTGTGTTGAAAACCCTGGTCAGACCTGGAGCAGTTGCCACAGTCCTGCAGTATGTTGTAGGAGCTGGTCAGGTTGGTCAGATAATACTGCGTCTGCACCATCACACAGCTCCTTTCTTTAGAGTCCACACTGTCAGCTGCTTCCACATCTGTCATTACACAAAAGACACTGTATGAGAAATGTACAACTAATATGAAATTGAAAAAAATGAAAATCTGTTAAAGGGCTCATATTAGATTATGTTCTGATCTCATCAAAACATACCCGGGGTTGTGTTTTGTTTCATTCACACTCAAACATAAAACACACTGTTCCACCTTGTGATGTCATGTGATAATTTTAGCTCTGGGAATGTCAATCTTTACTGAAAAAAAGGTAAAACGTAGCTTGAAAACTGCCACTTCATGACATCACAAGGTGGAACACGGTATTTTGAGCTTTGGAGATGTAGACAGACTAATAAAAATAATTACTCAAACATGTGTGAATGAAACAAAACACAACTCAAGGTATGTTTTTGAGGCAGCGACATCATTCTAACATGGCGCAAAGCTCAAATAGTCAATTTTGTGTAATATAGGACCTTTAAATCAATGTTTAACTCTAATGTTTTATTTATTTATCTATTCATCTTCCTTCATCTTATATTCAACATTTTAAGGATTTTTCCCATTCAAAAGATATAGTATTTTGTTTAAATTGTTAATACAGTATGCAACCCCAATGGAAACTGCACTGCAATTAACAGTTCACTGAAAATTATATCTTTTGAATGGTTATATATTTGGTACTGAAAATGGCACCTACAGTATAAACAAGAAGTGGAAACCCATAAATATATCAACCATCAGTCACGACTTACCTCTGACGAACCAACTGTGATACGCAAGTCCATAAATAAACTGCTGAAATAAGGACCTGCAAATAAATAAAGCATCACATTTGAACCAATGTTGTGTAATATAGAGATTCAAACCCATGACCAGCTATTAAAGTACATTTATATTGTTAAAGAAAGTTGCTCTAAGATAAAATGTTTAGTTCAATTGCGTCCTGTATTCATCTACTGCTGTAAAAGAGTAAAAATCTTACCATGCAGCTGCAGATGTCCACCAGGCTATATTTACAAAATCTGCTATCGTAGGCTGCAAGAAAGAACAACAACAACAACAACATAAGCTATATTAAATCGATCCAACTATCTCAAAGTTACTGTAGACCTCTATCTCATCTGCTGTTCCTCACCACAAACACTGATCGTGGTCCTGCTCCTGCCTCACTGTTGGGGATGCGCTCACATACAGACTGATAATCGTACGACTCCTTTCGGTTGAAGAAAGAGTTGTTGTAGAGCGCGTACATGAGGTAAGGGTCCACTTCACTGAAAAACATGCCCACCTGCCACAAAGGAGGAGATAAAAGACCTCAAGAGGTAATCTAGTTTTTATTATCAATGTTGAGACTATTAGCTTTCATGGAGTAAATACTGGGATCTTTTAAGAGTATGCATTATATATACACACTTTGGGTTTCCACTTGCTTGTCTCCATGGAGAAGTTGTTCCTTTCTCTTTGGGATTACATGCATCTATCTGGATTTTGTGCAGTCTTTCTATGAGCATTCACCCTTCTCCACAGAGATGTAACCTGTAACTTGGCCTGGTAGCATACTTGTACCATGAAATAGATACATTTAATGCAATACTGTAGATCAGTAATAACTACTCCATGGAGACAACCAGGTGGCAGATCCACAATCAGAAAAATTATACATAGTGCAACTTTATCTCAATAAATGTTAATGCTTTTGGTCTTTGGTTATGCTAAAATAAAGCAGGATTTGGAAAATGTCAAACTGCTTTACCTTATTCCAGTCTTCTTTCTGATTTGACATGATCAAAAATCCACCATCGTCAACTAAATAGCACACAAGGTCCTGTACAAGAGCAAAATGGGTTAATATTCAGGAAAATGTCAAATGAAATACTAAAAAGACTAAAATATTAAACTGCTTACATCACTGTGGGCTTCACAATCCATTTCACATGGACGGTTTGGTCCACACTGCACCGCAAAAAAAACAACAAAAACGCAATTTTAACAACTTATAGTAGTAAAAGGCAACATAAAAGGCAAGTAACACTCACGGCAGTTAAAATAATTATTAGTACTGTAATTGTACTGCAGTATAAGTAGGAAATATTTAAATAATAAAAAAAAAAATCTCAATGAAATCTTAAATGTGATTAATTGAACGGCCCTGTTTGAAAGTAACTGTCCTATTTCTGAGAGTTCACCCACGCACTTTACATAGTAGCTTATACAATCCGCTTGTATATGTGACTTTTCTATAATAATGGCATTATACTGCACCTGATTGGTCCCTTGCCGATCAGTTTGGTTACTGGCGAGGATTTTGAATTTGTCGACCCAAGCTTCCAGGTCCAATTTAACTCCGACCACTGAAAAGAAAAGAGAAGTGCCCATCAAAAGAGATGCACAAAAGATGACAGCCAGATAACAGGACAATTAAAAGCTGTGAATCGTGCCCTGTGATTAAGCATATATAGAAGAGGCCTGGTTTAATGGGGGAGTGTGGGTGTTACCTGCAGGTTTGACAGTCTTCCCTCCCACTGTGATTTCCACGGCTGTGCTCACCAGGATGCCTATAGTGTCATTCTCTGGGTTTAGGAACTCATCTTGGGCTGGACAAGACAAACAAATGGGACAAAAAAAATAAAACATGAGGTGTAATAAGTCTCTATCAAAATAAATCTGAAAATCAAATGCTTCAGGTATCAAATAGAGCAGTTATATCTTTTGTCTCTGTACAGCACTGAAAACTTTTTATTTTTGTTTATAAAATACAATGTAAGGGTAAAGTGGATTTGGATCAACGCTGTTTTGGAAATTAGAAGATTAGAGTAGCCAAAAACTTTACTTAAGTGGAAATAAATAGTAGGCAGCCAAATACTACGTTGCAAAAAGTTTAACATGGCAGGACTGAAACCAAGCACTTATTTTCCTGTTTATCATCTCTTTTTTATATCTTAATATTTATTTCCATGCATTTAGTACTTACCAGTTCGGTAAGGCGCTCTGAAGATGTACCCCTTATTGTCCAAACTGCGACGGTAAAAACTGGCATTAAATGGTTCTGGATCCTCCTCCCAAGTTTCCGCAGCTCTGCAATTTATAAAAGAAAACACATTTTAAATCATAGTGAACTTGAAACGCAAAAATCACTTAACTAAACATATCCTAGTCATCTTGGCACACTTACTTGTTTGGAAATACTCTTGTTACACCTCCATCAGTGGCAGCAAACACAGCCAAGAAACCATACCTAAAATATTTAAAGACACATTATGAAATATACCATCACCACCTTAGTCCGTCAACAAAGTCCATGAAATTCCGATCTTCTTACGTGTTGAGGTCTTTGTTCTTCCAAACTTTTTCCACCAGCTGACGGATGATGCCCGTGTCCAGGATCAAATTATGGAGAAGCAGGTTATCGCCTAAATCAGATCAAATCATCAAACATACATTTGCATTTATATTATGATAGAATTATAACTATAATATTTATTTTGTGCAGAAGAAATAATGGTCCAACCGACAGCCGGCAATTTTAATCAGCACACAAATGTTTCTAGTGTTATTTTTATAATTCACAGACACTTCTACACCGATTAGGTAAAACATAAAGAATATCACCAACATTTCACTTTTTCTGTTTAACTGTGCTTGGAATACATTAGGCAAGGTAAGAAAAGTAAATATAAAGGTACGCTATGTGACTTTTGTGGTGATGTTGTGCACACTGCAGTCTCGATGTCTCCATGGAGATGCTATTTCCTTGGAATATTCAACAAAATGGCATTAAACTTATCTCCATGGAGACAAGCGAGGCTAAATTACAAGTCAGATTGGTGGAGAGACGAGCCCACTCAGAGTAAGAATGCATGCTTTTTTTGGGTTTATTTATTTGTTTTACTATAAAAACACCTGAAATTGAATAAATGCAAGATTAATGCCATACTGTAGAAGGCAAAAGAGTCTCCGTGGAGACATGGAGCTAGTGTAAATTCAGCCTGGAAGACCTAACTGCGCTCCTATCTGCCTCACTGCTTCTCCAGAGTTTACCTGCTCCTCAGCCTTCATCACCTCGTCCTATTACTCCTTCTCTCTGCTCGCCGTTCCTGCTTTTCCTCCAATCACTCTTCCCAATTTAAACCCCCATTGCAGATGCAGAGCCACTTCAGTTTGTGCCGCGCCACACCTCCTCCCCAGCGTTCCCTCGGCTTCTCACCATCTCATCGTCCCCTTCACTCGCCTCAGCCTCACCTCTACCACCCCCAGTGTCCAGGCTCTCGGGGGAACACATCTCCTAAACTTACATTGCTTTGAATCTGGCGTCACTTTCTCCATGAGTGCGATAAAGTTGAGTAAAAATTCCGTGTTGTTGTTGGACAGCTCCAGGTCATTGCAGTATTCCCTAAAACAAACACACATTTATCCAGATGAACAGTTTGGGATGTTCTTTGCTGCGGACACCCAACACTTAGATGCATGTACACGTGATGCTTGAAGCTCTCATGCGCAGGAAAGCTCTAACTCAACCAAAGCAGTCCTCACGTCAAACCAGATGAGAAATGAACACACAGCACTGTAGACGACAATGGAGATATTCAGTGTTTAGTGAGGATACTCATGCACAACGTGGTCCAACATTTTACGTAAAAATACAGTTATGGGAAGAAAAGACACTTCACTGTTCTTAAATCAGGCCAATGGATTTGTACAAGTCACTCAAACAACAACTACTACTACTACTATTACTACTAAAAAAAACATCTATGACATTTAGGATTGTGCATGAAATAAACAATGGTATAGAGTATAACTTTTGCATTGGACCAGTCCCTTCTGTGTAATTTATCTTAAAGGGCCCATATAAGCTCTTCTCTGATCTGTTATAATGTTGTTTCCTCATCACAAACAGACCTGGAGTTGTGTTTTATGTCATTCACACATGTTTAACACACAAATCCTGCATATTTAGGCTGAATTCTTTTCTCAAACAGAAAACACTCTGTTCCACCTTGTGATGTCATGTGGTAAAACAGGAAGTGCTCCACTGCAAACAAGTGTGAATGAAGCAAAACACAACTCCAGGTTTGTTTTTGGGGAGGTAACAGCATTATGACATGGCTAAAAGCTCAGTCCAAGAGTCCATTTTGCGTAATATAGGACTTAAATAAATTGAAATTGGAATTAGATTTGACATATTTATCAAATGGGAAAAGCTGCAATTATTGAGTTCAGGTATTGTCTGCAGTTATGCCGCCTTTTGATGGAATAAAAGTGGTTAAAGCTGTAGTTAGTAAGGCGCTACAAAGACGTTTTGAAATAGATATTACTCTTATAATAGATAAGCACTTCATATTTCAAGCTTCCTGGATGTTTTTCACATATGAGCTGTGAAATGAATCCTAATTTTAAAACATAAATTGCAAATCTGATCACAATTTTTCCCTGAAATTATGTCTCAAAGTCTATAACTGAATTTCAAACAATATGGAAATCTGGTGAAATATCTTTACCCTGTCAATAAACAAAGCACAATATTCCAAAAATGACCATATATCAGTGGTCTCTTTCTTCCCAGAGCGAGAGAATAACATGCACCAGAGCAGATGCATGCACACAATATACCACCATGAAGGAAAACAACCAAAAAGTACACTGTTCATAACAATGTGAACTTGGACTAACAGGTGACCGTTCACACAGAGCTACCTGGGAGCAATGAAAACATGTCCTTCTGATTCAAAACTGTTTGGCAGCAGTGATTCAAAATCTGCAACAGAAACGGGAAGATTATCGAGGGGGGGCAGAAGCGAGAGCGGCGCAGGTGAGGGCTCAGGCTAAAGGAGGAGCTGCATCTTCAGGTGCAGGGGGATAGCAACATTTAGGAACCATGGTAACATCAGTGTGGGCCAAAATGGTGCCTTTTGAATAAACCTGAGCTGTAGTAGTGGCTAAAGCACTCCGAAGCAGATTGAAAGGCAAAATACTAAAGGGAAAATATTTTAACATGTTTGTGCAATAAAGGTAGTGTGACAAGGCACGTTTTAAAGCAACAGATTTTAATAAAAGTTTGAAAACCCATTCAATTAGCACTTAGCACGTAAAAATATTTGTTGTTGTTCAATTTAATGTTTTAGTAGTATGTCTATTCAAATTATACAGTGGGCATGAAAAAAGTTTAATGGCGTTTCACATCATACTTTTTAGCTTCATCCAAACTAAAAAGCCTCAGTAATTCATAAAAATAAAAAAAAAATAGACAAATGGACAATTTTGTGACTAGCTTTCAGAAAGTTTTTGTTGTAGAATTTAATATTTCAGTGCATCTACACAAATAACACAATTCTGGACATAGAAAATAATAGTGTTGGCACAATAATGTTTAGTTTCAGTCAATAACAGAAAGGCCTTGTAATGTTTAAAAAATCTAATTCATAAGACTAGAAATTATGGGTGCTACAACTTGAGCTTGAGTGCAAGAAAGAATAACTTTAAAGAACATTTCCACCTGTAGCATCTCACCTTAAATGCATTTTTGGATGTCTGAGAACTGACTTGCGTATTGACATATGAAGTAAGTTCCCAGTACATGGAGTGCTCTAGTGTCAGGTTGGTACCAAAATGGCCGACAGTTGCAGGGGAGGAGGTGAGGTCCCCCTTCAGACTGACAGGGGTGAGGGCAGGACAGACTCAATCATAGGAAGCGCACTGCATTGTAGAGGGCATGTTTAGGGCAACATCACAGAGTAAAACATGAACCTTCAACCTTTCTCTGTTAGTGTCAGGACCTAACTGCGTTTCCATGAAAAGCTAAAATCATGTGCCCAGGTAGTTTTCCGCCCACAATGCCGTGCGCATCCGGTGTCAAAGGTCGGAGGAAGTGTGAGGCCGACCCCTGGAGGTCTGAGGGGGGAGTAGGGGGAGACAAGCTGATGGAGAGAGGACAGAGGGGCCTGAGAGGAAAGAAGACAGGCGGCAGTACACAGCCCTGAGGACAGCCTTCTGTGTCGGTTCAAATACTGATAATTGTACTATTTATAACCTACTGTTCAGTGCAAATGTACTACTGATGTTATAGTAAGTACGTGTAAATGATAAGAAGACAGGGGGCAGTACACAGCCTTGTGGAGTGCTTGTGACTGTTCAAATACAAGTACTCCTTATGATACAGTAAGTATAAGTGATAGAAACATGAAGGGACACTCGGCTGTATTCTGTTTTGTATTTGCCTACTACACATTGTTTTATACACCTTGCTACTTGGAAATCGTATATTAAGCTTTTCTGAACAATAAATGACAAAATTAAACTAATATCCATTAAACTGTTATATCCTGAATAACGACGGAAGGTGAAGGAGTGAAAGAAGGCAGACAAAACCCACACTGAGGGTTTCACGGGAGGAAACAATGAGCAGAGGAACAAAGGGTATCTGTCTTCTTTGGGATTTTTATTGGCATCTGGAGCAGAGGAGGAGGTTGAGGAGCCATTGTGAAAAATGTAGGATCTGAGCTGCAGCAAAAAAGGTTGAGGAAGAGAGAAATAAAAAAGGGTACCGAAGTCCAAGACAGGGCAGGGGTGTAGAGGCAAGCAGGATGGGGAGGGAGGGGAGGAGGAGGAAGGGAAAGAGGGGCAGGAGGGGGAAGACCACAGGGGTGAGAGGCAGCGGGGGGGTATCAAGGAGTAACAGGAGACGTGGACCAATATGGAGTATACTTGCCCTTGATGTATGAAACTGTGTGGATCCATCAGAGAAGGAGCAAGAGAAGAAACAGGGGAACCGAGGGAAGGAGGGATCACAGACAATATTTTATTCAATTCACTCTTTGAATAAAAATATTGTTTCTCTTGAAAGAAATAAGTAAGTCAGTCAAACAAGACAAATGAAAAACCGTTACAGAAACACAAAAGTATTATTAAAATAACAAATAATTATTGTGAGGAAATGACAAATAAACAAGGAAATTGGGAAAATTAGGAATGGAAATTATGAAAAAGACAACAAGAGTCCCCATTCGTAAAACCCAAACTAGCACATTGGTCAACCCCCGTGCGTGGGCAATGTGCCAGTTTACAATAGAATGATTCCAAAGCCACACAGTCCCTATAAAAATAACTAGACATAGACAGACATAATAATAATTCAACTGATATAAGAGTGAAAAGCATGCATTTTTCACATTTATTCAAGCATCAGATTTAACACACATTATGCTTCAGAATCATTGCTTGTTGTTTGTTGAGAAGAGGCGAGAGCATTTGGTAAACACAAAATAATAGTACAAAAAGTCACCATTATTTTCACCCGGGTTACAGTCCATAGCTTTCACCTTTCTGTAACTGTAGTGGGTTTTTGTCTTCAGCCAATGTGAAGAAAAAACATCACCTTTTTAACAGCACACTATGAAGACAGAGGGGTAACAGCAGGGGGCAGTAGAGGTGTTGGCCCGAACAGTTGTGGGGCAGTACTAGAAGGGCATTTTTTTTTGTTTTTTTGTTTGGAAAAGAGGGGCAGAGATGTCCGTTTGGAAAGGTCCAGGGATGGTGTTGACTTCATAGACTGGATACTGGGAGCTTGTATCGAGGAAGGAGAGAGGATTGGAAAGAGGAGAGAGGGAGAGAAAGACACAGAGAGCAGGGAGGAGAGGAGCACAGAGAGATAGAGATAGAGAGAGAGAGATAGAGATAGAGAGAGATAGAGATAGAGATAGAGATAGAGATAGAGATAGAGATAGAGAGAGAGAGAGAGAGAGAGAGAGAGAGAGAGAGAGAGAGAGAGAGAGAAAGGTAGAGAAAGAAGAGTGGGAGAACTAAGAGGATAGAAGAGAGAGCAGGAGTGTGGCAGCGTGTACTTACACTGCACCTGTAGAATCTGGTCACTCAGATTGGCCTTGATGTGGTTTTCGCTGTAAATGGGCAACACCAGCCCTAAACTGGAATCACAAACATGTAACAATTATTTCATGTTTCTATAGGTGTTAAGAAAGAAAAAATGCTATTAAAATGAAACATATTTACACATTTAGGAGAGCATAATTATATATATTCTTTTTTTTATGGAATTTAGCTATCTTGATATCTATTAATAATACAGATCCACCACTGAATATGGCTGCATGCAAAACACAGCAAGCACAAGTCACAGAAAGGAAACAACCACATAAGTATACATCTATGGCTATCACTTTTTAAACAAAACCAAACATTTTATTGAAGTTAAATGCAAGATGTTGTAAAAATGCCAGACATACATTTTCTCCACTTCCAAAGCAACTACTGTATTTTTGTAGCTATAAGTCGCGCTTTTTTTCTTACTTTGTCCGGGTGTGCAGTTGATACTCAGATATGACTTATATGTGAAATTATTAAAATATATAATTTCACATTTTCGTTATTGTCACGGTGACATCTGTGCGAGGGCACTGTAGGCTTGTACCAGTATCTACTCCTGTACCACTGAAATTACGGTAATTTAAAAGACATCTGAGAAAGACTGAGCATAAATGCCCCCTAAAAGAAAATCAGATTCTGCTGAGCCTGCTGAGCCACACAGAAGAGGAAGCGGCGCTTCATCTACCTCCGGAGCAGGTGGAGTTCAGAAGCAACACCGAGGATGAAGAATTCAATGGATTTAGTGATTTGGAGTGAGATCTAGAGTAAACTTGTTAGATTGATTTTTATGCTTTATTTATCTGATTAACTGTTAATATCTTACATTAACAAACCAGACACGTGTTCAGTTCTGTCTATGTTTATGTAGCTGAATAAATATAAATGTGTTACGTTAGCGTGCTGTACTGATATTCAGCCTGTTGTTCTCTATTTTATTGTTATTATTATAATTTGCCTTTAAAGATAAAATGTCTGTTCTTGGTCTTGGATTTTGTAAAATAAATTTCCCCAAAAATGCGACTTATAGTCCAGGGCGACTTTTATTATGCATTTTTAGCTTGTGCGGCTTATACTCCGGAGCGACGTCTGGAAAATACAGTAAATGAGATGTCGCCTATGTCAGATGATACATAGTAGAGCAGTTTATGTTTATAGAGAATACAAATTTCTCATTTTTATACCAAAAGCTAATCACTGTGTTAAAACAATATTTAGTGCGACACCGCTGGCATGATTCGAGTTCTATTATTCATGCATGTCATCAACAATATTTGTAGTTTCCAGTGGATTGAGAGGCTAACTACAGGCAGTTTAATTAGGCTCTGTAAAACAAAACACTGATCCTATCCCCAAAGCCCAAAAATAACTCACTAAGAGGATTAATGTGAACTGATTAAATGTGATGTTTAACACAGACTTACGCAGGTCACTTAATGATTATAAAGTAAATATACGTCAACAATATACAGAGCTAAGTGCAGAATGCAAATGAGAGTGGAGCCTTCGTTTAAACATGTATTTTAGATGTGAGTTTGCAGGCCACAAAACTAATACATTCCTGGAAGTTTGAATATTAATAGGAAGTGTAGAGACCGCCTCATAAACTGTAATTTGCAAAGTGCTGCCCAGAGGAAACATTCAAATGAAACCATAAATGTTCAACCAAGTTTGAGATGAATAAACTTAGCAATTAATTTGTGCTTGGAGTCTGGGTGGTGAGTGAGCACGGGGTAATGGGCTTCTCTAATTTAAGTATTTTAGATAAATTATTAAATGCTAATAAGATACAACTTGTCCTGTAATCATGCATTACAAATGACAGTGATAGCGGTAACTAAAGATCACAAGGATGCCATGTTTTGGTGTTATCAGTTTATGGGTTCTCATGTCTGTTAGAAACACAGCTCAAAAAGTAAAACCATGGAAATTAATTTTTCTAAGCTGTGATAATAAGTGATGTAACCCAAGCTAGTCATTCCAGTCACATAGTTATGGTACAAATAACTTGGACTGGATAAATATAGGTACACCACACCAACATTTTAACTCAACCAGAATTTGTAACTTTAAAAAGCAAATTTTCCACCTACTCGCCTTATCTTAACACCATAAAATAAAATATAAAACATAAAATAACTTCCTTCCCTCCAGGCCTAGCACTAAACGGACGAGAACAGGGCCAAACATAATGTAGATTAGTACTGAAATGGGTGGGTGTAACATATCCCAGCTACTTTATACTTGATTTTTACTTAGCATTTCATCAAAAAGTATGCACAAGTGTCTGGTTAAGGTTAAGATACATAAACCCGATATAAACCCATTCTGAGTGTATATAAATAGGCAAAACACAATACGTTTACCTGTAATCGGTGCCTTCTACTGGAGTCCAAGTGTACGTCCTCCAAGACTCATCGATGTATCTCTATAGAAACGACACATAAAATAAACTAGGGTTGATATTCTCTGACAAGCACATTTTGTTATTTTAGAGCCACACTGCTTCACATTGCGGAAGGTGCCACTCGGGCTCCTGATTGGGACTCATATATTGATGACTTGCCTCATCAACTGATTTAATGAGCGTCTTGATTTTCCTTTGCCCTGATCTTCCATCAATCATCTGTCGACGGATCTGGAAAAAAGTATAGAGAGTGAGGTTTAGCATGTGAGCGAGATTTAAGATTGAAATATGAACTGATAAAGTAATACAAGAATCTCGTGGATTTCAGAACATGTTTGTAGACGTCCAAACAGGCACAACATACAAAGATATTGTTCATTTTCCTGTCAAATTCTGAACGATCTCTCTGTATTTTTTAGACAGATTGATACGAGTCTGGTCCCCATGTCCTCTGTTGCATCTCAAGCTCGGTCAAACGTGATAGTACAGTCAGATTTGTTTTTTTCAGTGACACTTGTGAAATGGAGCTCGCTGGTCACCCATGATTTACAAATGAAATCAAATTAATCTCACCACAGATTAAGATAATTTAGTGCTTGGGTCATTGATTCTGCAGAAATCCATGATGTTTTTCAGCCCCAGTGATATTTTTTCCCCTGATTCACTAATCCACCTGTCAGTCGCGCCTATTTGAAAACGTGGAGATTCACCGGTGACCAGACTCACATCGTAAAGTATTGAAGAAGTGTGTGTTCTAGATCCCAGGCAAGAGGGACATTCTTTTATCAAAAAAATATATAAATAAAAGGATATATATATAAATACTAGAACTGAATCTGTATCTTTTGACATGCGCGGATATTGTTTTGCTCATATTTTATTGTTCTGTTGAAGATTTCTGCAGTAAAGAATAAAAAGTTTTGCTAAATTGCCTGTGTACCTCCTCCTTGTTGTTGTCTTCCATCTCCGCATCCAGAAAGTCCAGAGTGACCGGCTCCCTGAAGTTAATGATCTGGACAGAACAGACATAAACAAGACAGAAAATGAAGAAGATTCTAGCAACAAAATTCAAATCCTGCTTATTACAACGAATGCAGACAGACTTACCTTTGGCCGTAGGTTTGGATGAAGTAGTACATAACCATTTGGGTCGATTGCGAAGGTGTAACCATTAGCTCCAAGCTGTACATCACAATTACATTTAAACATCAGCAATACTTCAGTTATTTTTAAGTAGCTTATAGATATGGCACTTTACTTACTCTGTACGTTGGTGTCTTCTTCTTGATTTCATTAATTGCTATATCGACTCCCATTACGCCAAGAATGAGCTGGTTCTGGGTTTAAGGGGGAAAAAAATCAAATATATTACACAAATCTTTTAAATGCTACTTCATTCATCATATATATTTGTGGGATTTTACAGTTTTAAACATAAATATACTTTCAATCTAAGTTACGTCAGACTAAAGATGAGAAAATAGGTGATAATGGGACTGGCAAAACACACCTCTAAAATGGAAACAAATACGTTGTTATGGGGTGAACTGGGAATTCTGTTTGTGAAGTTTATATAATTCCCAGAAAATTAGAGATTATGCCAATGCGCTGTCGTTTTAGTGTCTAGTTATTGTAAACAGTGGCCACCGTTGCAGAATTTTAGGCTTATAGAATGGATTTACTAAGCTGCAGGCATAAAAATCTCAAATTTATTCAACAACAATAATAGTAATTTTAATAATTTACATTCCCCAACAATCTGAGTAGAAAAATTCACAAAGAAGTGTGCAGAGGAGCCAGGAAATACCTTCATGCATCTTTTCTTATCTTTACCATGTGTGCAATCTGATTACCCCATATTTTAGCGTCTATCTTTAGCCGAGACGGTTTGCAGAGACCATAAGTGCTTTTAAAACTCGTGATAAGAGAAAAGTAAACAGTTTGGTCATGGAGACGGAGGAATGCCTGGATGCATTGCTATGATAAACCCAGAGAAAATGATTTTGTCTGTAACCTCAAGGGGGCGGTGTTGCCTTAAAGAGTAGTGGTCATTTGGACACTATTACAAATGACATGAGGAATGGAAATGATTAGCAGGTTTTATCTCTACATTATAGAGCTATTAAATATCAAATAGGGGAGAAAATGGAAAAAAGATACATTAACGTTTTGCATATTAAGATTACCTGAGAACTGGCAGTATCAGCAGTCAGATTAAAGACAGGCATTGTCCCGGTGATGACGAGACCCAAACCCTAAAATGTATAGAATATGTATTACAAATGGGGAAAACAAACGTATAAACATTAAAACTTCAGGATTCACACATTTAAATAAAGAAATGAATATAAAATTGTGCCTCACCAGCGCGTCCTGATAGACATTAGTCCATTGGACCTGCTTGGCTTTGGGTCCAGCCAACACCATGGGCCGTCCCAGGACATCTAGATACTCCTACAACAGAAAACGCCATTCATATAATTACCAAAAAAACCCAAAACAATAATAATAATAAAACTGTATGGGACAATGCTAAAAGAAAATTTAAAAGCATTCACTGATTTAATATAAACAGTGTTAGGTTGCATATTCACCAGTACAGTATGTAAAAATGTATCTACTTTTTTGCCATTGTTAGACTAGATAAACCAGCTTTTCATGGTTATACAACATGACTGTCACTATTTCATATGATCCACTTGAAAAATAGATTCTTATTACAAATAGGTAGTATTCAAACTTAATTAAACCTCTCAAATGCAATGCTTTGAAATCCCACTATAGGGAAAACAAGCCTTGAAATTATGCCCATCAAACCGATTAATGATATCGAATGACTTCCTGTTATATACAAATGTACACAAAACAAGTTACAATGCATGCACCATATAATACAGAAATATAAAGACATGTAAAATTAGAATATTGAGGATTTTGTCTTTAAAAACTGTCAAAAATCAGTAAAATAAATGACATTTGCTGTGTAACCTTTCAAACAAGGTTATATTATGATATTTCTGCACCTTTATATAATATTTACACTGCTTATTTGAACCTCAATCAAGACATACTGTGTACCCAAGCATACTTTATATTCCTGAAGGATTGCAAAAACATTATCTCATTGTAATTCCATTTTAAATCCAACAAAATTCATTCTTATTTTTGTCAATATTTCCCTCCTCTACACATAACCAGTAAATGTTGCACCGACACGCACGCAGCATAAATACTACATAAAATATGCATCTCGCCGTGTTTTTGTGACTTGAATAAAACCATTCCTCTGTGAACATTGGTAATATATCATAAAACTACAAAGCCTGACCATCCTGTACATAAAGCAGCAGTTACACAGCCCTGGTCCCACTGAGCGCGAAAACCCCGCAGCCCTGATCCACTATGGGCTGTTTTTCATCATTACCAAGGAGCTATTAAAATCACATTAAGAGTGTCAATGCTACAATGTGCAAACAGGGCCCTCTCCCACGGGCCCAACTGTCAACACAGATTCTGAGCATGTCCCGCGGTGACTCTGGATGGGGGTGAGGGGTTAAGTCCACCGCTCATATATCACAGCAACCAAATCCCATTGTTATGCTAAAATGAAGGAAATGTCTTTATAGGTAAACTACGTATTGACCTGTGTTGTTATGAATTGTCGTGTAATTGGTAACGTTATTGAGTGAATGGACATTTGCATTTTGGAGGAGAGAGTGGCTTCTGGGGATGGAAGAAATCAAATGGGGTTTAATGCAGAAAAACAAGGACTGGAGCTTTTTAAATTGTGTGTGTCTGTGTGTTTGTGTGTGTCATGTTGAGGGAATGTGAGGAGACAAACCTTTACTATTATAATTCAGTCTTTTATGTTATTGTCCTGCATTTGAAGCTTGAGAAAAAATGGTGTTTTTACCTACCCCCTATTTTCGCCCACCTTCCTTTACTAACTAGAGTTTATTAAAACAGTCTCTGGGTGTGTTGTGTGACCATTTTTCCAACAATAAAAAAGATATAAATGAAAATTCACTGCTTGCTAGGGTGAAATGCAACTATGAAGAGCATTTTTAACCAGTCCTAAACAATTTTACATCAATAGGGCGGTTTACGATGCCACAAATGTTAACTAATGACCTACAAATGTGTTAAAATATTTAAAAATCAGCAACACCAATAGCACTGAAAATAACTGGTATTGAATGGGATGCAATTTGAAAAAGGCTGTAATTTAGGTAAACTACAATGTCCCCTGCAAACAACAAAATATCCATTCTTCATTTTAACCTTTTACAAATACCTCTTCTTCAAGGCTAACCCGGTTCAGACCTCTACAAACATAATCTGAAATGCATGAGATTCTTGGATTAGTTTAGCACTTTAGTATTCCAGCCCTGTCTTCTACCGGAAATGTGTACGACGCACTGTGAACTAGGAAAAAAAAGATGTATATTTATCAAAAAAGTTGTAATTCTCAGTTCCCTCATATGTATTTTGCAGCCTTTATTGGAAATATGAGATCTTAAGATTTTTATCCATCCATCCATTTCCTTCAGTCTGTCTGGGGCCCGGTCACAGGGGCAGCAGTCCAATCAGGGACTTCCAGACTTCCCTCACCCCAGACTGTTCCTCCAGCTCCAGCTCCTCCAGGGCGTGGTCCCAGTGACACCAATCCAGGCAACATAACTGGCCTTGCTGTACAACTCATCATAACTGCTCTAAGTCTGACCGGTCTGACCCCTAGGACCTGTTTACAATGGGCGATCTACCGGGAGCATCAAGCCCCCCACGACACAGCTCCTGGGATCATTTGGACACTTAAACCCCTCCACCACGTTAAGGAAGGGATTTTTTTTTAATCCATGATAGTTGCATTGCTGCTAAATGCTAAAAGTTCTTTATCATAACCTTTTGAACATCTATCCCTGGCTAACAAAATGGGGGCTTGTCTAAGCTCAGTCATTTCTAGTATTAGTTTTTTGAGCGTTTATTTTTCATTGGCAGAGCGGTGAGGTGCTGACAGGCGTAACCTATTCTATTATTAGCTCAGTAAAAGTCCAGTTTAACGCGCCACAGGGAGATATTCCATCAGGACGATGACAGCCAGACCTTTTCACGGGCTACGCAGGAAATTTTCTGCCTGACCTGAACAATCAAGAGAATGTAAAAAGCCAAGACTTATACGTGATGAAAGGGAAGCCTTTATAATTATTGGTTTTAGGACTGCTGTAATGACTCACTACTACCTAGCTAAATGATTAGTCTAAGATTAGTGCTAGTATTACTGGGGGACACAAAATGCTGTTGCCATAGAAATTACGCATTTTTTAATTTTTTGAAGGGTTATGCAAGTCCTCAAAATGGCAGTCGAATTAAGAAAGAAGTACAGTAATGTTTTGAGAGATTTGAGAAACAGAAATAAGTCATTTCCATTCTATCAACATCCTATCAAGTAAAATATGAAAAGCTTTTTATTTGATTGGTTAAGTTGCAATAAGACGTGACGTATCATTCAGAAAGTTTCATATCGTTAAGCTCTTCACATACATCACTAGACAAATGGTAAAGTATAAGACAATGTGAATGAAAGCAAATGCCTGCTCTGCCTCTGAATGACTGCACTGTCCCTGTTTTTTGTTTTTTTTCCCTTGTATTTTTACTTATTTCAAGCTGATTAATGAACACATGCAGTCAGTATACATGTATCCACTACACCTAATGCACATTTCCCATATTTTTTTTTCTTATTTAAGCTCAAAAAGGAGTGGGAAGAAGAAAACTTATTCCCTTAAGAAAACTTAGTCCCTATCGAATAAATACATAAATAAATAAATAAATAAATAAATAAATAAATAAATAAATAAATAAATAAATAAATGAATGAATGAACAGAAGTGGTGGTTTTCAGATTCTAAAATTTGATGTTATACGCAGCAAGAGCCAGTGACTACATATTTTGCCATGAAAAATCCAAAAAGTACACACAAATCCACAATCTGATGCTTTACTCTTAACTTCTTGTATTACAACAACACCAACATTCATTTTTTCTTCCCTCCATCTGTATTAAATTTGATTGGTCTATAGAATATTGTGACGTCATCTGTAACGCAGCAAAACGTTTAGCAGAACTACATACGCACAAATCAAACCATATTCTTTTTCATTCTATAGGAGTTGCCTAAACAATTGCATTCATTATCTAACATTTGTACTTGAACAAAGATGTGTCTTTCTGAAAACCACAAGTCAAGCGTCACTTCTCCACTGCATTCTGTCTGCGGGTGAATAACATTACACCCATCTGCGCCCCATCTGCTATTTACATGTTTCGTGCCGAGCCTTCGCAAAAAAAAACTCAAGAGCGCTCCATTGAAGGGCAGTGTACTTTTAAATAACATAAGGTTTTCGAATGTCTTCTTGGCTCTATACAAAACGCCGCACTCACCCACCTTCTGAAAACCTATTAGAGTAAGTGGCAGTTCTCAGAATATAAATATGCCTGAGTTAATGGAACAGCTGACAGTCTATTTGAAAGCCTGATCGCTCGCTCGTCCCGGAGAGGAGGGGGCAGAGACAGGGAAAAGGTACGCGCCCAACCCCCCCCCCCCTCCCGCTATTGTCAACATAGTCAATGTAAGGTTATCCCAAGGGCCACTGGTAGCGTTTATAGCACCTACAGCGAGGAAGCTACAGCAGAGTGTGGCACAGCTGGAGGCTACAGGTGACCAGTCATGTCCAAGAATATCTCAAATATCGTTGCTACGGTTATCTTTTCCCATTCAGCGTGCAAGCTATCTAAAGTAATTATCATCAAAGCAGGAATGAACAGAAAGGGTGCACCTCATCTCATTGTGTGATTGGACCATTTCAAAGAAACTGAAGGTAATCTATAAAACTTACCTGCGTGTTTATTCTGATGGCACCTATCGATGGGATTTCAAAGTAGTAACCTGGAAGAGAAAAGACAGGAATAAAAAGCTTTGTAGAATAATAATAATGTATAATAATATTAGCATTTTGGTAATTACAGTGTCTTCTTTGTCAGTTTATTATTACAAGATAAATATTGCAACATATATGTATCTAATAATAGTGCATTTACATTATATAAACACAAAAATTCAGACATGGTTTATTCCTTCTCCTTCTCTCTGCTTCTAGTCATTTTTACTGATGTTGGTTAAAAGCATGTCCCAGTTTTAATGGGTAAGAGGAATATAAAAAGTCTTGTTGCATAATTGTCTCACATTGAGCAAATAATTATTTTAATTTGCCGTTATTGTAATATGCATCTTATGTCATGACTCTCTTTCTTGTCTCCCCTTCTCTCTCCTTCTCTCAACCCTCTCTCTCCTATTATCTACTCCTTCTCCTCTCTGCTGCCTCCTCTTCCTCCCCTTTTCCTTCCTTCTCGTTCTCTTCTATTCTTTCCCATCTCACTGACTCCCTCCACTCCTCTCGTGCTCCAATTTTGTCTCTCACACCTCTTCTTCTCTCTCTCTCCATTCACTCTCTCCTCTCCCCTCCAATCTCTATCTCTCTCCTTTTTCTCTACCATCTCTTTCCCATCCCTCCTCTCTCACCTCCCCACTCCTCACCTCCATTTCCGCCTTTTCTCTCCCTCTCGCTCTTCTCCCTCTCCAATCCACTTCTCACTCCTCTTCCCCTTTCTCATCTCTTCTTCTCTCTCCCTTCTCCTTACATTCACTCTCCTCTCTCTCCTTTTTTCTCTGCCATCTCTTTCCCATCCCTCCTCTCTCACCACCCCACTCCTCACCTCCCTTTTCCAATTTTCTCTCCCTCTCACACTTCTCCCTCTCCACTCCTCCCCTCTCTCCTTTTCCCCTTTCTCACCTCTTCTCTCTCCCTTCTCCTTACATTCACTCTCCTCTCCCCTCCAATCTCTCTCTCTCTCCTTTTTTCTCTGCCATCTCTTTCCCATCCCTCCTCTCTCACCACCCCACTCCTCACCTCCCTTTTCCAATTTTCTCTCCCTCTCACCTCCTCCCCTCTCTCCTTTCTCACCTCTTCTCTCTCCCTTCTCCCTACATTCACTTTCTCCTCTCCCCTCCAATCTCTCTCTCCTTTTTCTCTGCCATCTCTTTCCCACCCCTCCTCTCTCACCTCTCCGCTGCTATTCTCTCTCCTCTTCCCCTTTCTCTCCTCCTCCCCTTCCCCTCTTCTCCTCTCTCCACTCAATCAGCCACTCCCCTCCTCCATCTACATCCTCCCCCACCCCTCTCCACTATTCCCTCCTCTCCCTCTGTCTGTCTGTCTGCTCCTCTCCGCCCTTGCTCCCCTCCTTTTCCTGTCGCTCACCTCCCCACTTTGCCTTCTATCTCTCCTCTCCCCCCTCCGCTCTCCTCCCTCCCCTCCCTCCCCCTCTCCTAGCTGCAGGATGTAAATGCGGAGCTCATTGGCGATGCAGAGCCCCGGGCGCTGCCGCCGCTGCTGCTGATTAGGAATGGAGGAGAGCGAGCGGCCGGGTCAATAACCACGCTGCTCCACAACTTATTAAAGCCATAAGTGTTTATACAAAGAGCCGCAAAATGGAGCCCGCGTCCCCAGAATGTTAAAAGGCTGCGATGACTCTCATTATTTCGATACGTTATGAACTTTGTCACGGCAGGTTTGTGTTGCCTTCAGATTTCCGCAGACGCTGTCATCATGCAGATATGAGACGCCTAATGATAACAGCGGCACCCAGGTTACAGCCATTTGTTTTGTTTTTGTTCAAAGCTGGAGCGGTTTGTCCTTAGGCTTTTGGTGCTGCGCCAGAGACATGACATGTACTGCACGGGGAGAGTGTAAACATGTAGTGTAAATAAAACATCAGTAATAACAAAGCACCTGTCTGTAAGGGGGATGTGCTTCAGTTTGACAAGTCTTTTAATAGAAGGAGTAAGTTGTTTTTTAAATTTGTAAGCTCCTGTCAAATTTGTATTAGAAGGAGATGAAGGGTTTAAAGGAGGGAGATCATTTTAAAGGCTGCCGTTTCAATCCTTGCAAATGGTATTTTTTTATTGCTGTTGTGTCATTGACCAAGACACTTCCCTAAATGTATTTGACTGTGCAGCGCTGTGATTGGTAGAATTTACACGATAACTACTTAGACCAAGGCCTTCTCTTTGACAATACCTAGAGGTGGGGATTAAATCAAATTATAAATAATATCTTGAATCTTGAACCTGCCGAGGGAATGAAGATGGAAATTAGCAGTGTCGGCTATAATCTTTGCATATTTACATTTAAATGATCATTAATATGTGCTGTCCCTTTATAAATGCAATAAGAAATAAGAATGTTATTTTGAACAGTTGTAAAATAATACATGGTCTGTCATTTTTCTGCATGTTTAAGGCAAATTTTACAGCCCTTTCACATTAGTCTGATAAAACTGCAACCAACACCAAACATGTTTTAGAATATTTGAGTTGGAATCCTAAAATATCTTCTGATTATTGTTATGTTGGGCAAAATATTGACAGAATAATTTTGTCAATATTGCCCCAAGAGCAGTGTTTTCTATTTTTAGTGAGATCAAGCATCACAATGTTTGATTTTAGGAGTAATAAGTTACTTTGAATACCACCAAATGAAAGTAACTGTACCCGAGTACTGTGTATTCTGAATACATATTTAATAATGGACTATGTGACTAAGGGAAATATTTGAAATGTAAACCACAAGAGGCTACTGTAAACATGCAACAATTATTGGGGAACAATTATTAAAGACATTTTTATTTTAATGATCCTTTTGTTCATGGAAATAATGACAAGGGACATAATGGTATTTAGGTTAACGGTCTGATTATTTAGTTTTTCTTTCTTTAAATTGATACCATCAAAAAGAAATGGCATGATCAGTAAATTCAATAAATCAATATTTTGTCCACATGTATTTACTGGGAGGTCATGTTCTTTCTCGCTCACACATCAGCTTGTCTCCATTATGTCCTGATTGTCAGCCTGGTTCATGTAACACCATTAAAATGCTTGTGTGTCGAGGTTAGGGCCAGCGGAAGTGTCAGGCAGCTGCTTATGTTTGACAGAGATACCAAAAGGGTAATAAGAAGAAACAAGATACAAGAGGACAGCTCCATTGAGGCTTGTATGTCAACACTATTGTCTCAGGCTGGCACGGGGTTTGATAGTATGCTAATCAGTACAGTGTGAACGCACTAGCACAGAGTAATCCAGGACTTGCACCAGTAACACAGGGAGATGCTAAGTAATCACCCCCGCCCTCAGACAACACCCTCTACTTAATAACAACTTCTGTATAGACACTTAAAGCACTTAACTCCACTGGCAATAAGCTAATCAGCAGAACGCTAGTTGTGACTTCTTACACAGCTTAGGGCTCCAAAGGGGATACACAAACTTTAAACTACAGCTATTCGGGCTGCAAGATAGCTGAGAAACAAGTATGATGACTGAGTAGTTGTCTTTATTATTGTGTAAACCATATCATAAATATATCAGTTTACCAAATGTTTGCTTTTCTGATATGTGGCAATGTGGGGACTGTTTAAGTTTTACAAGTTGAGTTTAAAGAAGTGGACTAAGTGAGTGTGACGTCACCCATCGCATTCAGCTCTAGTCAAATGAAGTTCGTCAATGCGAGCGGTTATAAGGGTGATTTTGGAGCCGAGTTTCGTATTTGGAATTCTGACTCTGTGTATCATAGCAACCAAAGAGCCAATCCAGAGTGAGGCTGTTGAAGGTAAAGCCTCTTCCAGTCTGCAGCACTGGTTTAGCAGGGAGCAGGTCCTTAGCAACGCTGTCAATCAAACCTGTTGCTAGCGCGAGCAGGAGCAACCTCGGGGAAAGAAGTCGCCTTATTTGTCTGTTATTAATGTTCATATCTTGATTTACGGACAAAATTGTGAAATAAAAACACCAGGATCATGTAGAGCGGATTAATACAAACATTTTAAGAGCAAAATGACGAGTCTGACAGCAGCAGTTATGATTAGAGGGGTGACAGTTTTTCAATAGAAAGTGAATTGAAGCCAGAGTCAATGGAGCTGGAAGTGCACTGCTCACTTCCTATTTGGAGCATGGTGGCAGACACATAGTATGGCAGTCTGTACAAAGTAGTGATACTATAGTCGGCAAATATACAGATACTACATGATTATGCTTTCTACAACTTTGTCCTCCAGTCTAGGTGCAATATTTTAAGCAGTGTGTTTTTAGACAGAGTGTGCATGCTAAACAGACTGGTCTTTTATTGATTCGCCCACCATCTATGAAAAAACAAAACATAATTGTACTTTCATTAATTACTATAATTATCAGTGATGAGGGTTGATTTTATTCAGTGAACTACTTGACAATAATTACGTTAGGCAGTAGCATCCTCTTGATCAAGGGTATACACATGGTAAACACTCATATTTCAAAAAGCTTTTGTATATTTATTATCACAAACGCGTCACGTCGCTGCACTTACCTTTGTTGGCACAGGCGATCCACTGCAGCGGCGTGACGTCATAGTTGTGCTGTCCGACAGAGAAGGTGAAGACTCGGACCTGAAAGGAGACAAAAACAAACGCACAGAGAGATGAGAGATAAAAAAGGACAAAGCAGATGGATAATAAGAGTTTTAGTTTAGTTTTAGCCTTTCTTTAGAAGCACACGTACTGACTGCATTTATACTATTTTTGCGTTCTAACCATCAGTTCATTATTGTTATATAGCTCATCAGCTTATCAAAAGAAAAAAGCACCAGACCTAGTTACAGGTCAGATCCATGAAGAGGCAGCCGCATTCAAAGTAACAATGTATTTTTGAGCAATATAAATATAACTGAACACATTCAAGACAGACTTTAATGCCCTAGTGTGGACCATTCCAGACAACTTAAACATAATTCTGTCTGATAGCAGATTTTGCTTTAAAAGTTGTCTTGTGAGAAAGTAAAGACTATGTAGACAAACTAATAGGAGCTACATAACAAAGTTGAGATGAAATAATGAGGTCTTTCTTTCTCCTACATTATGTCACTTTATGGTGTCATGAAACGCAACAATTCAGTCCAATTATAAACAATCTCAAAACTTTCTGTCAGCTTACACAGTATTGGCTCAGTATCCACGGCAATAACAAACTGGCCAAGTCATGTCTTATTTCTGAAGCTAGTGGGTAAATATGGATTTGAAAAGCTGAAAAAAGATATATAAGTGGTGTAATTACCGTAGTCTATATGGAACATTTGAAGTTGCACTGTGTAACTTTTCTGCAGGATAGATACAACTGATTGCGTGCCGAGGAACAGTCCAGGAAAAACAATAACATCTCTATTGTGACCCCTGCCAGAAAGGTTACAGAGTGCAACTTTAAGAGGACTTTTATTGTGTAAGGTTCAAAATCTTAAGCAGCCAGAAACAATGACGCACACAGTATAAACACACTGACACAGGCGGGGCGTCGTCAGCTACATTTACTCACTTTCATTAACTTGATTAACTTAGAAACAAAATAAAAAAAAAAACAAGTAGAAGTCGGTGTCTAAAAAGTACTTCTCAGAGTACTTTTCAGCATCTTGTACTTGGTTACTTCCCACTGAAGTACACTACAATGGATTTATGTTGAAATTATTTGAACACTTACACCGCTCCTTCAGGTAAGATTTAGTTTTTCATTTTATGTGATCGACCTTTTGAAAATACTACAATAAGTACATTATTTAACGTGTTACTCCTCCCAAAATACCTTAACTATAAATTACAAATCAAATGTTATGATAAGACGGTTACTCTGACAACTGCTCTAGTAGACCCAGATACTTTTTCTTACTTTTGCTTGAGTCTTTCCTGGACCACTACTTGGATACTCGACCCGCCTCTGAACACTGGTTAAAAATATAAACCGATTCTCTTCTACACTGTCCTAAAATAGACTTCCTGCACGTGTGAGCCTGGTGAGTGCTGACTGGGCTAAACAGATGAGTAAAGCACAGAAAATACATTAGAACACAGAATAGTTTGTGTCGAAATACTGACGGTTTTGTTGGGCCAGTTGTACTTCTCAAACACCTCCTGCGCACGGTCCTCCCCTCCGTCTGTAAACATCATGATCATCTTATTGCAATTGGCCCTGGGGGCACTGGACTCCTGTGGGAAATGAAAAGAGAAACATCAGAAATGAAGGGACAAAGGAGCAAAAGGTCAAAGGAAGTATGATAAAAGACTAGGGCTGCTCTGAGGTCACGGAGACACACAAGAAAGGTGGAAGTGTTGTGCTCATTGTATAATTAGTGTAGAAAAGCACTGGAACTACTCAGTCTGGTCCAAAGCGAGTACAACGTCCCTAATGTCAGGTTTCATTTTTATCCCAAAGTCGTCACAAATGAAGCGATAGCGGTAATGAAGCGACAGTAGCTCAGTTGGTAGTTTGTCCACTGACTGGCAGTTTGAAAAGCACTATCTAAAAAAATGTGACCATATAGTGACGGGTTGCAGGGTATGATACAGCAGTGGTTTGTGCGTTATAGCAAAAAAAAGCATAACAATATCAAGTCAAATACAGCTTTTACTGATAACAACTGTAATGCTTATTTGTACAAAAACACTGGACATGGCCAAGTTGTTGATGCCTCTATTTGGTGGTTTTGTTCTCAATCAGAAAGCAGCATGAACCTCACACGGTTTAAACCTAAAATGATTCTCTTTTGGATTTTGCTATGATTGTCGTACCAGTCTAAACCAGTCTTCGTGCTGGATACAAGTTTTCCCTTTTTGTAAACTGCTTTTTAACCTACAGCGGATTTGAATAACATTTCCAAGAATGTACAGTGCGAGTTTAGCATTCCTATTCAGTCCAAATCTCACAATCTTGTCACACAACATTGAAACGCAGAGACCAGCAGCACGTCAATCTCAGACCCTAATAAAGATAAATAAGATCTCCACAATTACACATTTTCATTGTATCAGATTTCCACAGACCACGAATTACAATTAAATGGGCTTTTTATTCCTCATTCAGCTGGTGGAGGAATACAAGGAAGAGGTGATAGAGAGAAAGAGGGACATGGAGGGAGGTGGAGGGGTTTGATAGCAGGCTTTGGCTCGGAGCCCGGGAGCCCACCAGAGGAATATAAAGTGTCCATGGCTGATCTCCACTGGGTTAGCTCATCAATCATCCCATCAGGGTCCATTAGGGTGCAGGCGGACAAAAGTACACACACGCGCACACACGCGCACACACAAGCACACACACAGAGCATACGGCGGAGGGGCTGAGGCAGCACCTGTGTGTGCCATGTGGACTGGGAGCTATAGACCTGCTGACTGCACTAGAACTGTAAGAGTCATATTCAAATACAGTGACACAAAACACAGCTCTGGGGGCGTTTTATACAATCTCTCCCTCTCTTGCTTTCTCTTTCTCTCTCTCTGTCTATCTCTTATCTACTCCCTACTGTACTGTGAGTGAACGTTACTTAGTTATTTCGTGGTTAGCCAGTTCAATGCTGTAAATACAAAACTGCTTATGGGACATCGCTACGCAATTAATTCACAGAAGTATGATGGTTGTAGCGACATTATGGATAAATCACACATCTTAAAACGTATTGCCAAAAGTATAAAATCACACATGACCTAAAATGACGTCTCCAAAACTCAAAAGTCCACATAAAGAAGTCAGAGGCATGGTACACACTGCTGAGTTTAAAGGCTTACATTGAGGAGCTGCTCAAAGGCGAATGTGAATCCAGACTTGTAATCTGTGGTCCCTTTGGCCTGCATGTGCATCACAGCATCTTTGAAAATCTTCTTGTTGCGAACGTTGGCCTGGACCAGGGTCTTGAAGCAGGGGACCACCGCATCAGCCTTTTCGTTGAACTGGAGAAGAGAATTAGGAGTTTTAGAGGGGGCATTTGTTGACTTTATACCAGCAGATCAAAGAGAGAGGGGGACTGGGAATGAAAGAGAGCAAGTTTTTCTAAGCCATCTAAGCCCGTGATCAAACATGTGCAACTTCTAGGTATAGAGATCACGAAAGCAGCACAAAAAGACGTTATTAATGATTATAGTTTACAAATTAAGCATGAAAGAAATACATACAATTAGTAATTATGACAACTCAGTCTCAGGCTTACATTAACAGAGCATCTATACTAAATTATTGTGATTTTATTTGATCATATTTTACATAATTATTGTTTTATGTTGCACTATTGCACAAGTTTTGCAATTTATTTTTGTATAGCTCAAACAATATTGTTGACTTAACCAGTTAAAAACATATTCAGTGTTTTGGGTCTTTGGATCTTGGATGATTTTTATCTTAAAAACAGAGACACATTTTTGCCACTATATCAGATAGTAAGAGAGACTGAGAATGCGGAGCAAGTTTACAAAAGGCTATTACACCGCACCATACACCAAGGCATCCCCAAAAAAGATGAGTAATGGCTTCAAGTTTTAGGTTAAAAAAAATAAAGTTTCTATGAATACACAGATCCTATTTTATAATCATGAGTGAATTTAAATAAAAGTAAGCACCAAGTGTCTTTCTGTGTTACACGTGAGGTTGGTGACGCGGATCGGCTGCAGACGTGGGCGTGTGCAGATGTGCCACTTTCAGTTTGGCACTAAACACCACTAATTACAACTTTCACACAAAGAACAGGTGCACCTGAACACACAACGACAAACTGGGTAGAGCCAGCCAAGCTAATATCACCTGTCGCATCCCATACACGAAATTAGCCTAAAACAGTGTGGGCCTGCATGTGTATGGGAAAAGTTATTCACTGTGTCTATGTGCGTTTCAGTGTTAGCTGCAGAGTCGCTAATGACAGGTTTACATTTCATTCTTAAGGTCAAACTATAATCTAGTGACATTTTCATTATGGAGCGATCTAAAAGAAAAAACGCGTCTGATTCTGGCATTTCTCATTTGGTAGTGATGTGCTATTTTTATAATGGCAGGAAAGTCTCACAGAAAATCAAAGCTGTGTATGTATTCCAGTGAATTTAAAAGTATAAAGCCGCTGGTTTCATTTGTATTCAGTGTAAAGAAGAGGAATAAGCTGTTTTGTAGCGTGATTAATTAAGATGGAGTGAGAAACGGACACTCTTCAGTGGAAATGGAAATAATGGTTGATGATACTTATAGGGCCTCACTTATCAATCCATGTGCTAAACTGCAAATATAAACTGAAAAATAGCTTGTGCAGTTTGTGGGTGTGTTGTGTGTGATTTACCATTAGGAGGTGTGCATATTATTTCTGCTGCAAAACTGATATGGAAATGAGAGCGTTCAGCGCGTGCAAAAGTTTGTGTGCCTCTGTTGCCATGCACTGTTGCATTGTTCAAGTGTTGTGTTGTGCGATTAACATTTGCCCCCACTTCCCAACATTTCCACATATCGTTTGGATTAAGGAGCGTCTAACAGGGAGTCAGGAAAACCTTGAACAGCCAGTTTACCAGCTTTATCCTTTTTGCTTTGGACTTAAACGCGGGATGACGGATAGACATACACGCACACAAGAGTTTGGAGCGGTGCAGGGACAGGGACGCACATCGAGCCTCATCCCGGGTGAGTATATACAGGATGAGGGACAGACGAGTGAAAGCTCAGTTTGATGGACAGCTGCTCTAGAACGCTCCAGTTCAGTGGAAGACTTGAGGCAGTAAGGACTAAGTGTCACAGGTGGAGTTTATATTTCATTACTGCTGCTTTGAAAACAACATGTTATTATCTCATCTGTCCTTTTAGATCATTTTAAAGCATTAAAAATTAATCAAATGCCCTATAAGTCCACAAAATGCAGCAGCTAATCCTGTGCAAAAAGTGTAGACCTGCCTCTCCAGTGTGTTACTTTATCACACAGTTTTGCTCTCATAGTTATAATAAACAACTAAACAACTTCATTTGCATTTTCTCCGCGTCAGATTTTGCGCATGTTTGCAAAAAAATGCACCGTTCTGCATATTTATTCACTTAAAGGAGCAAAATTGTGCTGCATCTTTTTTAGGGGCTCTGCGGGAAACAGTGTCGGGTTTTTGTTCTACTTTTAGCGTGTTTAGCTGTTTAGCTCATGAGCAAAGACTTGATAAATGAGGCCCATAGTCAAGTAATTGCATTGAAGTAATTTTCTGAATGCCCAAGTTAGTGTGTTTTTCCCATCATTGTGTTACAGTGTACTAGATTTCCATTGGTCTAGGAGAAGCAGTTATAGTAGTAATGGGTCATACAATTAAGGTAAACCTCAACAATTTTTAGTCAACTACCTTCAATGAATTGGCACTCATTAACTTCTATGGTGCAAGGTTCACTGCGTGCTTAATTTCAGAGGTTATAGCTTTGCCTAAAATGTTCCACGGTATGGCATCTCTAGCTCTATGGAGATAAGTAGGTTACGCCACCAAGCCAAGTTTAAGGCCAGGTATGTAAGAATGCATGTTTTTCGATGTAATTTGACAATAAAAAATGCTATATTGTAGATAAGTTTAATGATGTACAGTGAAACATTCCAGGCAAAGCAGTAACATCTCCATGGAGGCAATAATACATAAGAATAGGCAGATAGAATTGGAATTTTGTCTAAAATTCGTATAGCTGGGTATGTTACACTAGAAAGATTCTGAATAAACAATATAACTAATTATCTGTTATAAGTGAAGCCTAGTTTCTGAATTTGTCATCTCTGCTTACAAATAATATAAATCCTTCACATATTGGGGTTGAAATCAGATGCATTCCCTGTCAGATTACCAAACTCATTTTTTTTTTTTACTTTTAGCACTGGGATTATGCGACATACAGTGGCTAAGAGCGATGGATTAAGACGGATTACTGAAGGAGGTCCCCAGACAGTGGCCCCATTACCATTACCAATCATATGTATTTGTATGTGTTTATCTGCACTGCTGTATCCGCTAATGCTAATATTCCCCTAAACAGTGCAGCTAATATGAGTGTGGTAATCAGCGGAGGGAAAGAGGCACAATCCCATATGGACAGAGCAAACACACTGTAATGGGGGGAAATGTAGTGTTTTCATCTCAAGCAAACAACTGGGAGCTGATCCATGCAGTGCAGTCTGCCAGCTCCCACTGTTAACACCACCTGCTTTTGAAACATAGGGAAGAAGAGATTTTATAGTCAGCATAGGTGGGTAAAAGAAACAAAAATCAGGGGATGTGACGTTTGCCCTCTAATGAGAAGGTTTATGGTTCTGTTTGTGTACACTGCTGCGTGAGTGTTTAATGACTAAATGGTTCCTTGATGTGAAAGTGTTTGAATAGTACAAAATTGCAATATGAACAGGAATATTTACCATTTAATATACACCATTTCAAGTGGACATACCACCTGTGAATGCCCAAACTTGCCTGATCTCGAAAGCTAAGCGATTAATACTTGGATAATACTGGTTAATATTTGGATGGGAGACCATTGGTAATAAGGTACCACAGTGGAGCAGCAGTGACTCTAGTGCATCATGCCCTTGTGTCCTAAGGCAAAACACTTCACTTACCTTGTTTGAATTACCTTGTGTACGAATGGTGCTATACAAATAAACTTGCAAGGCTTGCCTATGAATGTACGTGTGATGCTGTATATACACAGCCAAACTTAACCAGCACTATTAAATGTCCTATGTTATGCAAAATTCTGCAAAAAGACTCTTGTGAGCTTTAAGCCATGTTATAAAGTTACCTCATCAAAAACAGACCTGGAGTTATGTTTTGTTTCATTTACACATGTTTGAGTAAGTCTATTATAGGTCTGCCTACATCTCCAAGGCTCAAAATGCCAGAAAAATTATCTAAATGATTCTAAGTGAAGGTGTGTGGAGTTTAAAACCACAGTGGAGCACTTTCTGTGTTACTACATGACATCACAAAGTGGAGTTTTTTTCTGTTTGAGAGAAGAATTTAGCCTCAATATTTAGGGTTTGTGTGTTCAGTATGTGTGAATGAAATAAAACACAACTCCAGGTCTATTTGTGACAAGGAAACAACATAATAACATAGAAAATAGCATAACATGGGTCATTTAAGTGATTTCAGTTCTTCTTTTTATATATAAACTAAGGCTTATATTAAATTCAATTACAGGTTCAAGTACAGTCAAAGCATAATTTCCAGCATCTACTTAAAAAGTGTTGTTTGTGTGTAACTAGCTATTACCCTGGCGACGTTGACATAGTCGTCATCTGATAGAGTGTCCAGCATCTCGATGACTGAGGTCTTCATCAGTTTGAGAGTGAGTCCACTGACACTGCCGCTCCTGCAGGAAACAAACAAGTCTATCATGGAGATCATTAACCTTTTACTTAATGGGCTTATATTGAATTATGTGTAATTTAGAAAAATGAGCATGAGAATGGATCATTATAAAGTAGCTATTTGTGAAATTTGATCAAAACTGTGATACAAATATAATATTTCTTTACAACAGAAGCCCTTTGTCTTGGTCTGAGTCCATCTTAGTCTCAATGTAGAGTTCAAAATTTAAACATATATTAATCGTAGTTGCTCCGTTTAACTTGTAAAAGGCCAAAGTCATCAATGTAAACTATAATGCATACGAGTATTGTTTAAAAATAGACAAATTATGTACATAACCCCACCCATATTATGCAAAGTCATTATAATACATGTCAAAAACACTTAAAAATAAATGAAATGTTCCCCCTATTTTAATATCTTATGTCACATTTCTCCTTTTAAAATTAAATACATCAAATATTGTTGGTTAGCGTGTAATTATATATGATCCTTTTTCATTTTTTTTCTTCTCTTTTTCTGAGTGCACCTCGAAGAACCTAAATTTCAGACCAACAGGTGGCACTAGCATCCTATGAAGAATCGTCACAGTGTCAAAGATACTCACACATCCACAATGATGACCATGTCCTTTGGAGAGGAAGCGCCCTGGATGTACCTGCGCGCAACCAAACGACAATACAATTAACAAAACTCCCTTTTCACTTTCATATTCGTCAACCGCACTAGACAGCAAGCCACGGTTACAAAGAGCTGTTTCATTATGAGTGAGTCTGCCTGCATGAGCCCACTTCAGCTTGAAAACACAAAGCAGGCTTATGTGCTTAGAAGAGTTAATAAGTTGTGCTATATACTTGTAGCTGTGACTTCATTGGAGATACTTAGCTCCAGAGCGCAACAAAGGCTACTCCAAATAATGACTGCATCAGCTATACTAATTGCTGGTTTGGAGTCAAAGTGAATAATAGGACATAATGGGCAGTGGTGTGTGCTGAGTAAACCACAGCACACAGCACAAAGCAACACGCAAATGCAGAGAATAACATTAACATGATAATGAATGTATTACACAAGCAGAAATTGCGCAAGGTTCAATTACATAAACGTTTTTGGCTATAGCTAACGTGCATACTGTACGTCATTCCAATAATATGTGCTGAAAAGAGTGAAAGAATCATGCTATCACCTGCTTATCTTCATTAAAATGTTGTTGCATTGTGTGGAATTTTCTACAGCATGGCATTAAACGTATCAATCTCCATGGAAACAAGCAGGTGACGCAACCGGACCGAGCTACAAGAGGTCAGATCTGTGGAGAGGTGAACCTGCTCACCTTAAAAAACGCATGATTTTCAAAGTACATTGAAAAAAAAAGTACTACAAAATGGAGAAAATACTTCAACAAGGAACTGACAAGACTGAAGACGTGCGCAGACTATATTCATATCCGAGTGTTAAAAGCGTAAAGTGACTCATGAGCTGATGGGCGTCACGCATTATTTATTCTGCACTGTCTGTGGAGCAGGGACAAGCCTCGTAAGACCGTTACACTACACAGACGCAAACGCTCAGATAAACCTGTTTAGACGGTTTTGGAGAGGCCCAGGAGGCAGACTTCAACAATACAACATCTCACATAGATTTAGATGGGATGTGGAGATTCAGTTTCTAATCCAGTCACAGTCACAAGTAGGATGTCACATTGTCAAATTTGAGATTGTGACGATTGTTGCGAGAAGAGACATGACAATTTTACAACTGTATCCGCAACAGTGAACCTTCATTCACTTATAAGGCACTATTCCTCTAGTACGGACGAGCGTTTTGACCTCAAACTTGCAGCTAATGCGACGTAACGAGACAGATATAAAAGCACTTTACATCCAAGTTTACTTTTTTTGGAGTGTAGACTGAATTAAAATAACATGTTCTTGCTTCCAGATTGGCACAGTTATGAATACGATTATAAATGGGAAATAGTCACATTTTCATACAGGACATAACAACAGCATTCATCTGTGGGAGCTGAAATTGTATCGGCGGTTCAAATCCAGAGCAGGATTTGAACCATTGACCTTCAGATCAGTGGACAAACGCTTTACCAACTGCGCTACTGTTGATTATCACAAGCTAAAAGTAGAGTAGCTAGAGTAGATGGGCAATACATCCGTCCATCCATCTTACAGAGGCAGCAGTCGATAAGCAGGGACTCTCAGACTTCCCTCAACCCAGACATTTCCTCCAGCTCATCCCGAAAGAAAAAATACATACATTGAAAACAGAGTACGGGATGTAAAGGAGATGAAAATGAGTCTACGAAGCTACAAAACAAGAATGGAAACACAAAGAACATGTCCAAACAAGGATAAAAGTTGTGTTTCTGCCCTTTCGTGGTAAATTTGCCATAAACTTTTTTGCGTAATACTTAAACTCATTAAAAACACCAGTACAATTCTAATAGGATGCAAAGAATATCACCTCATTACTGTTATCTGAGGATCTACAGAACTATCAATACATTTTTGTCAATATCGTTCACCTCGAAGATGCACAGAAGTTTGATCAAAGAAGGAAGTGCATCTGGCAGTATGCAGATTACACTATAACGCTATGTGGATTAAGAGATACAGCCTTCAAGTAAAAGGCATAGCATGTATAATAGTATATAGGTTAAAACTTGTAACACCTGGGAATATGGCGCACAGTAGATGAAGGCGGACTGCCATTGTGTTCCGTTTCAATGGGAGCACTGTATAATATCTCAGTCGTACGTTACATAAAAGGACATGAAAATCTCTCATATTCAGTTCAATTAAAGTCACATTTGACCCCAGTACAACAGAGCAGAGATGGATGGGTGTAATGAGGCTCCACTGGGAACACTGGAGAGGGGCCTAGATCTTAGTGGGACTATGACATTAAAAAGCAGCAGTGTTGAAAGCCACAGAAACCATTGGGGGTGTGTCTGACTATGAGAGAAGAGAGACAGGAGGACACCCAGTAGTATCATGTAGGCGTATATTAGGGTTATGGATGAATAAATGAATAGTTATTTTGTCTTGCATACGTGTATAAGATGCCAATAATACAATTCAGTTAGCCCTGTAGTTTAAAGACATATTTAAATCGCTAGGCTGTCGCTGTCTTGTCCAAACTTTGTTGTTTTGTCTCACCCTGCTGCATTTGTACTTGTCGGATTGGATTTTTACAGCCAAAACACACTATATGACTACGTATATACCCTTACTGCTGCTGATAATTCTAAAAGCCACCTGCAAAAGTAACAACAGTACACCTTTACGAGTAAGGATCAGTACTTTAACTAGTAAAACTCAAAGCTATAAGGTAAGAATTCAGCTTCACTTGCAGGGAAGATCGCTGCAACTATCAGGGGTTATCAATCTGGAGGTTATAAAGTGTTTCAGTTGGTCCCCTGATGATACGGAGAGAATTAAAATGCATGTTCTCGTCATAAATGAGGCTTGACATGTTTTTATTGCACTGGTAAATGTAAATTCCTATTTGATCACCAAACAAATTAATTTATAGGTCTATATGTCCTGAAAATAAAATCAAATAAGGCTTTTTTGTATGTTTGGGGGACATTAGATTAGAGCTGAATGATTTGGGAAAAAAATATCTTATTTCACTTTTTCTGACAAGCACTGCGGTTAGATTTGCGACTTATAATATAAGTTATAATAATAGGACATTATAAAACACGTCCAAAAAGACTGAAATATGATCTGACAAACTAGGGCAAAGATCACATTTCATAACGGAGTTTTTTATGCAGAAAAAGGATATTTTGTAAAACTGTGGTCAATATTCACAAATGCAAATGGTTGTTTTTATGGGGGTTGTGACTTTATCATTATGGTGTGTTAGAATGACATACACCAGACAATCTGTAGCTAAAACTGCACTTAAGTGTCTCTTTTTCCAAATCTGCGTCTCATTTTCACTGTGCTCCTGTCCTGATTCACTGGTTTATCTTTGAAACACAATATTTTCTCAGTTTTCTATTGTGCAGTTTTACTTGGGAGAGGATTCTGACCTCTAATGACTAATAGACTATTGGATTGCCTTCATAATTAACACTTGGCCGTTCCAAAATAAGTCTTATCCTGTTAAAAGCTCTATTTGGCCAATAAGAAACAGAGTGGGCAGAGAAGTTTAATGAAATTCTGCTGTTGGTCTTGAGGCTACTCCAAATGACCCTTCTTCAATCTTCAGATGGGACTGTCTGCGCCCTCTCCCGCCTCAGGGGCTCCAGACGTGGGCTACATTTTGACTGGCGCTAGCGAGCTGCATCGATGATCATTTTCACAAACTCAATCCTCTCAAAAAGAAGAATGGAAAAAAGGGAAAAAAGGGGGAAACAGTGTGCAGTCCCTATCCCCTCTCACTCTTTCAAATTAAGATTCCACTAATTAAATTGATAAAAGTTATGAGCACGCCTCATGTTTCCAGACCTGATTTGGAGAGCACTTGGAGAGAGGCGCAAGTTGTACCTTTGATGTAGCATCCTTTATTATTGAAAGTAATTGGATTCTTCCTCCTTTTACCCCCTTTTCTGTTTCCCCTCTCTCGCTCTCGCCCCCTCTCCCTCCCTCATTCCTTTTCTTTCTCTTTCTCACCAACCCTCCCTCTCTCTCCCTTTTCCTCTCCACCCCCTCTCTCTTTTTTCACTTTCATTTCCTTTCTCTCTCCCTTGCCTTTACACCCCTTTCTTTTTGTCTTTCTTCTATCCCCCTTCTCCCCATGTCTCTCTTTTTTCTCTTTCCCTTGTTCTGTCTCCTCTCTCCACCTTTCCTCTACACCCCTCTCTTTTTTGTCTTCCCTTCACCCCCCCCCCCCCTTCTCCCTATCTCACATTTTTCTTTCTCTCTCTTTCCCTCATTCTCTCCTCCTCCTCTCTCTCTCTCTCTCTCTCTCTCCGTACATTTTATTCACTCTGGGCATGCTCGGTTAATTGACCTCTTCCAAGTCTGTGTCCCAGTTCTTTTGGGAGCAGCTTTGAGGCAGAGAGGGGCCGAGTTATGTCTGAAAAACGAGGATTTAATGTGAATAGGAGACATCTGGGGGCTGTGGAGTTAGGAGACATTCATCAGGTGATATAGTGAAAGTACAACCTGCAGAGTGAAGGTAGCAATGAAAGAAAATAGTAGTACAAGGGGAAGTTATCCTTATGACTCTCAAGATATAGTGCTATTATTATTACTGTTACCACTACAATAACTACAACTACTACTATAACTACTACAACCACAACAACTACTACTGAAACTACAACAACTACTACTATTACTACAGCAACTACAATAACTACAACTACTACTACAGCAACTACAACTACTACTATAACTACTACAACTACAGCAACAGCTACTAATACTATTACTACAACTACAACTATAACTACTACAACAACAACAACAACTATAACAACTACTACTTCTACTATTTTTATTTATTTTTATTTATTTGAAGGACAATGTGCAGATACATTAAATAGATGGCTGCACCAGATTTAGCAAAATGCTAATTTCCATCCCTAGTCCTTGGTGTCACAAACATTAAAAAACAATTCACATATAAAAAGTGCAATACAAAAGACAATGTACAAGTGCAAAATGTTCAATACATAGTGCAAACTACAAGTTATTAAAGTGCAAGACATAGAAAAAAATGTAGTCGCTATCAGATGATACCCACGAGTGTAGCATCTGCAACTACAACTACAACTATAACAACTACTACTTCTACTACAACTACTACCACTAATCAAATCACTTATTGTCTCCCCGGGGAAAGTACAGATGTAGCTTTAAACACACACAGACATAGACACACACACACACATGCACACAAACGCGCACACATGCGCGAGCACACACACATTCAACATTACAAATACACATAATACAATACTTTTACTTAAGTAAAAGTACAGATACCAGAGCAAAAAATACTCAAGTAAAAGTATCACATCAAAAAATCTACTCAATAAAAGTAATTATTATTATTAAGTACATTTAAAAATGTACTTAAAGAGTAAAAAGTAAAAGTATTTTGTGCATATTTTGAGGTCTTATAATGCTTCAAATGTAGTGATTTTGATACAGATTTGTGTGAAATTTTGTTCAAAAGAAATAATTAAATCGATTTTTTTTTTTTTTTTTCTGGCTATTTTTATTTTTATGAATGTGTTAAAAAATAAGCCCCCAAGCTTTTCAGCCTTTTCAGCAGGTTTCAAACTGCAAGAAAAATACTTTTACTTTTCAGTCCTGATCAAAAATGGAGTGGAGTAGAAGCCTAAAATTTGTACTTAATTATAGTATTTTACTACTGTTACAAGGGCAGGTTCCACTACTGCAAATATATGACTATAACCAACAGCTATTAACTATTTCAGCAGGTAGTTTCAAACTGAGCTGTGTCTTTAGTTTGTACCCTGCACATGACTTCACATGGATTATTCTTCTTGCTGTAGGGCTTTCCTCGCCCATCCTAAAGTGAGATATAGTGACACATGTGACTATTTGTTTGGGGTTTACAAGTGATTTGAGATTCTGATGCTTTTTGTTATGAAAATAGATACACAAGCTTCAATAAAATGACTCCTTAATGACCACCAATGCAAACACATAATACTTGAATGAAAGTCCCCCCTATCTTTTCACACTTATAGCCTTTGGAATAAATGTTTATATGCATATTTCTGAGTAGAAAAATGCACACTTCAGTAAAATGATACACTAATTACTTCATTTCTACCTCCGTTTTGAGTTGAAGATTGCATATGGACAGATTTCAGAGCGTCTTCTCCTCTCAGGATGCCGATGTATAATCCTGAACGCTCAGAGTCGTGATCCAGATGTGTTGTTTCTGCATGAGCTCCAGTCAGTAATTACCTCTAGGCTGGTGGCCACTGATGCCATTCTTTCCCTGTCATTACCCAGAATGCCGTGTGCCAAGACCAGGTGACAGGCAGATGGGCCTGGCTGCTGCTCCTTCGTTTTGCCCCTGCCCCTCAACACAGTCCCTGATCTGGCACCTGACGCAGCCTTTTGGGCTGTCCCGGACTGAACTGGACATTTGTAATGGACAGTTTAAACACGCCTTGACAATACTGTGTGTTTCTCTGTAATAAAATAAGGGAGTATGCTAGACGGTTGAGTATTTTTTCATTGGAAATAGTTTGATAGCACTCAGACAGGATTAGGTACTTCTTCAAGGCACTGATGCAACGTTATAGCAACCTCTTCTACAAATTTAATCAATACAATCAAATTAAGTTAACAGCTCTTGAATGAAAGGAAAAAAAACATAAAAATAAGTATATACAGTCCATTTATCCAATTTAACTATTTGCTTTTGCTACTTCAACCTAAACCACATGTCTCAAACTCAAGGCCCAGGGGCCAAATGCGGCCCGCCATGTCATTTTATGTGGCCCGTGACAAGGTAAATTTAAATGTATGACTGTCTTAAAATGTCAGTTTATCAAGAGTTACCCAGTTAGACAGACATTTTTTTTATAACTTTGCAAATTTGAGACAAACCACACCCCTGACCTAAACCATAGTAACACGCAACTTGTAGCACAATTTTGATGGATTGACATTATTAAGCATGAAGATGGTAGAAGATTACATCTATATTCAGACCTTAAATGAATAAATGTAGATGCCTGTACAGACCAGCAGCACCAACACACTCTGGTGATTACATGCTGGTGCTGGAATCTCATTGGAATTCATGAAATAGTTTTATTGTGGCAAAGGTCTGTTAAAATCAATACGCCCGTGCCTCAAGGCTACGTCTCCTGGGAGATTATGTTTATGCGCCCTGACCCATTTCACAAAGTGTTGTGCATTACATTTGAATTAAGGGAATTAGAGGGACATGTTATAGATGCGTGTACGTGATATGCGGCGCGGTCAGGGGGGTTCAACTGCAGCTTGTTAGCCGACGTGCTAACATCAGTCCATCAGTGTGTTGTGTCGTGTACTTTATTTCTCATATTATACGTTTGATCTATTGACTCAATGGATAATTCGTTAACTTTATTGGCACCACGTTCTAACAATTACACTTTAATTATCCTTAAAGACGACATATTGTGCGTGTGTCTGCTATACAGTTATAATCTATGACACCTGTGGATCATTATGTTACAATTTGCACATTTTAAATCGCAATATTCATCTAAAACGACCTAATAAAACAAACAAATCTGCGTTAGAAAAGTGCGGTGCCCAGTGGGAGCTGACGTCGTCGTAAAGTCATCACAACGAAGAGCTGAGACCTGCGATGAATAGCTGCAGATCACTCTACCAAAATGACTATGTGACGCTGCCAAATCCTACCAGTTTTAAAAATATAATTGGAGAACGAAGTAAGTACAGAGCTTATACCAGTGGCGGTGAAAATGGGGATGGATCGGCAACGTGGAGTCTTGAAAATAAGCGATTAAACATGCACGAATCACTCAGATGCAACTTCGAGAGGGTAAATGAGAAGGGTAAACAACTATAGCATGATTAAAAGCTCCAAAAAGTTGATCTGCTTTAATAAAAATATTTAATTAAGGGGTTCGAAGTTAAGAGTAGCGACTAAGCCTGAATCATTCTTAGCAAACTGTTCATTGTGTTCTTTTCGTTCGTGCTTTATAAAGACTATTAAACATTAGTTACGTTAATTCTTATGTGGTACCAGTTCATTTGAAGGAGGCGGGTGCAATAAATACATTTGAACCAATTTATATCTATATTTTTTCTAATTTCCCCACACAAATTGAGTCAATATAATATACTATATATTATATACATAATTTAATCCCCACACAATCCATAGTTACATTGTTGTGTAGTTGCATATGAGCCATAGTTTAAATAGTGAAATCCTGACCACAGAACATTATCAGTATGGACAGTATGGCGGGGGCAGGTTAGTTGCATATTTACGTGCGTTCTCCCTTGTGCATGGATTTGTGTTGATGGTCTTATTATTTTATGGACTGCTGGGCTCTTAGTGCAGCTGTGGATGTGGTGGAGAATAAAGATTGAATTAAGATAAAAATATAGGAGGCAGGAGCCGAGGGACCCAGCACGGCAAGCGATGTTGTCTGTGCTTTTAGTTTTCCCTTCATTCATTATAGGTGGGGCCTGTGCCAAAACTCGCATTTACATATTTTTGGTTAAAATTCTGCATCAAATTTATATTTATTTTCCTGTGCAGAGAAAGTAATTTATTTAGTTTGCCAGAAAAGCGAAGAGATTTGAATAAAATGTTTTATCGAAAAAAAAATAAGGCGAGGCTAGCAAGGGAGTGTAGATATTATATTATGTGCCTCTAACACATTGTTGGTGGAGTTGTTGGTGGTCTGTTAGGAAGATAACAAAATAATAGACTTTATGGAAGTTCAGAATTGTCCAAAAATACATCATTTAGTTTGGATTCTAAATATTTACAAAGTCTTCACAAGATTCGGCCATTTGAAGATGAATTCAAAGAGTTTAGTCAAGCAATACATGCTTTTAGTCTACCGGTAATTCTTGGTGTAATATATTCCAGTGAAATCCGGCTTTTATCCATGAACTGAAAAAGCCAGTGTAGAAAATAACGTATTGCTTTGCCTGGAATGCTCCACAGTTGGACATAAAACCAATCTATCTTACCTTTGATGTTTTTGTTGCTAAAAACTACCTTGTAAAACATGAATTCGTACTGCAGTTGCCTTCTCCATAAAACTTCCACAAACTTCCTCAAACTTGCTCACTTCTCATCTCTGTGAGGTCAGATCTCCCTCTGACTCATCTCTGAAAACAATGACGCATTTCCACGTCATCTTTTATAGATCACCAGTGGTGGAGCGTGACAAGGTAAAAGTAGTAAAGTGCTACACATAAGTACACACTTTAGGTATCTGTACCTAAATGTACTATATTTGAGAGCAGTATCTGTACTTTCTACTCCACTCCATTTTTTAACTGGACTGAAAAGTAAAAGTATGTTTATTATTGTTTGAGACCTGAAAAGGCTGAGGGCTTCATTTTTAACACATTCATAGTTTGAGCAAAAAAAAAAAAAAAAAAAAAAAAATTATATATATATATATATATATATATATATATAAGAACAGCAAGAATGAACGAAATTCAGCACAAATCTGTATCAAAATGACTACAATTGAATCCCCATAAGACCTCAAAATATGCACAAAATAGTGAAGTACATTTTTAAATGGGTACTTTTACTTCAGTACATTTTTTCATGTGAATCTTTTACTTGACCATTTTCTGCTCCAGTATCTGTACTTTTACTTAAGCAACAAAATGAAGTACTTGTTCCACCACTGTAGATCACTTAAAATGGACCATAACCTTTTTGAACATCTGCTTTATAAATAAGACTCTGATGTAACTTGACCTGGGGGTGTCACCTGCTTGATTCCATGAAGATACGTTTAATGCCCTACTGTGGAAAATTCAAAGTAGAGTAATATCTCCATGGAGACAAGTACTGTAGCTCATTATGAGATAGATTCTGTTTTGGGCTCAAGATTTGAACGACAGATCAATTTAGTTAACGCGTCAATTCGTTTAAAAAAATAAAAATAAAAATCTATACATTTCATTGTACAGGCCCCATGTTGCAGAGCTGGAGGTAATTAAATATGGGAGCAGCTTCATGCCTGTCTCTGGTGTTTTTCTCCTCCGTCTGCTTTGCTTCTCTGGATAACATGAACAGACATTATAATGGACAAATGTTAATAATTAATGTCAGAGCGATTGGAGACAATTAAGTGTGTTGACTGGACCATTCATTTTAGTGTGGCTTTTAATATGAAGGGAGGGAGAGAGGGGGGAGGAAGGGGGGAGAGAGGGAGGGAGGGGGGCCCATCTGTGGTGGCAGGCAGCCCACCAGTCATCCCCCGAAACCTGGACTGGACAAGTATGACCAGCACTGCCCGGGAATAGCCTCCATGAGACAGCTCTCTAGGATCAGTCTGTCAAAGCAATAAACACGGATGTGCGCTGGATTTCACGACTGATGCAAGTACGCTACAGAACATGAATGATTAGGACGTTTAATGAAAGTTGAGAGCAGCTTTTAAACGTGACACTTTAAAGACGACCTATTGTGCTTCTGTCTGCTGTAGAGCTATAAGCAGATTTTTTTCCATTTGTATCAAAATGATGACGCAACGCTGCCGAATCCTACGCGTATCATCGATTAAGAAAATGAAATTAGAGAACGGAGTAAGTACAGAGCAGTGGGTGTGTGCTGGTGGCGGTGAAAACGTCGATTCATTGGCAATACGGCGTCTTGAAAAAAAAGTGATTAAAGATTGCTCAGACAGACACGAATCGCTCGAAATACAACTTTGGGTGAGTAAATGTTGAGGGGAAACAACTATAACGAGTCGATTTTGCAGAATAGAACTGATTCTTTATTGCGGTACCTAAGATGTATAAAAAAAACTAACAAAAAACAAAAAACCCTACATCGGATAATGTTTTTGTCATGGAGCTGCATGTTACGTTTTCACTATGTCAACTTGTCAATGACGCCTGGACTCAGTCAATACTCAAGAGCAAAAACGATGATTCTTTGTTGTCGTACTTAAAATGTATAGATTTAAGTATTTTTCAAAATGCCTCCCTGACACTTGTTGTATTGTACCCATAGAAACATTCCATAATAAATCCAGAAATAGTTTAATAGTATTTTAATTGTGAACATAGGTTAGAAATTTCTGATATCATTCATATTGTAAATAGGCCTGTCGCGATAATTACTATGTCAACTTCTTGTTTTTTTTTACTTATTATTTTTTATTTTGCACTCACATACCATCACAATAAAAAAGACACAGTATATAAAAAGCGACAAACCCCCCCAAAAGGACTTATATTAAAACCTCCACCTTACATTCAGTACAGGAATACTGGAAAAATATATTTTGGGACTCAATATTTATCATGTGTACTATTTGTTTGTAATAATGGGGAGGTTTTTGGTTTTTTTTTTGCCATTTTTATGCAATAAGGTAAGGTTTGAGCTATGTAGGGTTGAAAAAGTAACTTCTAAAAAAAATAAAAAAATGCTCAGATTGTTCTGATGCTGCTGTTGTGTGTATTTTCTACCTCTAAGTATTTAAATTTATTTTTAAGGACTTTTTTTTTTACTTTGTGCATGCCCTTATTTGTATTTATTCAGTGTTTTTATGTTGTACTTTATCCCCGAAGTGAGTTCCTAGTTTGTGAGCTGTGTTCACTGACAATGGCAATAAAAGTCTTCTGATTCTGATTCTATAATTAGTAATTCATTGGTTCATTTATTTGCTGCAGCTCAGGCCTTTTAATGATACTGTAGATTTAAAAACTACTTTACTGTGTTTATCCTGGTTTGCGTCAGTGGCATAAAATAGTTTCAATATCATCGTTTATCGCAGTATTTCTCTGTAGCAACGTATCGTACTTGAAAGTTTGTTACTGTGACAGTCCTACTCACTTACTGCTACTTAAAGCTCACTGTGTAACCTCTATGACCTCACGCATACGACCATGAGGCATCAGCAAATATGAACACAATCTGATATGCCAGGTGCACAGAGCTGGATACTGCAAGCGAGGCTGTTCCATTGCGGGACAGTGCCATCTTTAGACTTGACCCGGTCACTCCTGACACTAACCTCATCGGACTGTGAGTGACCAAATGACATCAGAGCTGAACATGAGAAGGACAGGACCCCAAACTGACCCGGCGAATCATGACAAGACCTGCTATAGACCAGACAGCGATGGAAGAAGATAGTTTCTCATCGAAATTTACTTTTTTTGAGCGTTAGAAAAACTTAAAAATGTGATGAAGACCAGAAAATGGACTGGTTAGTATTATGAGGAACAGCTGTAAGATTAGTAGCTGTAAATGTGAATGAATAAGGAACTATTTTTTAATGAAATTTACATATAATAATTTCAAATAGTCAGTCTTTTGAGTCAAGTCTAGAGCGTTCAGTCTACAGAGTTCAGACATGTTTTTTTGCAGCACTGATTAAAAATGAAACAGCCTATTTCTGTTCTGTTCATAAAATTATTATTAAACCAATTTGTGTTTGGTTTTAATAAGAGAATATGCAATAGAACATTGTGATCCCTTATCCCTGTTCATAATGTGGGACTATTTTTATTCCATGTTAGCAAGTAGAGTTTTGTAGAAGATTTTGAAAAGTAGCCTTCTTCCCCATTTGAACCTGCTTTTTACAGCACTACTCACTATAACTACTCATACTAGAAATATAACTTTGATTTTGGTATTTGAAAGACTTTCTCCCACTTCTAAACCCTCTGCTCTGTGTGAAGCCGTTTCGCCCTCTTTGAACGCCGAAGCTGTTACTAAGCAACAGGTCTGACTGTGTGCGGCGTGCGGGGAAGAAGGGCGGCCATGACAGTGACAAACATGGAGGAGCAGAGACTGACAGGAGCAAAAACACACCTCTCATCTGCCTCGCCCTGTCAACGGACACCTGCCACTCACAACTGCCCTCTCACAGCTTCCTACTTCCTTATACCCTTGTCTCCTCGCACTTCACTAACATGTGTCAAAAGTAGGTGGTCCTAAGCAGAAGCATAAATGATCCTGATACAGTACTTGTTATTCTTAAAAGTGAAGTGATTTGGGCTGGATGTTTACTCTTGTATATTGTCACTCCAGGACAGTAAGGACGCACTTTTGTATGATGTAAAGCTGATTAAAATGTCAGGTAGTTTCTTGTCAGCCCTGAGATTTTAGATAACTGCTGTTGCTGCTTGGGTATGAATAAATAACAGACTGTAGTGAAACCTGCTGCATTTTCATTTGATGCTGCAAAAAGTCATTATACAAATATATCTGACTTATTTATTTTACTTATTACATCCGTGTTTATTTTGTATTGTACTTTTGTCTTTTATTATTAAATGGTAAAGCAATGGAGGTACTGAAAACCAGTTGAAATATTCACGTTAAATACAGTATTGCGATCATATTAGTTTTTGTGTTCTAATATCAAGGGCATAAAAGGCTAAATTAACCTAAAATAGAAAGAGAAAGGCAAATGAAAAAACACTGCGCGAATGGTTTGCTATATATTTAAAGGGCTTATATCACAATTTCTAATGTTGTTTCCTCATCACAAACAGACCTGGAGTTGTGTTTTGTTTCATTCACATGTTTAACACACAAACTCTGCATATTTAGGCTGTGTTCTTCTCTCCACCTTGTGATGTCACCTTCACTAGAATCATTTGTGTGATTTCAGCCAATCTGTACTGAACTAAAGGTAAAATGTAGCTCTTAATTTGAAAACTACCACTTCATGACATCACAAGGTGAAACAGAGCATTTTGAGCTTTGGAGATGTAGACAGACTAATAGATCAGGATTACTCAGACATGCGTGAATGAAAAAACACAACTCTACGTAGGTTTTTGAGGAGGTAACAGCAAAATATGATAGAGAACATTTTGTGTAATGTAGCCCCTTTAAAGGCACATTTACACTGTTATAACAACTGTTCAGTAATATGCACTGTCCCTATGTCAAGTATGATAATGAATTTTGAAAAAAGGCCAAAAATATAAATCAGATGTTCAAACTTTACTTCCATACTCCAGTAATTATATTTTTCACAATCATACAGTAACCACACCCGTTTTTTTTTTACTGCTAGCACCCTCTGGTATCACAGCCTGCTTCAAATGACATCTCGGTTTCTTTAAATACCTTTTACTTTCTTACAAAAAAAAGTATTTCTTCCACTTTTAACACACTTCTATAATTGTGTTGACGCTGCTCCTTGGGCCTGCCTCGTGTTTGTATGGCCGGAGCTCTTGTTGACTTGGTCTGACAGCGCGGACTGACCCCAAACAGCCAATCAGAGCGAGGCGGACACGGGCGGACGTGGAAAAGCAGGTCAAGTCTAATCACAACGCCAGTCAACATTATGTCCAGTCCACTCCGAAAATGTAACCAGGCAACAGACAGGTGACAGCCGAGAGACGGGAGGAGGTAAAAGGAGGGGAGGAGAGAGAGGGAGCAGGTGAAAGGAGGAGAGAGGGTGGGTACAAGGAGGAGAGGAGAGAGAGGGAGCAGGTAAAAGGAGGAGAGAGGGTGGGTACAAGGAGGAGAGGAGAGAGAGAGTGGGTACAAGGAGGAGAGGAGAGAGAGGGAGCAGATGAAAGGAGGAGAGAGGGTGGGTACAAGGAGGAGAGGAGAGAGAGGGAGCAGGTGAAAGGAGGAGAGAGGGTGGGTACAAGGACGAGAGGAGAGAGAGAGTGGGTACAAGGAGGAGAGGAGAGAGAGGGAGCAGGTGAAAGGAGGAGAGAGGGTGGGTACAAGGAGGAGAGGAGAGAGGGAGCAGGTGAAAGGAGGAGAGAGGGTGGGTACAAGGAGGAGAGGAGAGAGAGAGCGGGTAAAAGGAGGAGAGAGGGTGGGTACAAGGAGGAGAGGAGAGAGAGTGGGTAAAAGGAGGAGAGAGGGTGGGTACAAGGAGGAGAGAGAGGGAGCAGGTGAAAGGAGGAGAGAGAAGGAAAGACAGGTACAAGAAGGAGAGAGAGGGAGAGATAGAGAGGCAAAGAACAGGTACAAATAGGAGAGGAGTGGGTTTAGGGAGAGCTTGGAGAGAGAGCAGGTGCACTGTGAAGGAGGAGGGGGGTGAGAGAGCCAGTTTCTGAAAAGGCAGGAGAGAGAGAGCAGGTACAAGGTCGAGAGGAGAAGAGGAGTGAGAGCAAGTACGAGGAAGGAAGAACAGAGACAGAGGGGTACAGGTGAGAGAACAGGTACAAGGAGGAGAGGAAAGAGGGGGAAAGAGCAGGCACAATATAGGAGAAAGAGAGAGGAAGCAGGTACAAGGAGGACAGAGTGAGAGAGAGACAGGGAGAGAGAGCAGGTACAATCGGGAGAGGAGAGAGGGAAGAGAACAGACAAGGAGGAGAGGAGAGAGGAGATGCGGGGGAGCAGGTACATGGTCAGAGAGAGAAAACCAGTATGAGGAGAATTGGAAAGAATGAGAACAGGTGCAGAGCGAAGAGAGGGAGAGAGAGAATGAAAGAGGGGAAAGCAGGTTACATGGTGAAGGAGGAGAGAGCAGAGGGACAGGTGGTTTCTGAGGCTGTGTGGTTCATCTCGTCACAATCTCGTCACAATTGGGATGATTCAGCTACCTCGCCTCGCCAAAAATGTTGGCAAAAAAACATGCAGACCTCCTTTGAACATGGACCAAACACTAAAAGTCCAACCACGGAAAAGAAGATTATATATAATGTACTTTGAAAACCACCTTTGATAATACAAATAGCCATACTGAAATCTAATTAGAAATCAGCCACAACTTTTACACCGAAGTCGCAACAAATGAAGAGTTATCACTCACCACGGCCTTCTGCGGACATCGTACAGGTCGATTTTGTTGGGTGCTCTCCATGGAGTAGCTGCACAAAGCAACAATATAAGTTATAAACTGTCTATAGGGCTATGTGGGATCAGATTAGATCAAAGTCAAAAATCATAATTTACTTCTGTCGGTCAAGTTACTGAAGTGCAATCTGATAAGGAGTGGCCAATGCGCCGCTGGCCCAAAGCTCCGGGGCCAATTTAGACTTTATCTGTGAGAGTCTGAGGCCGGGGCAGGTTATCGGTGACTGATGGTCCAGACTCACCTGGGTAGTAGCGCGTGACGCCGGTCGCACTGCCAAACACCTGCCACCGGAGGGAGCTGTCCTCTTTGCGGTTCTCAATAAAGACTCGCTCCAGTGCCTGAGTCCAGTTCAGCTCATTTAGGATGACCGGGGCTGTGGAAACACAAACACAGTAAGATCAGAATAAAATCGATTTTAAACAGTGTGAGCTACTCATAGGAGGGACCAACAACTTTCTTGTGATGATGTTTACGGCGATGTCAGCTCTCATTGGACACCACAGTTTTTATTACGGAAGTCAGTGGATTTGTTTCTTTTATTAAGTGTTTTTAGAAGAATGTTTCAATTTAAAATGTGCAAATTATCACATAATGATCCACAGGTATCATAGATTATAACTATACAGCAGGATAAAGCACAATATGTCTCTTTTAAGAATGATTGAGACTGAATAACTACTTATTCCTAACCTTAATTAAGCTGTTACTAAGCCTGAATCATTCTTAACAAACTATTTATTAAGACTATAAATACTACAATATTTATATTACTGACAATAGGTCATGATTTGCAAAAAATATAAACTAAAAGAACAATGCATATCCTTTAGAGCTTGTTTGAGGGGTGTGCGATGACTTTACTTTTCAATTGCAATTAACCTTTAATCAACTAACAATTAAAAGTAGCCTAAAAGTCACCCAAACAACCTTGTCCGCGGTTGCGTCTGAGCGAATATAAGTACAGAGAGCTGTACTGCATGTCAGAGCCGGGGCATCAGTTTTAATCGATGTGACCTGCGAAGACTGACGACTGGCGAATCACAGATGACCTTGTGTCGAGGTCATGAGTCACATGGAGCCGCTATTAGAAGCCGTTTTGCTTGATTTTCTCCAGAAGACACAAGCAGAAATAAACTATAGTCCAAAACTGTCCATGCATGTGTCTGCTCGTGGCTGTGGGTGTCTGAACACTTTGGGGTCTCGTCTCTCGTGGGTCAGTGGTAGTGGTGCAGTGGTGCAGTGGGGGGTGGAATATGGATGGAAGAAGTATTCATCTTGAGTCAAAGTGGACCGGAATAACAGGCTCCTCCGGCCTCACAGCGTCAACATGTGCCCCGAGCTTCTGTGGTTTATACTATACTCATACTGTCCCTCATCATTTTCACATCTAAAATAACGACACTTTAAAAATAGTATGACAACATTCAATAGTCCTTTAGTAGAATACTTGAATAATAGGCCTTTTTTTTTTACCTTAAAGACGTATTGTGCTTGTGTTTGCTCTATAGTTATAATCTATGACACCCGTGGGTCATTATGTTACAATTTGTACATTTTAAATTGCAATATTCTTCTGAAATGAATTAATAAAAGAAACAACTTCGACCGTAAACCATAAAAATGACTATACAACGCTGCAGAACCCAACGCCTCGATTAAGAAAGTAAAATCGGAGAGCAGTGGCAGTAAAAATGGGAACTGATCGGCAATATGGCGTCTTTAAAATAAGCGATTAAAAGATTGCTCAAACATGCATGAATCTTCTTGTAATTGTTTATGTGTTGTTGTTAACGTAACTACTTTTCTATGTGGCACGGTTGCTATGCCAACAAGCCATGCTGTTGTTTTGCTGTTGTTTTGGCGTGGGTTACAGCCTACATTTTAAACTTGATTTAAATTTGCTACCTTTTGAAAAAACACAATCATAGAAACCGTTTAGAGTGACATATTCAACTCAAAAATAGCTGTACTTTATTTAATATTAGCATGGTAAGGTCTTGAAAGGTCCACCCACTGTCCAAGTACTTTTTATGGGAGCGTTTTCACTACTGATACTTGTTCAGTCCAGTTTCAATGCAAGTTTTAGCATGGATTGGATCTGGGTATAGATTTTTGATAACCCTTATGTATTTGGAGGGATTTTAGGTCTAAACATGTAGATAATATATTCATAGCATATAACAAACTGAACATATGCAGGTATGTTAACAATAAGAAGCAGAGAGCATTCAGCCTGCAGCCTTTGAAGAGACTGGAGTCAGGAGCCGAGTGCAATCAGAGGCTTAATGGTCCCTGATTAAAGAGGAAACACAGACAGAGCCGAGAAACTTCAGCCTGATTTAATTACTGCACAAACTGACTGAGATAAGCCCGTGGCCCCACACCTCTGCAGTCTGTACCACATATGTTTCACACAAAAATAACAAGCTTACGAAATAGTGTGTGGTTATACTGGTCAATACTTGGACATAGATATGGGCACAGGTCAACTACAACAACATGGCCAGCCTATTTTATAAAACATGGTGTTGTCAGTTTTCCTGGACGGCGAACTAGAAGCAGGAGTCGAGAAGGCCGGGCAGTTTCAAATCAGTCTCTTTATTCAGCAGATGCAGGCATCAATCGAATGAAACACCAACTGTCTCCTGTTTTACATCTCTACTGTGGCTCCTTATATACTAGTTAACACACGTCATAATTCCTCAATAATTAGCTAGAAATGTACAGCACGCAGATTGTTATCTGGGTTCAATGAAGACAAAGTGCACAAAAACAAGCATTTTTAGCTGATCTTTCAAAGTATCATCATATATGGAGGTTCAGGGTACATATACAATCTCATGCCACGTTGGCGCACACGTAAACAGGAGTACAAAGTATGATTTACCATATTACATGGAATAATAATCTCACAATTTCCCCTTTTGATCACATTTACACATGTGATCATCAAAACAAAATCAAAAAACAAAAAAACAAAAAGCTACTTTCACATAATAATACATTCAACTTAAAGTTCCCATATGTGAGTAAAATTTTAGCTTTAGCTTTAACCACCCTGATTATAACACAACCCAGCCCTTAGGCTAACATAGCACATAAATCAATACATGACTCTCGGACAGCAAATAAGAAACAAGGAGCACTTACTAGGATTCAGAATTTGTTTTCTTGTATACTTTTTTAGCAATCTACATAATTTTGACCAAACTTAGTCAATTGATTCGGGACCTGAGAGTTGGGACCCTACAGAGAGTAATAGAATTTGTGACGAGGGGTCTTTTTTCGTTAGGGCAGTTGCAATCAATCGTTCTACTAGAGATCGGAGACATGGGATAACACAGCATCCAATTATGATCAAGATAGCAATTACAGTCAATATTGTAGTAATGACAGATATTATGGTCGTAGTCCAAGGACCAAACATCCCGTATAACCAATTTGACCAAGTGTTTTCAGATACGCCAGAATTCTTAGCAAATTCCATGGACAAGGACTTAAGTTTGTTCAAAGCTTTTGCAATACTTCCATCGGGTGAGGTATTATTTGGTATATAAGTACAGCATTCTGCTCCAAACATGCTGCATACTGATGATTCTTTGGCAAGTAACATATCTAGAGCAATCCGATTTTGCCAGGCCATAAGTGACGTAGGGCCCAATTGCTCTACGATGCCTTCTATTGCCTCAATTGTGTAATTTATAAATCTTTGTTGATTATAGTAGAGATAATTTATCCAAGCCGTATTTTTAGTAGCAGTTACTCCAGCAAATAAAACTGAAGTAAATCCAGCCGCAACTACATCTTGTGCTTTGAACTCATTTGGAACCCCCATGGGTATACCGATAGAACTGAGGTAGATATCTTCATTAAATGATCCTTGGAGTTTGGGTTTAGATTGAGGAGACAACGACCTTTTGAATACATGATTATTTCCTGAGTTAACTCTGTATGACAATTGAGTTTGTTTTAAATTTAGTGAATTTGCTGGACCTATGGTAAATGGAATAATTAACATAATCGGTGCACAAACACCTGACCATGTTTTTGGTAGAATGGCATACAAACGTAAATTTGCACATAACCACCAAATATCTGCACGAGCAGTATTATGGCCGTTCAGAAAAGCAAATTCTCTATAATTATCAGAAGATAAAGTCTGATTACAAAAATGTTTAGTGAAACTCTCTATTTCATTTTTATCATTTTTCCCTGCGTCTGTACGCATAATGGTATCTTTAAGGAAACACGTATATTTAGCTATTCCCAGAGTCCAGGATGTCGGCACATCCTTGGAGGCTACTACTGGTAGTTTATTATGAAGTTGATAGCATTCATCAGTTTTATCAAATGAATTTTTAGTGAAGAGTTTAAGTATGCAAGTTAGGTCTTTTTCATTAGAATATGGTATTGATGTAGTTGTTAATCGTGGTCTAGCTGCAGAACATGCAATGCAATCTTCTGTAGTTAAAGTATGGGCGGTATACTGTACCCATTTTAGCCAAGTATTTTCATTCATTTCGTGCCCTGTTTCAATTTTAATTGCTTCGGTTAGGGAAATTAAATCATTTTCTGGAGCAGGTTTATTAGGTTTCAAAATTGTTGTTTGGATGTAGCCTTCAAAATTTAACTTTAGTTTTCTATTGCAGGGTACAGTATCAATTTTTGAACACTGGAATCCTATAGAATAGATTCCAGAGTCATTAAGTGTTGGATTTTTAATAGATAATACTAAAGGATTGCATCTTTGAGTAATTGATTTGCGCCCTCTACAATGTTTTAGGTCCTTTTGATAAGAAGCATGATTTTTCCTAACTTTTGTTAAAGTAATTCTCTGTTGTAAGCCAATTTCAAAAGTATCTTTTTCTTTATTATATTGTCCACTGGTACTTGTTATAACTCTGGCGATCTCTATAACCTTATCATTTTGAGCATTTACCTTGGTCAGACATGTATCTTTGCAGACAATTTGTACATTTAAGGCATGGTCTATAGCAGGTGCGTCTTGCATACAGTCTAGTACTTCGCATACATCAAAAAGTACGTTGCACGTTTGTCCTTCATAACAATATTTTAGAAGTTTTGGTGTCCCTCTCTTTACTCTTTTCAGTGCCCATTGTCTCTTACCTGTATTGTTTGTTGTCAGCTCGGTTGTTGTTTTGATTGTTGGCTGTCCGAGGCCATTCTCAACACTTCCATGAATAAGGGGAACGTACCAACACACTAGAACAATAGAAATTAGCATAATTAGTGTGATCCAGAATAGACAATGAAAATTTTCCAAAAGTTTTTTCAAAAAATATGGCTTAAAAAATGGCCTATACTCTCCTTCTCCCGCTTCTTCTTCTCCCCCTTTCTTCCTCCTCTTCTGGAGCCCCAGTGTCAGAAGGTGGTCGGGGTTGTTCATCAGGGTCGCTGTTTCCAGCGATGTCTGGATTTGGTCGGCTTTCTTCATTCTGCATGGTAGATGTGGTGGCAATGTCAGTTTGGATTTGGGTTAGACTTCGTTCACTTGGGTCTACTGGTGACTTAAAGCAGTGTGATAAATGGTACCACACTTTAGATGTTTCTTTTTGAACTTGTACTGATCTTCCAGTGGACTGTAGAACTTGATATGGACCAGTTTGATATGGTTGAGTCCAGTTGTGTCGTTTGTGTACCTTCACATACACAAAAGATCCCGGGGTTATGTTCATCTCTGGATCAATTACATCTTCAAGATCATGTGTTCTTTGTCTACATTTATGTAGTTGCATCACTATTTCTTGGAGCTGCTGAACATATGAGTGATGTTGTTTGTCCCATTCTATGAATGGTGTATCTTCAGTGAATGAGCCTTCTGGTTTATGCATTTCTCTGCCTGTTAATAGGAGATGAGGAGAATATGACGTGGTTTTGTTCACGCTATTTCTGATGTCCATCAAAACAAAAGGTAAGGCAGTGACCCAATCAAGTTTGGTGGTTTTCCAAACCTTTGCAAGTTTTCTTTTGACAGTGGCATTCATCCTTTCACATACCCCTTGACTGGCCGCATGATAGACAGTACCAAAACGTTGGGTGATATTAAGAGCCTTTAGCACATCACGGACTATTTTAGCAGTAAAATGTGTCCCGTTATCTGACCTTATGACGTGTGGAATGCCAAATCGTGGGAAGACATCAGTAGTTAGGTGCTTAACTACTTCCTTGGCAGTTTCCGTCTTGCAGGGGAACGCTTCAACCCATCTTGTATACTCACAGACTATGACCAGTAGATAGCGATATCCTCGAACTCTCATTTCTGGACCCATGTCTGTAAAGTCCATGACAATTCTTTCAAAAGGCTTATTGGGAAGAGTATAAGTTCCTGGCGGTGGTTTACAAGCTTTCTTTGGATTCATGGTTTGACAAATGCGACAATCATCTATCCAATATTGCATGATAGACTTCATGTTTGGGTGCCACCACAAATCGATATGTTTGAGGATGGCTTCGTAGCTACGATGAGTAGGGGTGTGGTATTCGTCGTAGAGCATCTGCAGCAGTGAGATAGGAGCCACAATTCTTCCTTCATGATTTCTCCAGATTCCTGAAGGATCTTTAATGGCCCCACGTTGTTTCCAAGCACCATGTTCGTATGCTCCAGCTGCTTCTTGAATTTCTCTTATGTATGTTGCATCGATCAGGTTTGCATCAGGTAACTTCTCAATCTTTTCTTCAGTGCAAACAAGCATGTTTCTTGGATTATAATTTGCAGCTTTCTTTGCAGCTTGATCTGCGGCTTGATTGCCCAGGGAAATGGAGTCTGTTCCCTTGGTGTGAGCTTTGCATTTCATGATAGCAAGTCTTGATGGCAATTGGACAGCATCTATCAGTTGTTTGATCAGTTGTTCATGCTTAATTGGAAGGCCGGTCCCAAGTTTGAAACCATTTCTGATCCAGCCAGCTAAAGACAATGTGACAGTCTTGTAAGCATAAATTGAGTCTGTATAGATGTTTACTGCTTTGCCTTCTGAAAGTTGTAGTGCTCGTAACATTGCTGTTATTTCAGCTACTTGTGCAGAACCTTTTGCTATCTGCTGGGCTTCCATCAGACGATATTGGTTAGAGGGCAGTTGTTCCACCACTGCATACGAGGACACAATATGACCTTCTTTTGCTCTGTATGCACATCCGTCACAGAAAATGGTCATCTCTGGGTCTGAAAGAGGTGTAGTATGCAAATCTGCTCTCACATACAGTTCAGTTCTGACTTTTTCTTCACACACATGTGAAAGTCCTTCAGTCTCCATATTTACTGCCATATTGGTATTTCCTCCTTCAAAAGTAATATGGGACTGTTTCAAAGTCTTTGAAATATGATTGGATCTTCGTGCAGTAGTTATGAACAAACGAGAGTTGAGATAAGCAAGTATCCCATGTTGAGTGTGCACCACCAGTGGATGATTTTGTACAATATGTGAAGTCTTCTCAATTGTCTTTGCCAGAGCAGCCAGATAACGAGCACAACCAGGTTGAGTTTGTTCATGGGGATCCAACTTACAAGAGTAGTGTTTCAGCACTCTTCGGCTCTGATGATGCTTTTGATAGAGAACAGCTTGTACAAATGATTGTTTCTCTGTCACATCTAGATGGAAGGGAATGTCATAATTTGGAGCACATAGGCTGCATGCTGCACAAATAGCTTGTTTTGTCTTGATAAATGCTTCTTCAGACTCCGTCGTCCACTGTAAATTGGCTGAGAGGTTATGCATACCATGGGGCTTAATGAGTTCTCGGAGGGGCGTTGTGAGTTCGGTATAGCCAGGGACGTACTCCCTAGAGTAATTGCAGAGTCCCAGGAAACTGAGCATTTGACGTACCGTAGTTGGTTTTGGAGTACTCAGGATAGCATCTTTGTTGTTGGCAGACACTCCTTGCGCACCGTTCGACACCTCTCGTCCGAGAAAATGCACAGTTTGTCTTGCAACTTGTATCTTTTGCCTTTTTACCTTGTACCCCTTTTTCGACAGATGTGTGAGCAGTTGTACTGTTGCTTCTAGGACCTCTTTTGCCGTTTTTCCAGCGATGAGGATGTCATCCACATAAGTGATCAGAGTGCATGTCTCTGGAAACTTCAAATCTGCCAGGTCTTGTCTTAGGAAGTGGCTGAAATAACCGGGACTGTGTTTCCATCCCATGGGCATTCTTCGGTAGGAATAGACTTTGTCTCCGTGTCTGAAAGCAAAGTACCTCTGGGAGGAGGCCTCCAAGTTGATTGTGAAGAATGCATTTGCCAAGTCTAAGACAGTGTAATACTTATGCTCTGGTGACAGATTATTCAAGGCGATGTAGGGGTCTGGCACTGGATATGATTCTCCAGCTGTAACTTCATTGATTGGACGGAAGTCTTGAACCATCCTCCAGTTCTGCAAGTCCGATTTCTTCACTGGAAAGAGAGGTGTGTTGTATTCTGATTCAGTTTCATATATCACTCCAGACTCCAGCAATCCATTAATAGTTTCTTGAATCCCCATTACTTGGTCTTCTTTGAGTGGATATTGGGGATGGTATATCGGCTTGCTTGTGGTGAGTTGCACTTTAACAGCATGTTTCGTCTGACCCACATCATTCGGGTGCATCATCCATATGTGTGATGGTACTTGGGCAAGATACCTTTCTGTATCCGGATGATTCTCGAAAATTCGTTGTCTGGATTGCTTGGATGCTCTTGTGTTATCTTCAGAGCCCTGAGGTAGCACAATTCTGAATATTTTGTGTTGTGAGTTGTAGAACACACCTCCGATTTCAGTGGCTTCATACTGAAGACTTGAAGCCAGCTTGACCATTGGACCAAGTTGTCTTGGTGAATGATGTTTGGATATGGCCAGCGATACGTGTGGTGTGCTTTCTTCACTCCCCCTGGAATACGGTCTCAGTTCTTCTGGGAGGGAGACTGCGAGTGCCATACCTTGAGGGCCCAAGTAGAGATATGAGTAGTTCACTTGAAAAGTCTGTCCATCCACCTTTTGCCATAATTCGTCATAGGTCTCATCATCAAGTGTGGAGTAGTATAGAGTGACATGCAAGGGGTCAAAAGGTTCACTGAGTGGATATAGTGATCTTGCCCATGTTTTGTAGTTTTGCCATAATGCTGATGCAGTGTTACCTTTTTCTGGATCTGTGAGTATTTCTGTCCAATAGATTGTGACTTGTGACTTTGAGTCTTGAGCAGTATCTGGAGAAAGGTACAAGATCTCAGTGGTTTTACACATAGTTGCATCTCTCAGTATCTTGAGGGTTTCACATCGGTCCAGTATTTTGTGACCTTCGGGGCAAAACACCACTGACAATGATAATTTGCACATCAAGTCTCTTCCACATATGGAGATACTGCAGTCAGGCAAGTATAAGAATTCTTGTTTCACTGTCTGTTCATTCATTGTTACTGCCAATGGTTCAGTAAAAGTTCTTACTTCTGGTTCTCCCACACAGCCGGTTATGGACATAGTCTTCGATGAGAGTGGAAATTTCTGTCGAATGCAGGATACTGTGGCTCCTGAATCCACCAAAAATTTAATCTTTTGTCCATTTACCTTCAAGACCACCATTGGTTCGCTCTTCCATGGTTTTAGCGAATGGTCTGGCTGTAGGCCCCTTCAGTAGTCATAGTGTTCATCCAAGGATCCATGAACATCTCTTCCTCCTTGATAGTAAGCTCCGACGTTCATGAGTCTTCCATTTGGAGGTGGGGGCATTGGACCGGCTGTCTGCTGTGGCATCATTGGTGGCTGCTGTTGTCGATTGTATCTCTGCATTGGTTGCCTGTATTGTTGAAAATTGTGTGGCTCTTGCCTTTGTCCTTGAGATGCTAAGGGACAACTTCTTCTCCAGTGTCCTATTCCATGACATAGGTGGCACTGATCACGTCTTGGATTGTTCATGTAGCCAGTACCTTTGTTTCTTCTGGGGTCTCCAAAACCTCCTTGGTTCCTTGATTGAGGACCGTTGTAAATCATCACTGGCACATTTGGTATTGACATAGGCTGACCTGTTTGGGAGTTGGGTGTCACTGCTGTTGCTTGTGGTTGCTGTGTGTTCATCACCATCTTGATTGCAGTTGTTAGTTGTTTTGTGACAGATAACATGTCTTCTTCAGCAGGGTCTGACTGTATACTCATCACATTTGTGTTCTTATCTTTCTTCTTCTCTTTAACTTCAGTTTGGTATTTCTGCAATTGCAACTTCACAGTAGCCAGTTCCAACTCCTTCTTCTGGTCCTCAAACGCCTTCCTGTTTCTCTGCCACTTGTTTATTTCATGATTGCAATGTGCATCAAAGTCGTCTTCAGTCTTACGGTACAGCCCCATCACATTTTGCAAAGCCTCTTGAACCTGGTTAGGCATCCCCTTGACCAGAACAGACCTGAACATGACTGACATACCAGTTCCTGGCTCAATTGGTTCTCCAGTGACATCATGATATAGGCTTGTGGCACGTTGCTTGAAGCTGTAATAATCTTCAGTATCTCTCATCTGCATGGATAACAACTCTTCTGTCACAATGCATGGATATCGTGTCCTGAGTTCTTCTTCCAGGATGTCTCGGAAGATGTGAATGGCATTGTTATTCTGTAGCCGCATTCTCAATCTTCTTTCTATGGCTTTTCTGATGTTATCAGCGACTGTTTCATCGGCAGCTTTGATTAGGGCAGCTTGCATGTCTCCCCAACATAGTTTATCTCCAGCCGTCTGCTTCAGGAGAGCTCTCATCCATGGCACGCCTCCTTTGGTCAGCTTTGGTAGGGTGAGCATCAGGGCACTCCAGTCCTTTAATGTGAATGGCTGGTAGACCACTTGTCGGCCATCCGTCCTTATTGGAAAGACAGTTGCAGGTTCTCTTTGTTGGATGGGATTGATGGTACCGTTGATGTATGCCTCTTCGTATCGAGTCTCTTCAACAGTTCCGCTGAACGATCCATCAACTGAAAAGGGTTCATCATTTTGTTTCATTGAGACTTCAGCCATAGCACCTCTAGTTTCATCTTCTTCAGTCCTTGAGAGCAAACTTCCGCTTGTCTTCGTTGTCATCTCTTGGTCAGGCATCATTTCTTGTCTTTGCATGCGTCTCTCGTCATCACTTCGCTTCAGCTTTTTCTCAGTTTCAATAATATGAGCCAGTGCAGCTACTTGGTTTTGGACAGAGTCAATTTTTTCTTCTATTTCTCTTGAGCATGCTCCAACAGATGTTAATGCCAACTCTCCTCCAACTACCTTGTGAGTTATCTTCGGGGTCAAGCATGCAGCCAGGTCTGATGTCATCATGGAAGCAGAAGATTTCCTCAGCACTGGGTTTTTGCTGGTGGTACCTGAATATGGTGGGGGCAGAGCAGCTTTTCTGGACATCTCATACCAGCATTCTTCATCATGTGGGGATGGACTGGTTGCATACCGTAAAGTACTGTCGAGACGTGGAACATCATCATCTGTGTTGTCTTCATCCCATCTTTGTGATCTTTGATTTTTCTTTAGTACTTTACTGCCAGTCACTTCTTCTTCTTCATCAGAATTTTCAGGTTCTTCCCAGGACTTTCTGTGCTTAGAGCGTGTGGCATATTTGTGTGATGTTTTATTTTCTTCAAGGGTTGGATATACGCCTGCTGCAGGTTCGTTCGGTTTCTCTCTCAGCAGTTCTTCCTTCAGGGACACTTCCTTCTCCTTCGGCTTAAGAACCAGGATAGAAGACAATTCTTTCGTTTCTTTTATCACCGTCATCTCCTTTGCCCATTTATGCATCTTCTTCGCCATTCTCATCTCATTCTCGTACTTCTGTATTTTTATTTGACTCTTCATCTCATTTTTGTGCTTTTGTATCTTCAATTGGTTCACCTTTCTTACTAAAGCACTTCGGGTTGGGTCCAATTGGCACTGTTTGATCTTCTCCTTGTAGTAGTTTTTGATGTTCTTCCATTGTTCTTC